>NC_092336.1:349752500-350089000 GCF_046630445.1 Rutidosis leptorrhynchoides
AATAGATCCTTCTAACTTAACTTTTAAAATACTTCAAGACCTGTAATATAACTTAAATATATGCTAACTTAACAAGGTATAACTTGGTTTTTCAAAGAATATCTTAAAAACTGTTTTTACGACGTCGGAGTGCAACCGGGGACTGTTTTGGGTTGGATAATTAAAAACCATTTTAAACTTTGAATTGGAGGTTTATTTTCTGGAAAAAAATTTTTTACTATGAATATGATAACACATAAAAATTTCATGATTTAATTCAAAGTATAAGTATTTTTAGAAAAATGGTCATTAAGTGTTATTTTTTTGTAACAAAAATGTTTAACTTCATAAGTTTCACTAAAGTTTCACCTATGCCGTATGATTTTGAATACAAACCAAGGTATTTTCAGTTCATAGTCTTAAAGAGGGACTCGATCCAAGGAGATGGCAAGTTGAATCAATGAAAACGGATTTGTAACGAAGAAACTATGACCGAAACAAAATTGGTTATCCTAGACTTGTTTAACTTCGGGATTAATTGGGAAAAATTAAATAAATCACATATTTCTAAGATAACATGATATTTTATATATATGTACTTATAATTCAATTTTATATGGTTCAGGATCACCCGTAAACAACACGAGAAGATTAATCATAAGATCCCATGTTTGTACGCAACACGTCATTTGACAACACCGGTACTTTATGTACGCAACACGTCATTTGACAACACCAGTACCGTGGGTCAAGATTAATCTCGACCAATACATATACGATGGGGTTTTATTTATTTCGTTGGGGGTTTTATTTATTTCATTGCGGGTATATTAAACATCTAAAAATGAACCATTAAAATTGAATTACTAACAACGAGCTGCTAACTACGGACTAAGGAATTATTCAAAGTATTAAAAGTATAACAAGTATATATATGTGACGTTTGTTTAAAAAGAAAAGGTATTGATATATTATATATGGATAGGTTTGTGATATCAACCGGAGACCAAGTCAAATTATATATATCTTCAAGACGAAAGTGAGTATATAGTCCCACTTTTAAACTCTAAATATTTCGGGATGAGAATACATGTATTTTATGTTTTACGTTATGGACACAAGTAACTGAAAAATATATTCTACGTTGAGTTGTACCACTGGCATACTTCCCTGTAGCTTGGTAACTAATATTTACAGCGGTATTGTAAACGCGAATCCTGTTGATAGATCTATCGGGCCTGACAACCCCAACCGGACTGGACGACCAGTATTCAACGGTTGCACAGTACTTCGTTTCGTGACTACACTTGGTACAGTGTAGTAAGATTTCATATTAAAGGGAATATGCGACGTGATTAATTGTTAAGTATGGTTACCAAGTGCTCAACCACTTAGAATATTTTTATTAAAATGTTTATATATGAAATCTTGTGGTCTATATTTATATCGCTGTCGACATTAAACCTATATCTCACCAACTTTATGTTGACATTTTAAAGCATGTTATTCTCAGGTATGAATTAAGTCTTCCGCTGTGCATTATCTCGTACTAAGGATACTACTTGAGGCCATTAAGGACTTATATCATAAGGCGTTGCATTCGAGTCATTGAAGTTCATAGAGACTATTATTAAGTAAATGGCGGTTTAGGTCATTTGAATATTATGAAATGTCAGGCGAATATGTCAATTATGGATGTAACTATGGATTGCCTTTTAAGAATAAATGCAACGTTTGTAAGATGTATCATATAGAGGGCAAGTACCTCGCAATGTTATCAACTATTGTAATTCGTTTGTAATCAATATGGACAACGTCCGGATGATTAGTTTCGGATACTTTTAGTTGGTATCAGAGCGTTGGTCTTAGCGAACCAGGCCTTGCATTAGTGTGTCTAACTAGTAGTTGTTAGGATACATTAAGTGAGTCTGGACTTTGACCGTGTCTGCCTGTCAAAAGTTTTGCTTATCAATCCTAGTCGGAAATCATCTGCTTATCATTCTTAGGGAACTGCCTGCTTATCATTCTTAAGTCTAGACACGTCTTACTGCATTTAGTGCATCGATAGTGTATAGACAAAATTCATATCCTAGCGTATCTGTTACTATAGACATTGCCTGACGTATTTCAAAGATTCTCCGTAATTCATGGGATTTTGATATTATATATACATATGTAAATTATGTATTGAAGAGTACCAAACCCAACTCCTATAATCTATTCCAAACCAAAAATTCATTTCTCCGACCATACAAGATGGATTCTTCATCCAGCTCAAATTCCTCCGACTTCGATAGCTTCGCCGATATGGATTTCCATTCGAGCTCCGAGAACAGCGTTACCGGAATGGATTAACCAATTTCCCATCATCTATTCTGGATGAATTGGGGATGGGTTCGTAATATACTAAATTTCTGGAGGCAAGAAGAAGGTGATCCATTCCATCCACCAAATTGTCCTCTTAACGATGAACCTGAAGCACTTACCGGCGAACCTATTCGAAACACCATTTTCTCGCTCATTTCTAGAGTATCTCGTCATGATTACATACAATCCCATATTTCAAATCTTGTTCATTCGCTCGTTCCAACCGTCAATCATCCCGGTATAATAGAAGAAGTCAACGAACTCCGTGCTCGGGTAGTGGTTTTGGAGAATATGGTGCGAAGGTTACAAACACCAACAGCAGCACCAGCAGCATAATCCGTACTACCATCGTCAACGCCGACAGTACCTTTATCACCCCAATCACAACCGCGCCTTAAATCTCAACATCACAATCTGTATCTCGAATATCAACATCACACGACTCAATATCTGTACTTCGAGTATGATCTTCGTTCTATATATCGTTCTACATCGATTATCTTTGCTTTACGTATCGTATGACGATTATGTAATTTCTAAAGTCTTAGAGATTATGTAACCTAGAATTAACCATAAATCAAATGAGTTTAATATCTTATTGACTCATTAAATCTATGATTATCTCTGAAGAAAATATATATGCAAGTATATTTTCATAAAGATAGTAATTAAAAATTCCTTCGTACAAACTATTAATGATGAAAATATTTTAACGGGTGGGTAGTACCCGAGGAATATTTAGAATTCACATTAATAAGTTATATTGTACATTCTTGAATCTGATTCAACGGTTATCTATTATCTTACTTACAACCACCGATATTCGTATCCGCTCACCCCAGAATAACCATTTTCAATCAAATTTCATATTCGGATTTTGACCTACCAGAATCCAACAAGTGGCATAAAGAAGAAAACATTGGACAAAATAAAAAAAAATTGTTAGAAACACACGATTTAACTAATTAAAAATCTATTAAGGATTCCACGCTAACTGTTCCGGCTAACTCTGGACAATTAAAATGAATTAAAATGTTGATTGTAACATATGAAGCTAAACAATTCTTCAAGCTTGCCACTTGATTTTATCTTAAACCTCATTCGTAACTTGACGATTACAATTCGCATTCAAATCCTTTCATGATTCCTGAAAACACCTCGACCGAGAAGTTGAACCCGCCGCACCTCGCCTACGGAATGAAGATTTATACATACAGTTATACACCTGAAGAACTCTCGAACCCAAATTCAAAATTTAACACATAACGTATTGAATCCTTTGCCATTTATTAGCAAGAACAACCCTACAATTCCTTTTCAAGAAGCTAATTTTGTCACAGCTCCACTTCGACTTTTCAGTGAGATTATTTCTATTATAATCATGATATTTATACCTTGTCCTTTCGCCGTCATTACCGGAAAACCTTTTATATCCCTCGAAAACATCAACAGGTGCACCAGCAGATCGTTATCCTTTTGGAGAAATCAACAATCATTATTTTGAAAATCTCGCGGAACTTCTTCCATCATATCTATAATGTCTATCCCTAAGAATTTCATAATCTGAACGTGAAGTTTCTGAAAAACACCCGGGACTATGAAATAGTTCTTGAAATGCTAACGAAGCAGCAAAAACTGTAAACGACTTTAACGGTCAAAAGTTTGATGACAAAGAATAGTAAGGTGGTAAAGCTGAAAAAAAAAAAGTTTGGAACTAGAAAACGGATGAAGCAAAGTATGAAAGAGGCTGTGGATAAATCACAGGGACTGAACCTGCTCTCAAAGAATACAAACGATTCCGTACCTCCTGAAACCGTCAGTAAGAACCCTACTCTTTATTCAAAACCTTGCCCGGATGATATTTTTCATCATCATCTTATCTTAGATATTATAAGATATCTTCATATCATTCGTTATACATATTTTTCATATTTCTTGAGATATTTTTACAACTATTCCTATCTGCGATCATTTATCTCTCCGTAACATCTGCGTTACAATATAAAAGAAACTGTGTTAATTTCTAAATTCTGAAACCTCCGAGATTAAAATATAAATGATTTGAAGTAGTGTTGGGAACTGATGCATGAATTAGTATAATATAATGAAACTTGATCAACTTTATTATATTACAGTAAGTCATGTTAAGTTTCTAATGGAATGTGATGATTCACAGTACCGTCATCATGTGCCATGTTACACGGCTCTTACATTCTATCAAGTCTCCAAACATATTAGAACGTATCACCTTGATAGTTCTATTTTTCCGGAATATTCGAGTAATTTAACGAATCAAGATCGTGTCATTACAATTTCATTCTAAAACCAATAGCTAGGTTCATTCCAAATTTCCTACCTACGAATTTCGGACCATTGTTCGCTTGGCTCGAGGACGGGAAGAAGAAACGAAGAGACAAAACCTCAAAATAGAAATAGGAACATAAACCACAGCAAATAAGAGAGAGCATTAACTGTGGATGACAATGATTTTAAGGGACGGGAGTAGGAACATCGAAATATAAGGGAAGGTATAAAACCTAACAACAACCCCGAAACTACAAACCGTGCATATCAATACGTATTGCAACGTAAAGGCACGGGAGAATTAAAAACATTATAATTCCAAGGAAAGGATAAAAGAGAATTGATTCTTCTGGTGATAGATGAAAAAGAAGAATGAAAGATATGAAAGTTAGAAATATAACAAGGATTAGAATGGGATGGAGCATATTAGCGAATGTCTTAAAGTAGGAACTAAAGAGAAAGAATAGAAGATGTGGGAAGAAAGAAAGGGAAGGAGGTAAATTTATAGTGAAATATTCGACAAAGAAATCAAAACAGATTGCCGCGTTAAATCAAAGAAGATCCTGATCGCCGCAAAACTAAATCTTATTACATAAGATTTTCTTTAAAACCCTTAAATCCCGGAAATCGATCATAATCACGTCATCGGTTACAACAATTCTATATTTACTCATTTCACTCTTTTGTGATAGCTTCGCTCGTGCGTCTCACATAACCGAATCGTTTTATCTAAATCTTTCAATAATGATAAAATTTCATTATTACCTCATATTCGTCATGAAAACATTCCTATTGTTATTTATGACAACCTCTACCAAATTTCGAGGACGAAATTTCTTTAACGGGTGGGTACTGTAACGACCCGGAAATTTCCGACCAAATTTAAACTCTAATCTCTATATGGTTCCGACACGATAAGCAAAAAACCTAAAGTTGACCCGCACTTTTTCGATCGTTCTATACTCATAAGATTAATATTTACATAAATTAAACCTTACCAACATGATAAGCAATCCAAATTGTTGAGACTTATGTTTTCGAAAAGAGTTTTACACAACGTTTGACCGTCTAGTTTGACCGATGATATCACGAACTATACAATATATGATAATTATACGTTTGTGTATATATATGTATATATACATATTTAACATGATCTAAGAATGTTTTAATATCTCATTTTGTATTAATAACAATAAGTTATAAGTATATTTTGAAACTACTAACTTAAGTTTTCAAAACGATAACCATACGTAACGTTATTTGACTTAAATACTTATGACCTATAATGTTTATACATATATCGTATAAGTAATGTATTTAATCACTTTTAAAGACTTAAATACATAAAACAATATAAGTATATTTACAAAAGATAGCTATATTTGAATCCTCATTCCGTTTTCTCAAAGATTCTTATACGTATACCTAGGGTATATGTACCCGTATCATACGCAGCTTCTAGATGTATTTACTATTGGTATATACCAATAAAAATCTGCTCCTTAGCAGCCTTAAATGATTAAGAAACATGTGGAACCAACCATTTGTCAAGTAGCATGAATTATTTAGCAAGAAAACAAAGTTAGGTATTTTTTTTTTCCTTTATAACCTAAAAACGTTTTTATGCATGCACACCATTTCTTCACCCCATTTTCTCATACTTACACTTCCATTTCTCTCTCAAAATACTCTTAACTTCATACTTGATCATCTCCAAGCATTTTCCCCATCATTTAGCTTCAAAAACCTTACTTAAACACCATAAGAAAACCATACAAAAACACTTCAAGAAATCCTTCCAAGAACACAAACTTACTTCCAATCTTTCATCCAATTCCATCACCCTTTTGGTTCTAGCTTTTTACTCCTCTTTTACAGCAACCTTGTCCAAGGAACTTGAGGTAGTATCTATGTTCATAACCTTATTCGATTCATATATATATATAGCTATCATATTTTGTGGTATACAATTTTAACAACAAGAACATAGTTTGAAAGTTTTCAAACTTGTTTGCAAACTAAATAGATCCTTCTAACTTAACTTTTAAAATACTTCAAGACCTGTAATATAACTTAAATATATGCTAACTTAACAAGGTATAACTTGGTTTTTCAAAGAATATCTTAAAAACTGTTTTTACGACGTCGGAGTGCAACCGGGGACTGTTTTGGGTTGGATAATTAAAAACCATTTTAAACTTTGAATTGGAGGTTTATTTTTTGGAAAAAAAATTTTTACTATGAATATGATAACACATAAAAATTTCATGATTTAATTCAAAGTATAAGTATTTTTAGAAAAATGGTCATTAAGTGTTATTTTTTTGTAACAAAAATGTTTAACTTCATAAGTTTCACTAAAGTTTCACCTATGCCGTGTGATTTTGAATACAAACCAAGGTATTTTCAGTTCATAGTCTTAAAGAGGGACTCGATCCAAGGAGATGGCAAGTTGAATCAATGAAAACGGATTTGTAACGAAGAAACTATGACCGAAACAAAATTGGTTATCCTAGACTTGTTTAACTTCGGGATTAATTGGGAAAAATTAAATAAATCACATATTTCTAAGATAACATGATATTTTATATATATGTACTTATAATTCAATTTTATATGGTTCAGGATCACCCGTAAACAACACGAGAAGATTAATCATAAGATCCCATGTTTGTACGCAACACGTCATTTGACAACACCGGTACTTTATGTACGCAACACGTCATTTGACAACACCAGTACCGTGGGTCAAGATTAATCTCGACCAATACATATATGATGGGGTTTTATTTATTTCGTTGGGGGTTTTATTTATTTCATTGCGGGTATATTAAACATCTAAAAATGAACCATTAAAATTGAATTACTAACAACGAGCTGCTAACTACGGACTAAGGAATTATTCAAAGTATTAAAAGTATAACAAGTATATATATGTGACGTTTGTTTAAAAAGAAAAGGTATTGATATATTATATATGGATAGGTTCGTGATATCAACCGGAGACCAAGTCAAATTATATATATCTTCAAGACGAAAGTGAGTATATAGTCCCACTTTTAAACTCTAAATATTTCGGGATGAGAATACATGTATTTTATGTTTTACGTTATGGACACAAGTAACTGAAAAATATATTCTACGTTGAGTTGTACCACTGGCATACTTCCCTGTAGCTTGGTAACTAATATTTACAGCGGTATTGTAAACGCGAATCCTGTTGATAGATCTATCGGGCCTGACAACCCCAACCGGACTGGACGACCAGTATTCAACGGTTGCACAGTACTTCGTTTCGTGACTACACTTGGTACAGTGTAGTAAGATTTCATATTAAAGGGAATATGCGACGTGATTAATTGTTAAGTATGGTTACCAAGTGCTCAACCACTTAGAATATTTTTATTAAAATGTTTATATATGAAATCTTGTGGTCTATATTTATATCGCTGTCGACATTAAACCTATATCTCACCAACTTTATGTTGACATTTTAAAGCATGTTATTCTCAGGTATGAATTAAGTCTTCCGCTGTGCATTATCTCGTACTAAGGATACTACTTGAGGCCATTAAGGACTTATATCATAAGGCGTTGCATTCGAGTCATTGAAGTTCATAGAGACTATTATTAAGTAAATGGCGGTTTAGGTCATTTGAATATTATGAAATGTCAGGCGAATATGTCAATTATGGATGTAACTATGGATTGCCTTTTAAGAATAAATGCAACGTTTGTAAGATGTATCATATAGAGGGCAAGTACCTCGCAATGTTATCAACTATTGTAATTCGTTTGTAATCAATATGGACAACGTCCGGATGATTAGTTTCGGATCCTTTCATTATTATTATACAGACAACGATGTCTGTGGAGATATTCTATGCATTATGGTTAATATCGGTTACCAGGTGTTCAATCCATATGAATGATTTTTATGCAGATGGCTATATGCATGCATGATGTTTATGAGAAATGAAAATATGAAATCTTGTGGTCTATTAAAAATGATGGAAATGAATATCGATGATAAACTAATGAACTCACCAACCTTTTGGTTGACACTTTAAAGCATGTTTATTCTCAGGTATGAAAGAAATCTTTCGCTGTGCATTTGCTCATTTTAGAGATATTACTTGGAGTCATTCATGACATATTTCAAAAGGCGTTGCATTCGAGTCGTTAAGTTCATCAAGATTATTATTAAGTCATTGATAGTTTGATATATTATGAAATGGTATGCATGCCAGTCAACTTTCAATGTAATGAAAGTTTGTCTTTTAAAAATGAATGTAATGTTTGTAAAATGTATCATATAGAGGTCAAATACCTCGCAATGTAATCATATGTTATTGTATTCATCCTTATGGATTAGGATGGGATATGACATTGAGTGCGTCGCGCAGGGTAAGGGTGCGCCCCGCGCACCATGACTGCGACAGATTTTTGTCTTTTTCCAATTAGATTTAAATGAGGGGCTTTTTGGTCTTTTCACTTGAGGAAGGATTTGAAGCCATATCAGCTGGTTTGGATCCAACTTTGGATCATTTTCACAATCACAAACACTCTCAACTATCTTAGAGAGAGAGGGAGAGTTCTAGAGAGAGAATTGGAGTTTTGGAAAAGAAGAAGCTCGAATTGATCAAAAGCTCGAGTGTTAAAGTTGTTCATCTCGTTCCTAGCTACGTTTTGGTTGTTGTGGTAAGTTCTAACTCCGAATTTCATTGTTTGATTTTGATATTCAAGTTAGGGTTTGAACTTAAATTGTTGAGAAACCCATTTAAACTCATGAAGTGAGTTTAGTGTTGCTAGTAATCGGGTTTATTATTGTTGTTAGAGGGTTTTGGGTTGGAAACCGACTTGGCCATGATTTAGGACTTGGAATTGGGTTTAATCACTAGGTTTGGTGATTATGGAAGTGTTGGAACCCATTTTAGTGTATTTGAAAAACTAATTTTGAAATGAGTCAAACTTAGGGTTTATGGGGGATTTTGAGAATGATAAGTGTTTAACATTTATGATTGGGTTAAATTGGCATATTAGGACCGTTGTCACTAGTGTTAGTGATTATTGGTTAGTTTGGGCAATTGCACTAAGTGTCAATTGGGTTGGTTTGTAAGTCCACCCTAATTGTGTTGTTTGTATTGTGATAATGGAATAGGTACTTTCCATTGGCGAGTTGCGGATTATTCGGTAGCACTCTTCAAGACGACAATGTGAGTGTTAATATCCTATGTGCATATGTATGTGTAGGATGGGTGCGGGTCGGGTGAAGTGGTTCTCGGTTATAGAGCTCACTTCACTTATAGGTGGATTTGATGGACTTGTGTAATAGATCCAATTAGCACGGTTGTGCGTTTTGGTTGACCACCTTTGGCGAGGTGCACACTTTGTGTGTACGTTATCACATGTGCTTGTGATGTGGATTATATATCCCCAATGGCGATGGGTTGATATTGAGTTGTGAATTGGATAACCCCGATGATGTGGATTTTATAAATCCCGGAATCGTGGGTTTTAATTTGGGAAGTGAATCACTTGTGGATGTGGATTCACAATGACGCGTGTAGTTCGGTCATCTTATTGAGGTAGTAGTCTCGCGTGGATGCGGATTTACTAAAGCTCGTGTAATTCGGCCAACCTCGATGTGTTGTGGTATTGAAGATAGTAGTCTCGTGTGGATGCGAACTTACTAAGGCTCGTGTAGTTCGGCCAATCTTCTTTTGGTATTGGGTTAAGAGGTTAACCTTGGGTGTTTTACGCTTTATTGTTATATATATCGTCGTATTGTTGTGATGTAGCTAGCCCTTCGGGTGTAGCTTGATGGCGTTGTTCATATCGTTGTTGGTGAACTTACATTGTTGATATTGTTAGCGTGTTGTATAGCATTTGTACGGTATGCTTAGATTAGCTTGCTTTTATGCTTGGATGCTCCAGTATGTGTTATTTGATCATTGTGTGGCATATCCATTTTATGCATATATATGTATGTAGTATATTCTCACTCACTAAGCGTTAGCTTACCCTCTCGTTGTTTACATTTTTATAGATTCGCGTAGATGCGGTGGCTCGGGTAAGCGTGGGAACTAGTGGACTCGCGTAGTTGCTTTAGAAGACGTACTTTTGGATTGATTAGGATTGGGTAGCGTATCCCCAATCGCCATGCTCGGTCTTTATTTTGTGTTAAAACTCACGTGGTCGAAAACTTGTATTTTGTACGAAAGTCGTAAAACGGCCGATGTGGGGCCGGTGTCGTAAAACTCGTTTTATTATTGGAACGCGTTAGTTTTATCTATTATAATATGTTGTGAAAACCGTTTCGTCTAAAAGTGTCGGGAAGTGGGAGATCTTTAATGGAAAATTGGAAATTTCAGACAGAACCTGATCTGCCTTGTGCGCGCCGCGCACTGAAGGGGCTGCACGACGCGCACCCCTTTGCTGTATAAAAAAAAACTTTCTTGTGTATTCGGTTAGATAACGGTTTTGGTCGTTACAAGTGGTATCAGAGCATGGTAGGTGACTTGAGATAGGTGCCTAGACTTAGACTTTTGTGTATGCTTAATTGTTGCGAGACTTGTAGGAGTACGGGTCGGAATGGGAATTTGGTTAGTGCCTTAATTTGTAAGTGGACTAACGTTTATATTAATATGTGGATATTATTAGTATACTTTTGCGTTGTGTTTGTGTTTATGTCTGCTTTTGTGAATATTGTACTAACGAGTTGATACGGTGTGTGTGCGTAATAAGGACTTGCAAACCTTATTACGGGTGTAAATTGTGTCTAACAAGTGATGTACGACGAGTGTTGAGCAAGATGGGGCGGTGTTGTGCGTGTGGTTTTATACGTTCATGGACTAATTATTTTGCATTCTTTAGAATGACGACGCGAAACGAGATCGAGACGAATGACGATAGTTTAACGCTAGAGTTGCGGCCGCCGTTGCGGAGCAAATGGGTGTGTTTCGAGAATAAATGGATAGGAAGTATTCCGAATTTCAAAGTAGTGGTGAAATGGAGCGTTGTCATAAGAACTTCATGAGGACTAAACCTCCGATGTATGACGGGAAACCGGAACCTTTGATAAGTACAACATGGATCTCGGATGTCGAAGGGTGTTTTTGCACTATTGCATGCCCTCTCGAGAAGAGGACAAGACTCGCTACTAGCTTGTTGCGGGGTAGGGCGAAGGATTAGTTGGATGGTAAAATTGATATCGTTGGTGGTGAAGCTTTTATGGGGTTATCGTGGGACGAATTGGAGTTTTGGAAAAGAAGAAGCTCGAATTAATCAAAAGCTCGAGTGTTAAAGTTGTTCACCTCATTCCTAGCTACATTTTGGTTGTTGTGGTAAGTTCTAACTCCGAATTTCATTGTTTGATTTTGATATTCAAGTTAGGGTTTGAACTTAAATTGTTGAGAAATCCATTTAAACTCATGAAGTGAGTTTAGTGTTGCTAGTAATCGGGTTTATTGTTGTTGTTGGAGGGTTTTGGGTTGGAAACCAACTTGGCCATGATTTAGGACTTGAAATTGGGTTTAATCACCAGGTTTGGTGATTATGGAAGTGTTGGAACACATTTTAGTGTATTTAAAAGACTAATTTTGAAATGAGTCAAACTTAGGGTTTATGGGGGATTTTGAGAATGATAAGTGTTTAACACTTATGATTGAGTTAAATGTAACATCTCGCATTTTTTGTTAATTTATTTTAATGCCCGTCTTTTTATTTTAATAATATCCTTCGTATCTAGATTCGTATCCTCCGTTAGCTAACATTCTTAATATTTTCGTTATCGGATTATCACGTCTCCCGTACTCTCGTGTAATTCAAAATAATTCGTTCGGTTAATTCCCGCCCCCGACTACAAACTTGAGGGACCAATGTTGCCAAATGACCAAAATCTTAACTAGGTCAAATGGTCAACATTCACCATTCATCACTCATCTCTCTCTTTCTCTCTCCCTCATACTTACACTTTTCTCTCAACTTTCAAATCCTTAATTCATCATCTAAATTCGATTTTAGAGGCTAACATCAAAACAAATTACATATTTGGAATCCTCTCTTCATCCTCTACAACTTGATACCAATTTCATCTCATTTGGGTAACTTTCTAAAATCACTAGATTTTGTGTTCTTGATGTTTTTGAATTATAAAAGTGTTAATTAGTGTCTATGGCTCAAGTCTAACATGAATATATGATTTACTTGCTCGATTTGTTGTTTTGAGTAACTAGTATGAACAATGGAAATGGGTGTGCTTAATCTTTGATTTTGGATGAGTTAACGTTGTTAAATTGTTAAAGTTCATGTTTTAATTGTGTTACTAGTATCACTAGCTTCAATTTGATGTGTAGGTTGCTTTAGAAAACTTCATAAACTTGATTATTGATTTAGTGAACTTTGGGTTAGGGTTTGATGAACTTGAAATGAACTTTTGATGCCTTAAATGACATGAGATGTTGTTAGTAAGTGTTTAGTTGTATTGCATGTTTAATTATCTTCGAAACGGCATATCATATGTGTAACTTGGATCGCCGAAACATGAAATGAGATTTATGAACTTGAATGTGTTAAATGATGAACAATAAATGCGGTTTTGGTTATTGTAAGTGGTAGATTGATTGATGAAATATGCTTAGTTATTTTCCTTGTCAAAATACCTTCCCGATGATATAAGATACATGTTTTGGTTGTTTGCGGGTCACAAATTGGGATTGTTTGAGTTTTGGTTCGTGCATTTGTTTGTTGCAGCAAAACAGGGTCTGCCTACAGATCTGGACGCCGTCCAGGCCTTCAATGTTGGACGCCGTCCAGCAAATCTGAACGCCGTCCAGATGCACTGCCAGTGACTGTTTTGGTTTTCCATTTTACGAAAAATGTTTTCTATGCTACGCACCTCCGATTCACATGTAACTTGTTCTAACATGCTTATATATGATTAAAAACCTCAGAAAAATAGTTCGAGACCCGACCCGAATGTGTTGACTTTTTCGTTGACTTTGACCCGACCAAGTTTGACTTTTAGCCAAACTTAACCGAATACTTATGCAATCTTTATAACTAGCTTCTATACTTGTATCTTGCATGAAACTTGACAATTTGATTCACATGCTACATAATCGAGTCGTAACGAGCCATAGTACTAATTGAACAACTTTGACCAACCGTGTTTACCGTTATTGATACAACTTACTTGTTTAGGTCAAGACTAGCATTTGTTCTTTGCACGTTACTTGTTGAAGTATCTTTTTACTTTTGCACTCAAGGTGAGATCATAGTCCCACTTTTACTCTTTTGAACCTACATTTGGGATGAGAAAACATAAACGTTTCTTTTTACTAAGTGAACACAAGTACAGGAAAACAAGCATTCTACATACGAGTTTAGAACAAAATCCTCAATTCGATTATCATTAGTTACACTTGTCGGGTGTAAGTGAGAACTTATGTTGTATGGATCCATATGGGTTTAACAAACCCTCATTCAGGCGGTTCGCTACCGTCTATGAATGAAATATATTTTCGAGAAACAGTGTATGTTCTAACACTATTGTGATGGGGTTCTATGGAAGGAATGTTAAGCATTGATAATTGGGTGCTCGTGAAACAAATTTTAGAATGGTTAACTATTATTTCGATGTTGCAAATCTTATGGTTCAATTTACTTATTTACTCACTTACTTACTTAAACCTATGATTTCACCAACATTTTTGTTGACAGGTTTCTATGTTTTTCTCAGGTCTTGAACGATATGTGATACATGCTTCCACTCATTATTTTGTTAATTGCATTGGATGTCGAGTATATGTGCATAAATGGGGCGTCTTTTGACTTTATTTAAAACTGTGTCGCATAGGTTTCATTTGTACTCATAACTTTGTAACGTAACTTTTGGTTGAACAATTCTTGTAAACTTGGAAATAATCTTTACTTTTGAAATGAAGGTGACATATTTTGGTCAAACGTTATTTTAAAGACTTATGACCACGTAACGGGACCTAAGTAGTCGGCGCCATCAATGAAGATTTTGTCGGGTCTCTATATTAAATTGGCATATTATTAGATGACCCGTCCTAATCCATAAGGACGAATACAATAACATATGATTACATTGCGAGGTATTTGACCTCTAAATGATACATTTTACAAACATTGCATTTGTTTTTAAAAGACAAACTTTCATTACATCGAAAGTTTACAGTCATGCATACTATCTCATAATATATCCAAACTATAATTGACTTAATAATGATCTTGTTGAACTCAACGACTCGAATGCAACTTTTTTTGAAATATGTCATGAATGACTCCAAGTAATATCTTTAAAATGAGCAAATGCATAGCGGAAGATTTCTTTAATACCTGAGAATAAACATGCTTTAAAGTGTCAACCAAAAGGTTGGTGAGTTCATTAGTTTATTATAATCAATCATTTCCATAATTTTAATAGACCACAAGATTTCATATTTCCATTTCTCATAAACATCATCTCATATCAGGCATTTCGCAAACTGCATAGAGATAAAAATCATTCGTATGGTGAACACCTGGTAATCGACCTTAACAAGATGCATATAGAATATCCCCACCATTCCGGGACATCCTTCGGACATGATAAAAATTCGAAGTACTAAAGCATCACCGACATGGATGGGGCTTGTTGAGCCCAATAGATCTATCTTTAGTATTCACGTCAATTAGGGTGTCTGTTCCCTAATTCTTAGATTACCAGACTAAAAAGGGGCATATTCGATTCGATAATTCAACCATAGAATGTAGTTTCGATTACTTGTGTCTATTTCGTAAAACAGTTATAAAAGCAGAGCATGTATTCTCAGTCCCAAAAATATATATTGCAAAAGCATTTAAAAAGGGAGTAATGAAACTCACAATAATGTATTTCATAGTAATTATGCATATGATGGCATTGAACAAGTGCAAGGTTGGCCTCAGATTCATGAACCTATATTAAGTATATATATTTATATGTTTGATCAATATCTGTTTAATAATTTAGGTCACGTCGTAGTGTATCACAATCCTAATGCTCGAGATTATCATGCAAAAATCAACAAAAGTTATCTAATTCAAAATGACTTCCAAAAATTGTATAACATAAATATAGTCATTTTATATATTTAAATATATCTATCAGATTTTATTAGAGTAATTAATAAAAGTCATTTGTTAATAAGAATTTATATATAAATTTTATATATGATAAAAATATACTTTTATATATTTTAAATAATAAAATTTATAAAGTGCAGAGACCCGTCCTAATCCATCTGGACGAATACATTACATTAGGTTACATCGTGAGGTACTTGACCTCTATATGATACATTTTACAAAATTTGCATTCGTTTTTAAAAGACAAACTTTCATTACATCTAAAGTTGACGGCATGCATACCATTTCATAAAATATCCAACTATAATTGTATTAATAATAATCTTGATGAACTCAACGACTCAAATGCAACGTCTTTTGAAATATGTCATGAATGACTCCAAGTAATATCTCTAAAATGAGCAAATGCACAGCGAAAGATTTCTTTCAAACCTGAGAATAAACATGCTTTCAAGTGTCAACTAAAAGGTTGGTGAGTTCATTAGTTTATCATAATCAATCATTTCCATAATTTTAATTGACCACAAGATTTCCTTTATTCAATAATTGTAACGACCCTGGATTTTCCAACGTTTATTTATTAATAATTGTTATTATTAATACGTGTGATTAAATGAATGTATGTTATTACATTTACTTGTTACCATGATTGATCATACTTGACTTTAAATGCCCGTAACGTCTTTGTGACACACGTACATTACACGAATAATATTTTTAGATATTATTTACATTCATGATTAAGTTTTATTAATCATTTTGATTAACTAAGGTTATTAGTTAATTACTTGGGCTTTAATTGGATTAACTTGAGAATTACTTGAACTTGGGCCTTTATTAGTACTAATGGACTTATGAGCACACCCTACACCCTTAAATGGACTAGTTAGCCCATTACTCCATGTAAGTATCATTTAGGGACTTAACTAGTTAGTTTAGTTGTATAGAATCTAGTTACTTATACCTTTCCCATGTAAACACCCTTATTAACCAACTTTTGAAGCTTTACTTGCATGAGACTAGTGGACATTTTTCTTCCTCTTGTGACTACCCTAATCGTCGGCCCTCATAGGAGAAAGAGGGAGTTCAAATTTGTTTTTGTGATACTTATGCTCTAGTTTTCTCATCTCCCTTCATTCACTTTTCACACACTTCTTTTCACTTCACATTTTTCTCTCATTTGCTCTCAAATATTTGTAAGTAACAAGCTTACTTCTCTTTCTTTTTTCTTCACCAAAACCACCATCATCATCATTAATTTACACATTCTTTGTTTGTTAATTACTCACTTGTAGTTGTTTATTGTTGTTACTTTGTTACTTGTCTTTGTTAGTTGTTACATACTAGTACAAGAATCAAACTTCCTAGTTAGATTCTCCATAATATCTTGTATTTACAAGAACAAACAAGAACATAAACTTACTAGTTTATGATTCTACCTTTATTGTTTTAAAAGATGAAAGTACATGTGTTGTTAAACTCATACTTGTGAATCATGATTGTAAACTTAAAGTTTACTTTTCTTAAAGACCAAACCTTGGTTTAAATCTTTAAAGTATGAACAACCATGACTTATTACTTGTATATTTAGTTTATTACTTCATATTATGCACTTTAATTTCATGTTTATTGGTTTAAATGGTCAAGTATTACAAGTTAGTCTTGATCTCATACTTCTTGAAACTAAAAGTTAACTTTAAGATTTCAAGAACATGGAAGTGTAACTCTTTAGTTATAACTTCATACACTTATGTTAGATTTAACTTAATAACTTTAGATCTAGACTTTTGGGTCTTGGATCTTCAAGATCTAACTAAGAACTATGTTCTACATCTTAAGATCTTGATTAGTTAGTTTACTTTCAAGTTTGTAGTTCAATATTACTTTTATAGTTCATGTATGTGTTAAATCTAAGACTTTGATGTAACTTTGGTTCATCAAACTACATACAACACTTAATTGAGTTATGCTACATGTCTTAGACTAACACAAGTGTTATGATGGTGAAACCTTGGTTAAGATGATGCAAACACATCAACGAGTTGTACACTTGAAGCTATATGCATCAAGGATGAGAACCGTGACAAGCATCGAACACCAAGACCCACCGGAACCTACTGTTTTACTGCTTCTGTGTCTGATCAGTATAACCTGGGCTACTGTAAAGATGATTTTCAGTTATTTCTGTTCGAGTAGATAACTTTTCATTTAGGACTTGTCTTAATTCAAGTTACGGTTTAGGATTTATGGCCCTCCGAGTGTCACTATGTCTTTTAACGTTGTGCTGAAAATTCTGACCTACTCGCACTTAGACCGTCGCCACGGTAAAACGAAGACAAGTTTGCTTCTGGAATTTTTACCACAACTAAAGGACTCATATACGGAGCCATGGCCACTGGTCTCACCTTATTTCAGTAGGTATAGAGGCCGTGGTGACTGATCCAAGTCAGCCTTTGTTTTAAACTCTTTTCATAAACGAAACTTACTTTACACCTTTTGTTTGATGATGATTGATGACGACCTTTAAGACCTTATCTACATAAATTTAAACCTATTGAGACAATTTACTGACTTAGTACTATTTGACTTAGGTTGAGGACTTTTCGGACCTACACACTTGCGTATTTCCCGAGTCATACTTTACCGCTACTTTATCATTGTGAGTTATAGCATCCCTTTTTACTTTAACTATTTTGGGATCTGAGAATACATGCGCATTTTACGTTTTACATACTAGGCATGAGTACTTAAACTTATATATATGTGGGTTATACAACGGCATAAACATTCCCTTTAGCTCGGTAATGTTTAGTCATTGGTTTTTGAACCGGTGAACGCGAATCTTAGATATGGATCCATAGGGTTTGACATCCCCACTCGGGCTAGTAGCGCTAGCATTTAACGAGTGTTTAATACTTCGTAAACATACGCACTTTCCAAGTGTATTTTCAGGGGGTATAAACGTTAAGTTAGTTACCAAGTGCCCACGGTTAAACATATACTTTAACATGCTGTTTTGAAACGTTCTTTGTAGCACTGAAATCTCGTGGCCTACCTTACATTACTGTTACTTAAACTATAGCTCACCAACCTTTGTGTTGATGTTTTTAAGCATGTTTTTCTCAGGTGCTTAAGGTTAGCTGCTTCCGCTGTGTACTAGTCTTGCCGTAGACACCCGCTGCTCTAGAGTTATCACCGCATGAATTGTTTATCTTGCATTCATAACTTTAATACTTTTGAACAATGATTTGTAACGACCTAAGGGTCACGTACTATTATTACTTGCTTCCGTTCATAGCAGCATACTTTTGGATGTAAAACATTTGACGTTGTTTATAACGTCACCTTTTATCATGAATGCAACTTGTTTTGAAAACGCATATAGTGTTTGACCTTGTAATGATCCTGTTGTTGATGATTCGTACACGATGGTTTTGTACGGGGCATCACATTTGGTATCAGAGCATTGGTTGTAGGGAATTAGGTTGCATTAGTGAGTCTAAGACCGACTCGAGTAGGATTCACTAATAGGACTAATCTACAACTTGCTAGTTTACTTGTTTCTGCTGAACTTACTGCATGCTGCTACTTGCTTTTACTACTATATGCCGTATGCTACAACATGATTTCACTACTGCATGATATTACTTGCTTTCGATTGCATGCTACTTCTGTACGATTTACTGTTATTGCCATGCTATTTACCGTTATACATGATTTAGACTGTTGGCCTAATACGTGCTTGCTTTATGACTTACTGACATAAAAAATTTATTTTTCCTTGTTCAGATGTCGAATATTCCACCTGCTATCGTTTTGGGCAGTTCAGACACTTCAGCCACTTCACCTGCCACCGTTGCCGATCCACCGATCCCGTTGGCGACATCCTCTAGTGACCCCGGCACTTCGACTTCCGGAGCTAGCAGCCATACTCCCGCCCCAGTGGCTACTTCTGACGGAGCCCAGGACCTCCCGGAGATTCCAGCTCCATCTACCCCAGGACCCTCGGGGTCACAGCCTCGCTCCGGTGATGTTGTGATTCTAGCGGAATTTGGGAAGGTCCATTCCGTAACCAGTATCGCCATTGGTGCTGACGCGCTCCTGATGGACGACTCGTGCCGATCCCGCCTTTTACATACTGACAGATGATGGCCGCCCGAGGAGAGCCAGTACAACCACCCGTGCAGCCACCTCCACACGATTCAGATGACCCTTAATCTGACGACTCATCCACAGATGACTCCAGTGACGATGACTCCGACGAGGAGGACCTTGATGACGCACCTGTTCAGCCACCCTCCACCCCACCGAAGAAGCGGTACCGTTTCGATGGCACCATTATTCCGGGGATCAACGGAGGTCGAGTATTCACTGACGCATTTGGTCGACATCGTAGGGTTACCGCCCGTAAGCAGCTTGTGCTGTATCCTGCAGATCCCTTCATCCGTAAGCCTTACCACCTCGCAGCCTCTACTTCTGGAGCCAGACCGTCAGCACCGCCAGCTCCACCAGCACCACCCGCGCTGATTGCACCGCCTGCCCCACCCACTCCCTCTGTCGAGGAACTGATGAGGGAGGTGGAGATCCTCCGTGCTCGAGTAACTGAGCTCGAGGACCAGATGTCCCACGTATTGGACATCCTACACCCACCTTCACTATAGGACTTTTGTAGTAGATTTCATTATGTAATCTAGTTGTAGTTTTATGTTTCACTTATGTATTGTACGAAATTATGCGAATGTATGCTACTTATTATTATTAATGAATGGAACTTTGCGTTATTTAATTCTTGCACGATGTTCTATTTACGTTACTATATGATTTTGTGGTATTTGTACCTGGATTGCATTACTTAATAAACATGTGATGTATTGATTCCATGTTGGTTACCATATACTGTATTATTACTATTTGAATACTGGATTTTGACTTGAGTCAAAATTTTTGTTTAGAACACCATGGCCAACGGACGATCAACATCAACACCTACCGCAGCCCAAATCGAGGAGATGATTGCCGAAAGGGTAGCCGCAGCCATTGCGGAAATGCAACCCCAAGCTCCACCGCCATCGCCACCGGTTATTCAACCCATTCGTAATGGGTGCACGTACAAAGAGTTCCAGATCTGCAAACCTCACAACTTCAGTGGAACAGAGGGGCCGGTTGGTCTCACTAGATGGTTCGAGAAGTTAGAATCTGTATTCCGAGTCATCAACTGTTCCGAGTCCAACAAAACCAAGTTTGCTTCATGCACGCTGTCTGATGGCACACTAACATGGTGGAACACGTTGGCTCAAGCAAAAGGTATCGATGAGGCATTTGCTACCCCATGGGAGGAATTCAAAGGGGCCCTGATTGAGGAATATTGCCCTAGGACCGAGATCCAGAGGATGAAGATTGAATTCATGCAGGTAAAGGCCGTTGGGAATGACCGTGATAGTTACAACCGGAGGTTTTTGGAATTAGCCCTGATGTGTCCGACAATGGTTACACCGGAGTTCAAACGTATGGAAAGGTACTTCTGGGACTTCCTAAGAGCATTAAGGGAAACGTCACATCGTCCAAGCCACCTAATGTCCCGGAGGCAATGCACATGGAGCATACTTTAATGAATCAAATTATCATCGATGAACTGGAGAAGGCTAAGTCTGAAGCGGGTAGTAATGAGAAGCGCAAATGGGATAACAACAGGGGAAGGAACTATGATCAAAACCCGGCGAAGCGACATGAGGGTTTCAAAGGAAACAACAACGGTGGGAACTCCAACCCCCACTACAAGGGAACCTTACCACAATGCAAGCGATGCTACAAGCACCATACTGGGTATTGTAACGTTGTTTGTGAAAAGTGCCAACGGGCTGGGCACATCGGTAAGGACTGCAAGGTCACCACTTTGAATGGGAAGCCGAACACCAATGGATCGAAAAAGTGCTACGAATGCGGAAAAATGGGCCATTTCAGAAATGCGTGCCCCAACAAAAGAAAAGATGGCGGACCACCCCGTGGTAGAGCTTTCAACGTTAATGCAAGGGATGCACGCGAGAATCCCGACTTGGTGACAAGTATATTCACTATCAACAGTCTTTTAGCTTCTGTACTATTTGATACTGGTGCCTATAGAAGTTATGTATGTAGACATTTTTGCGATAAGATTAATTGGTCATTAGTCCCGTTAAAAGAGAGTATGCTTGTAGAAGTACCCAACGGTAAACTTGAAAAAGTTGACCACATTAGTCGAGGAGCTATTATCAACATAGCTGGTGCAGATTTCGAAATTGATTTGATACCTATCAAATTGGGAAGTTTTGACGTGATCGTCGATATGGATTGGTTGACCAGAGTAAGAGCCGATATTATCTGTGGAGATAAAGCTCTTCGCATACCACAAGGAGATGGTGAGCCACTGATCATTTACGGAGAGAGATGTACCTCGAAGCTGAACCTCATCAGTTGCGTGAAAGCGCAAAAGATCATGAAGAAGGGACGTCCTGCTGTCCTAGCACATGTGAAAACGGTAGAAACCGAGGTGAAGAGTGTGAACGACGTTCGAATTGTGAACGAATTCTTCGATGTCTTTCCTGAAGAATTGCCTGGATTACCACCGCCGAGAGCAGTAGAGTTTCAGATCGACTTAGTGCCAGGAGCTGCACCTGTAGCTCGCGCACCTTATCGACTCGTACCTTCCGAGATGCAAGAATTACAGAGTCAACTACAAGAACTGTTAGACCGTGGATTTATCCAACCAAGTTTCTCGCCTTGGGGCGCACCTGTTTTATTTGTGAAGAAGAAGGATAGATCCTTCCGTATGTGTATCGACTACCGTGAACTCAACAAATTGACAATCAAGAATCGGTATCCTTTTCCCCGCATTGACGATCTTTTTGATCAACTTCAAGGATCGATTGTTTGCTCTAAGATCGATTTGCGATCCGGTTATCACCAGTTGAGGGTGAAGGAAGGTGACGTGATGAAAACTGCATTCAGAACCCGTTATAGTCATTATGAATTTCTTGTAATGCCATTCGGATTGACTAACGCACCTGCCGTATTTATGGACCTCATGAATCGTGTCTGCAAGCTGTACTTGGATAAGTTCATTATCATCTTCATAGATGATATCCTCTCTACTCTAAGAGCGAAGAAGAGCATGAGCAACACCTCTGATTAATGCTTGAACTCTTGAGACAAGAGCAACTTTACGCCAAATTCTCTAAGTGTGAATTTTGGTTGAAGGAAGTCCAATTTCTGGGTCATGTTGTGAGCGACCAGGGTATCAAAGTTGACCTTGCCAAGATTGAAGCTATCAGCAAGTGGGAGACCCCACTACTCCAACTCACATTGGACAATTCCTAGGTCTCGCCGGTTACTACCGAAGGTTTATTGAAGGTTTCTCTCTAATTGTGCGTCCTTTGACCGCGCTGACTCATAAGGGAAAGAAGTTCGTTTGGGAACCCGGACACGAATCAGCATTTCAAACTTTGAAGAAGAAGTTAACCACCACACCTATCTTATCACTTCTTGAGGGCAGTGATGACTTTGTTGTTTACTGCGATGCTTCGAAAAGTGGTTTTGGTTGTGTACTGATGCAACGATCAAAGGTTATCGCTTATGCCTCCCGACAATTGAAGATTCATGAGCAAAACTACACTACTCACGATCTTGAACTTGGAGCCGTTGTCTTTGCACTAAAACTGTGGAGACACTATTTGTATGGAACGAAAAGCACTATCTTCACCGATCACAAGAGTCTCCAACATATATTCGATCAGAAGCAACTAAATATGAGATAACGTCGATGGATTGAGATGTTGAATGACTATGATTGTGAACTCCTTTATCACCCTGGCAAGGCCAATGTTGTAGCTGACGCTTTAAGCCGAAAGGAGAGGACGGCACCTCTTCGTGTTAGGGCTCTGAACATCACCATTCATTCGAATCTCAACCATTAGATCAGAGTAGCCCAAGATGAGGCTCTCAAAGAGGAGAATATATCTCATGAACATTTGAACATACTTGTCTCTCGATTCGAGGTTAGGGAGTCTGGACTTCGATGTTATGCCGGAAGAATTTGGGTACCTTGTTATGGAGATCTACGAAAACTTATACTTGACGAAGCACACAAATCGAGATATTCGATTCATCCCGGAGCGGGAAAAATGTACCACGATCTTAAGGAACAGTATTGGTGGCCGAATCTTAAGAAAGACGTTGCAACTTATGTTGGTAAGTGTTTGACTTGTTCGAAAGTTAAGGCTGAACATCAAAGACCTTCTGGGTTACTTCAGCAACCGGAAATCCTGCAATAGAAGTGGGAAAGGATAACAATGGATTTCATCACCAAGCTACCAAAGACGGTGGGCGGATACGATACCATATGGGTTATTGTTGACCGCCTTACCAAATCTGCACACTTTTTAGCCATGAAGGAAACGGATACGATGGAGAGACTTGCTCAATTATACATCAAAGAGGTTGTATCTCATCATGGTGTACCTTTATCGATCATCTCAGATCGCTATCCCCGTTTTGCTTCTAGATTTTGGCGTTCCTTACAAGAAGCCATGGGAACCCGTCTCGACATGAGTACTGCTTATCACCCACAGACCGACGGGAAAAGTGAATGAACGATTCAGACCTTGGAAGACATGTTGTGTGCATGTGTCATTGATTTTGGAAAGGCCTGGGAAAGGCATTTGCCGTTAGCCGAATTCTTGTATAACAAAAGTTATCACTCGAGCATTAATGCCGCACCTTTTGAAGCGTTGTATGGCCGCAAGTGCAGATCTCCTATTTGTTGGGCTGACGTAGGCGAAAAACAAATCACCGGACCCGAGGTAGTCCATGAAACAACGGAGAAGATTGCTCAGATTCAAGCTAGACTTAAGACTGCCCGCGATCGTCAAAAGAGTTATGCTGACCGTAAATGTAAAGACTTTGAATTCAATGTGGGTGACCGTGTAATGTTGAAGGTTGCACCTTGGAAAGGTGTGATCCGTTTTGGAAAACGTGGAAAGTTGAACCCACGATACATTGGTCCTTTTGAAATCTTGGAACGTGTTGGACCCGTTGCTTACCGTTTGGATCTACCAGCACAATTGAGCTCAGTTCATCCTACCTTCCACGTGTCAAACTTGAAGAAGTGCCTTGCTGCACCCGAACTTATCATACCACTTGAAGAACTTACAATTGATGACAAACTCCACTTCGTGGAAGAGCCTGTTGAAATTATGGATCGTGAGATCAAAACTTTGAAACGCAACAAGATTCTGATCGTCCGAGTACGATGGAATGCCAAACGAGGACCTGAGTTTACTTGGGAGTGAGAGGATCAAATGATGCAGAAGTATCCTCACCTTTTCCTGACTCCTCCATCTACCTCAGCTTAAATTTCAGGACGAAATTTTCTTTAACAGGTGGGTAATGTAACGACCCTGGATTTTCCAACGTTTATTTATTAATAATTGTTATTATTAATACGTGTGATTAAACGAATGTATGTTATTACATTTACTTGTTACCATGATTGATCATACTTGACTTTAAATGCCCGAAACGTCTTTGTGACACACGTACATTACACGAATAATATTTTCAGATATTATTTACATTCATGATTAAGTTTTATTAATCATTTTGATTAACTAAGGTTATTAGTTAATTACTTGGGCTTTAATTGGATTAACTTGAGAATTACTTGAACTTGGGCCTTTATTAGTGCTAATGGACTTATGAGCCCACCCTACACCCTTAAATGGACTAGTTAGCCCATTACTCCATGTAAGTATCATTTAGGGACTTAACTAGTTAGTTTAGTTGTATAGAATCTAGTTACTTATACCTTTCCCATGTAAACACCCTTATTAACCAACTTTTGAAGCTTTACTTGCATGAGACTAGTGGACATTTTTCTTCCTCTTGTGACTACCCTAACCGTCGTCCCTCATAGGAGAAAGAGGGAGTTCAAATTTTTTTTTGTGTGATACTTATGCTCTAGTTTTCTCATCTCACTTCATTCACTTTTCACACACTTCTTTTCACTTCACATTTTTCTCTCATTTGCTCTCAAATATTTGTAAGTAACAAGCTTACTTCTCTTTCTTTTTTCTTCACCAAAACTGCCATCATCATCATTAATTTACACATTCTTTGTTTGTTAATTACTCACTTGTAGTTGTTTATTGTTGTTACTTTGTTACTTGTCTTTGTTAGTTGTTACATACTAGTACAAGAATCAAACTTCCTAGTTAGATTCTCCATAATATCTTGTATTTACAAGAACAAACAAGAACATAAACTTACTAGTTTATGATTCTACCTTTATTGTTTTAAAAGATGAAATTGCATGTGTTGTTAAACTCATACTTATGAATCATGATTGTAAACTTAAAGTTTACTTTTCTTAAAGACCAAACCTTGGTTTAAATCTTTAAAGTATGAACAACCATGACTTGTTACTTGTATATTTAGTTTATTACTTCATATTATGCACTTTAATTTCATGTTTATTGGTTTAAATGGTCAAGTATTACAAGTTAGTCTTGATCTCATACTTCTTGAAACTAAAAGTTAACTTTAAGATTTCAAGAACATGGAAGTGTAACTCTTTAGTTATAACTTCATACACTTGTGTTAGATTTAACTTAATAACTTTAGATCTAGACTTTTGGGTCTTGGATCTTAAATATCTAACTAAGAACTATGTTCTACATCTTAAGATCTTGATTAGTTAGTTTACTTTCAAGTTTGTAGTTCAATATTACTTTTATAGTTCATGTATGTGTTAAATCTAAGACTTTGATGTAACTTTGGTTCATCAAACTACATACAACACTTAATTGAGTTGTGCTACATGTATTAGACTTACACAAGTGTTATGATGGTGAAACCTTGGTTAAGATGATGCAAACACATCAACGAGTTGTACACTTGAAGCTATATGCATCAAGGATGAGAACCGTGACAAGCATCGAACACCAAGACCCACCGGAACCTACTGTTTTACTGTTTCTGGGTCTGATCAGTACGACCTGGGCTACTGTAAAGATGACTTTCAGTTAGCTCTGTTCAAGTAGATAACTTTTCATTTAGGACTCGTCTTAATCCGAGTTACGGTTTAGGATTTATGGCCCTCCGAGTGTCACTATGTCTTTTAACGTTGTGCTGAAAATTCTGACCTACTCGCACTTAGACCGTCGCCACGGTCAAACGAAGACGAGTTTGCTTCTGGAATTTTTACCACAACTAAAGGACTCATATATGGAGCCATGGCCACTGGTCTCACCTTATTTCAGTAGGTATAGAGGCCGTGGTGACTGATCCAAGTCAGCCTTTGTTTTAAACTCTTTTCATAAACGAAACTTACTTTACACCTTTTGTTTGATGATGATTGATGACGACCTTTAAGACCTTATCTACATACATTTAAACCTATTGAGATGATATACTAACTTAGTACTATTTGACTTAGGTTGAGGACTTTTCGGACCTACACACTTGCGTATTTCTCGAGTCATACTTTACCGCTACTTTATCATTGTGAGTTATAGCATCCCTTTTTACTTTAACTATTTTGGGATCTGAGAATACATGCGCATTTTACATTTTACATACTAGGCATGAGTACTTAAACTTATATATATGTGGGTTATACAACGGCATAAACATTCCCTTTAGCTCGGTAACGTTTAGTCATTGGTTTTTGAACCGGTGAACGCGAATCTTAGATATGGATCCATAGGGTTTGACATCCCCACTCGGGCTAGTAGCGCTAGCATTTAACGAGTGTTTAATACTTCGTAAACATACGCACTTGCCAAGTGTATTTTCAGGGGGTATAAACGTTAAGTTAGTTACCAAGTGCCCACGGTTAAACATATACTTTAACATGCTGTTTTGAAACGTTCTTTGTAGCACTGAAATCTCGTGGCCTACCTTACATTACTGTTACTTAAACTATAGCTCACCAACCTTTGTGTTGATGTTTTTAAGCATGTTTTTCTCAGGTGCTTAAGGTTAGCTGCTTCCGCTGTGTACTAGTCTTGCCGTAGACACCCGCTGCTTTAGAGTTATCACCGCATGAACTGTTTATCTTGCATTCATAACTTTAATACTTTCGAATAATGATTTGTAACGACCTAAGGGTCACGTACTATTATTACTTCCTTTCGTTCATAGAAGCATACTTTTGGATGTAAAATATTTGACGTTGTTTATGACGTCACCTTTTATCATGAACGCAACTTGTTTTGAAAACGCATATAGTGTTTGACCTTGTACTGATCCTGTTGTTGATGGTTTTGTATGGGACATCACAATAATCATACACTCGCAAGTATTTAAAATCATTCATATGGATTGAACACCTGGTAACCGACATTAACAAGATGCATATAAGAATATCCCCTATCATTCCGGGACATCCATCGGACATGATAAAACAACATCGAAGTACTAAAGCATCCGCTACAACGGATGGGGTTTGTTAGGCCTAATAGATCTATCTTTAGGATTCGCGTCAAATCGGTTTACTAATTCTTAGGCTACCAAGCAAAAGGGGCATATTCGGCTTCGATCATTCAACCATATAATGTAGTTACGATTACTTGTGTCTATTTCGTAAAAAATTTATAAAAGCGCATGTATTCTCAGTCCCAAAAATATATATTGCAAAAGCATTTAAAAAGGGAGTAATAAAACTCACTATACTGTATTTCGTAGTAAAAATACATATGACGTCATTGGACAAGTGCAAGGTTGGCCTTGGATTCACGAACCTATATTACGTATATATATTTATATGTCGATTAATATCTGCCTAACAATTTAGGTCAAGTTGTAGTGTATCACAATCCTAATGCTCGAGACTAATATGCAAAAGTCAACAAAAGTTATCTTGACCAAAATGATTTCCACAATTTAAACATGATTATTACTTAGTTTAAATATAGTCGTTTTATATTTCTTTTTAAATATTTTTAACAAACTTTTTAGAGTAAATAACATAATTCATTTATTAATAAAATTTTTATATTAAAATTTATATAATAAAAATATACTTTTATATATCTTAAGTAATAAAATTTATAAAGTTTATTTAATATCATAAAAATATTATGATAGGTATTATTAATGTAATTATGTTACACGTAGTAAAATATGTTTGTATCCCATATTTATTTGATAAAATAATATCGATAATAATAATAGTAAGTAAAAGTTGTATTATTTTGTAATAATAATTATTATTATTCTACTAATAATAATAACAATATTTATATTTACTAAAAATGATATTATGATAAAATGATAATTCTTATTAATAATAATAATAAAATTTTATATTAACAATGATATTCCTATTAAAAAAATAATTTTTTTTTAAAAATGATAGTTTTAATATTAATAATACTTAAAAAAAATAATGAAAACGATATTTTTATCTAAATCAATACCTTTCAAATTTTAATTTCATTATGATACATATACTCATTATTTCCTAATCAATTTGTTAATAACTTTTAGTCGTCTTTTATATCGCGTTCATAATAATGATAATAATAGTAATCATAATAATTAGATGTTACTAATATTAGTTTTAATTATAATAATACTAATAATAATAAATATTATGATAATATTAATGATAATACTAATAACTATTTTAATGATAATAATAATAATAATAATAATAATAATAATAATAAAAATAACAATTTTTAAATAATGATACATATATTAATAATGATAATAATAATAATAATAATAATAATAATAATAATAATAATAATAATAATTATTATTATTATTATTATTATTATTATTATTACTATTAGGTAATAATAATAACGACGATAATAACGACGATAGTAATAATAATCATTTTAACAAAAATACTAAAATTCAATTGACTATAACTTCTAATACGTTCATCGAAACCATTCGATATCTAAATGAAAAGTCCTTAATTTTTCGCTAGCTTTCCAACGACATGCATACCATATACCTTATCTCAACCGCATATGTAACTAATTCAGGATTCATCATAACCTATCTAACGACAATAACAAATGTACAAACATGCATAATCCTATATACTCGAGCACTAGTCAGGGATACACTAATAATATATAAAAGTTAAGTTATGAGTGCTCACGTATCAATATTGAGATTCAATATTACAGGAAAGGTACGTAGACGCAACGGAGATGATAAACATTAGATTAACCTCACGAGCTATACCCCGAACCATACCCATAACCTTCATAGCTATAACTCATAATTTTCTTAGCTTTAACCCGTTTGAGAACCCGTTTTGAAATCACTTGAACATAACCCCGTCATAGTATTTTATGTATATTATCATATGAAATAATAATAATAAATTTAAAAATAATAAGATTAATAATAACAATATTAATCTTTAATAATTATAATAATAAAAATATTAATAATAATAATATTTTTACGGATGTTTTGATCGATATAGATATGTTGTGTGTGTGCATGTTTTTATGTGAGATAGGCAAGACTAAGGTACATATATATATATATATATATATATATATATATATATATATATATATATATATATATATATATATATATATATATATATATATATATATATACAAATACAATTACTAAGCAAAGCAAATTGTAGTGTAAGCATACTAACAAAGCAAGTTTCCCAATTTCAACTAATTTTAACTCTACCTAACCACTTCGTTCTCTATTCATGATAGCAATTACAACTTATAATAATAATAATAATAATAACAATAATAATAATAATAATAATAATAATAATAATAATAATAATATAATAATAATAATAATAATAATAATTAATCATAAATAAAAAAAGACACGTATGTAAAGTAAGGAGTCCCCATCCCCTTTTTCTTTTCTTTTTTCACTCCGTGATTTCTTGTCTTTATTATTTTTTTTTGTAATAATAAAATATAATAATATGTATAATAATAAAAAAATTTTAAAAAAATAATACTTGTTTAACCAAGAAAAGGAGTCGCCACTTTTGAAATTGCTAGTTCACTTTTTAACCCCGTGTTTTCAAAATTTGGTATTTTATACTCTGTACCAATAATAAATGGTAAAAATTCATATAAAAATTTTATATTTTAAGATAAGGTTAAAATATATTTTTTTTTCTTTTTCATGACGACTGAAGGGCAAGTTTACACTACATATGCGCCTCATAATATGATAAAAATGCGCCTCATATTTGTAGACTAAACAAAATGAGACTCATTTTTCAAGAAGAAAGAAAAAAATGATGCGCCACATTTGATTTCTAAACTTGTTTCATACGTCTCATTAATTTTTAACCCTGGAAAATGCACTTCATATTATGTTTTGCTCATATTCTATATATTCATTTTACATAAATTGATAACATCAAATAGTTATTTTAATCATAACCTAAGAGAAACGTGTGGTAAAAACTGTACTCATGTCTAAAATGCTTGATACCTTCGTTTAAAGAAACTGACCATTCAAAATGTAATACATAAAGTTTATAGTCTATGTACCAAAAAGAAATTGATTATATTTTTATCAAATTTAAAGTTTTCAAAATCTTTTACTAACTCCTAAAAATTAGTTTGATATATAATTCATTGATATACTAGAAAACGGATATTGCTATTATTTAATTTATTCAAAAATATGTTAATAAAATTCATTATATCATAACTTATATTATTTTAAAAATACTTTCATATAATATTTCATTAATCCTTTTCAAGTTTACATATACATATATGTGTATATTCATAAATATGTTTTATTTAAAAAACCGTTGTTCGTAAAACGTCTGGCAAGTCAAATGGGTATATGAATGTTTGAAAACATTTGCAATGCAACACAATCATTTACTTATCTTGTCGATATCCATTTTCCCAATTATTTACTCTACATGATTTCACTTTTACATTAAATATTATGAAAACTAAATAATTAACTTATCAAAAGTCACGAGGAAAGTATTGTAAAGTATGCATTGAAAATTAAGAAGGAATCTCCACTAACCCTTGTCTAGTTCTCGTTAATTGACACATTTGTTCTTTCTTGTAAATCGCTTTACCATTTTTCGAATATTGTTAAAAAGGAAAGGTTTCCTAAATCAAAGTGGACCTCTCAACAGAGACTCGTAATCATACAATGTATCTGATAAATCAATCATTTGATATTATCTTCTAATTCCACTGATAAACATATTGAAACAAATACGTTCATGTAAAATATTATACGTTTAATACTTTGTTAATATTTTCAAGTAATAATGTGTATACATAAATATATATATATATATATATATATATATATATATATATATATATATATATATATATATATATATATATATATATATATATATATATATATATATATATATACAATCATATCCATTTATATAATGGTTCGTGAATCGTCGGAATTTTGGTCAAGGTTAAATGAATGTATGAACACAATTTAAAATTCTTGAGATTTAACTTAACAAAATTTGCTTATCGTGTCGGAATAATATAAGGATAAAGTTTAAATTTGGTCAAAAATTTCCAAGTTGTCACAGTACCTACCCGCTAAAGAAATTTCATCCCCAAAATTTGATAGAGGTCGTCATGGATAACAATAAGAATGTTATTATGACGAATATAAGCTGATACATAGAGTTTTATCATGATTAAGAAATACGGATAAAATAATTCGATTTCTCGAAGCGTATGAGTGAAGCTATCGTAAAAGAGTGAAATGAGAAAATAGAGATTTGCCTTATCTTTTGACGTCATCACGGTTGATCTCCGGATTAAAGAAAATCTTTGTAATCTATATAGGATTTGATTCTTCAGCGATTAAGGAAATTATGATCCTCTTCGATTTAATGCGATAATCCATCTCGATTTCTTTATCAGATATTTCGCTATAAATCCACCTCCTTCGTTTCCTTACAACTCACACCTTATATTCTTTCTCCTTTAATTCATACTTTGAATCGTTCGTCAATATGCTCCATCCAGTTCTGCTTCTTGATATATTCCTAACTTTCATATTTGTCATTCTTCTTTTTCATCTACCGCCGGAAGAATCTATTTACTTCTACTATACTCTTGGTTTTATAGTGTTTTTAGTTCTCCCGTGTCTTTATATTGCTATATGCATTGATATAAATGGTTTGTAGTTTCTGGGTTGTTGTTGGGCTTTATATCTTCCCTTATATTTCAAAGTTCCTATTTCTGTCTTCTATAATCATTGTCATCCACAGTTAATGCTATCTCCTATTTGCTACGATTTATACTCCAATTTCTATTTCGGAGCTTCATTCTTTTGTTTTCTCTTCTTGCCATTAAGCACTACATGTAATGGTCCAGAATTCGTAGATATGAATTTCAGAATGAACATAGTTAATGTTCTAAGAAGGAAATTGTAATGGCACGATCTTGATTTGTCAAATTACCAGAATATCCCGCAAAAGACCGAATCATCAAGAAAAATATTTTCTTGATATGTTTAGAGGTTAAGTAGAATACAAGAGTCGTGTAACATGGCACATGATGACGTTATGATCTGTGATTCATCACGTTCCATTTAAAAACTCAGCATGACTTACTGTAATATAATCACGTTGATCAAGTGTCATTATATTATACTAACTCATGCTTCAGTTCCCAACACTACTTCAAAAGCATTAATATTTTTTAAACTCGACGGTTTCAGAATTTAGAAACTAAAATAGTTTCTTTTATAATGTAACACAGATAGCGCGAAGAGGTAAATGATTTCAGATAAGAATAATTATGAAAATATCTTCAGAAATATGGAGGATATTTATAATGAATGATACGATGATATCTTAGAATTTCTAATATCAGAGGATGATGAAAGATATTGTCCGTAGGGGTTTAGAGTCAGGAGCAAGGTATTCGTTAATGACTTCAGCAGATACCGAATCATTTGGATTCTTTGAAGGCAGGTTCAGTCTTTGTGATTTATCCACAGTCTCCTTCATACTTTTTTCAATCCGTTTTCCAGTTCCAAAACTTCTCTTTTTCCGAACTTTGCCAATACACTATTCTTTGTCATCAAACTTTTTACTGTTAAGGCCGTTTACAGTTTTTGCTGCTTCATCAGCATTTTTCAAAATTTCGAGAACTAGTTCACAGTTTAGGGTGTTTTTCAGAAAATTCACATTCGCAGTATGTAAGTCCAGGAGATAGACGTTATATGTATAACTGTTGGCGTTGACATGCTGCGAGATTTCAAAATACTGATTGCTAATTCCCAATGATTCGTATGGAAATTCTCGTTACAAGATACAGATGAGTAAATGATGGGGTTTTGATAAATATAATGATTTTTTAGAAAATCTTTGATCATTACGGTTGCTGATAAGTTTACTGCTAATGTGGTGGAATATAAACGGTTCCCCGGTAACGATGGCGAAAAGGGCAACGTATATATCAAGGTTATAATAAGGCTGTTTCAACTGAAAAGTTGAGGTTGACTTGCTGAAGCTGTGACAAAACTATCTACTTTGGAAAGGAAATGAAAAGTTATTTTAGCTAGTAAATGCAAAAGGGTCTAACACGGATACGTGTTAAATTATGACCTTGGGTTCAAGAGTTTTTCAGATACATAACTGTGGGTAACATGTGGTTGGATCATCATCTCGATTGTTCATTATTTGAAGTGTCTTCAGGAATTTCGAAGGGTTTGAACACAGATTGTAATCGTTAATATACCTATGATGTTCTAACACAGTTTTGAAGTCAAGGTATAGCTTTGAAAAATGTAGGAATCTAAGAGTAATGATACCGGTTATATCTCGAATTGAATTCTGAGATTTCAAAATCAGAATATGTGATTAGATTTGAACGAGTATGGTTGTTTTGATTTCTATAAAAGATTGTATATTGTTGTGAAAGTAGGGAGTATAGTTGATGATTTGCTGGATCAGAATCTAAGGATATAACATATTAATTGTGAATTTTATATATCTCTCGGGTATTACCTACCCGTTAAAATTTTTTTCACAAGTAATGTTTTGTATCAGAGAATTTTTATTACAATCTTAATGAAAATATATGTATATTTTCTTTAGATGTAACATAGATTTAATGAATTAATATTAAATTAAACTCATTTGATTTACGGTTGAAACTAGAATTGAATAATCCCTAAAACTTTAGAAATTACATAACTTTTACGGAGTATTTCTTCAATGAAATTGAAATTATGAAACAATACTTCATTATCTTATTGATGCATGATTTTGGTGTTCGTGGAATTCTTGTTAACTTCGCAAGGTACGAATGATGTTATTTGAAAGGTTTCGAGTACATCGATGATGAAAGTGTAAAATCAAACATATATTTGAATAATACACCTGATTTATTATGAATTGAAATTTATTGATTTGAGACAGAGGTTGTAGTTAACAATGGTTAAGTTGTGAACGAAGAACGTACATTATTGCTTATTAGTAATATGAATTAACCGAGTAGTTAAGATTCACACATAATAGCTTAGTACGGAAAGATTTATTATGGTTTTAAAAATTTATATATATAAGATATACATTTAAATCCTTCAGTGGAAATGAGTTACTACTTCATAACTCGTTGATATGACATACTTGTTGCTGATTTGTAATAATGTCCACAGTGATTCTTGAACTGACGGGGTTTGTGATGTTACAGGTGTTGTTGATTCTGACGATGCTGACTGTGCTGTTGATGTTAACGGTACTGCTGATGCTGTTGGTAAAACAAGTCTAGCTTGTAAATCGTGCACCATTTCTGATAAAAGTTTCTACTCTACCGTCTCCGTTCACTCATCTGATTTTCGGTCAGAATTAAACAATCTCTAAGACTTTGGAGATTACCTAATCGCCGCGAAAATATCTCTTCAATGAAGTTATGAATCAATACTTCATCGTCTGTTGTTGTTGGTATTCCTTGGTATCTACAGGGCATATGACGTCGATGCTTGTGGGACGGATTGTGAAGTTGAGGTTTGCGATGCGATTGTTGTTGGTGGTGGTAATGGTACTGTTGGTTTTGTTGATGGTGGTACTGGTTATGCTACCGGTGCTGCTGCTGGTGCTTGTAACCTTTGCACCATATTCTCTAAAGCCAATACTCGAGCGCGAAGCTCATTGACTTCTTCTATTACACCGGGATGATCGGTGGTTCGAACGAGCGGCTGAATAAGATCTAAAATGTGAGATAGTATATAATCGTGACGGGATACTCTGGAAATGAGAGAGAAAATGGTATTTCGGACAGGTTCGCCGGTAAGTGCTTCAAATTCTTCGCCAAGAGGGCAATGTGGTGGATGGAAGGGATCACCTTCTTCTTGTCTCCAATGATTAAGTAGGCTACGAACCCATCCCCAATTCATCCAGAATAGATGATGGATGATTGGTTGATCCATTCCGGTCACACTTGTGACGCCCCGTACAAAACCATCGTGTACGATTCGTCAACAACAGGATCTTTACACGGTCAAATACTACATGTTGTTTGAAATCCAGTTTTGCATTCATAAAAGATAGCGTTTACAAAAGATAACGTGACACAAAGGTCGTTACAAAGTCATTTTTTGAAAATAACATAAGTTACGAATGCAAGATAAAAGTTTCATGATTGAGACATCTCTAAGTAATGCAGTGGAAATCTAACACAGCAGGTCCATAATAGCAAGTCTATAACACCAAGATAGCAAGTCTAACAGCGGAAGCAACATCGTCTAAGCACCTGAGAAATACACGCTTAAAAGTCAACACGAATGTTGGTGAGCTATAGTTTGTAAACAGTAAAGTAATGTAGACCACGAGTTATCGTATTCAAAACAGTATGAAAAGTATATGCTTATCCGTGGGCACCCAGTAACTAACTTAACGTAATAGTAATACCCCCTAAAAGTACACTTGGTGAGTGCGTATATCCTCGATGTATCAAACACCCGTTAAATGCTAGCGCGACTAGCCCGAGTGGGGATGTCAAACCCTATGGATCCATATCTAATATTCGCGTTCACTGGTTCAAACCAATGATTAAACGTTACCGTGCTAAGGGGAATGTTTATACCGTTATATCACCCACACATATGTAAATTTTAAGTACTCGTGTAAAGTAAGTAAAACATAAAAAGCGCATGTATTCGCAGTCCCAAAAATAGTAAAGTATAAAAAGGGAAGCTATAACTCACAGTGATAAAAGCGGTAAAGTCGATAATGAAAGTATGCAAGTAGTAAGTCGGTCCAAAAGGTCGTCAACCTAAGTCAAAGGTCACTAGGTCAGTATATTGTTCCCAAAGGTTTAAAAGTGCACAAATTAAGTTTAAGTGTCATCATCATCATCATTCATCATCATAAAAGCTAAGTAAGTTTGACAAGAATAGAGATCAAAACAATAGGCTGACTTTGGTCAGCTGCTACGACCTCTATACAAAACGAAAAGATGCATAGTCAGTTGCTGTAGTTCCATATATGAGTCCTCTAACCGCTGACCAGTTTTCAGAACCTAACTCATCTTCGTTTGACTGTGGCTATGGTTTAAGTGCGAGTAGGTCAGAAATTTCAGCACAACGTTACAAAGGCGTAGTGACTTTCGGAGGGCTATAAATCCTAAACCGTATATCGGATTAAGAAGAGGTCTAAAAGAAAATCATCTACTCGAAACGAACTAACTTAAAATTAATTTTCCAAAAGTCCAGGAATCTGATCAGATCCCGAAAAACAGTAAACAAGTGCTCCGGTGGGGTTCTTGGTGCTTGATGCTCATCACGGTTCTCATCCTTGATGCTTGTAAGCTTCAAGTGTACATCTCTTTGATGGGTTAGCATCACCTTGACCAAGATTCAACCATCAAAACATAATATGTTAAGACCAAGTAAGAACACAACTCATTTAAGAGTCTTAGATGGATGATGAACCAAGGTTACATCATATCCTTAGTCTTAACACAAATAAAAGTTCTATTTATAACTAAAGCTACAAACTTTATTTCAATCAAACAAATATGAACACAATCTTAATCAAATGAAGTGATGGAACCCTAAGCGAGAGAGCTTGGATCCTTTTCACACAAGTTATAAGATTACAAAGCTAGAAAGCTTGAATCTTTGGTGTTCTTGAAGATCTTGAAGCATAAAGCTTAGATCTTTAAGTTACATGAAGACCATAAACACAAGTTTTGATCTTTATAACAAAGTAATGAGATCATAAGTTAGAAAACTTAGATCCAGAAAAGATATGAAGATTCAAAGCTAGAAAGCTTGAATCTTGGTTGTTCTTGAAGATCTTGAAGCATAAAGCTTGGATCTTTAAGTTCCATGAAAATTACAAACACAAGTTTGAATCTTTATAACAAAATAACAAGATTAAAGCTAAAATGTAACAACCCAAACCAAATCACGTTCGAACCCGCTTAAAGTATCACAAAAAAAAAAAATTATTTTGTTGCACAGCTATTGGCGCGGCGTGCAAAAAGGCCTGGACAGGCTGCTGTCCCAAAAAGTTAAAAACATGAAAATGTTTGACCACTTCCCGACGTATTTGGGCAAAACGCTTTTCACAACACATTCATATATGTAAAACTAACACGTTCCATTAATAAGATAAGTTTTACGAAGTGGGGCCCACATCGACCCAAATTACCCTTTACGTACAAATACAGGTTTTGACCCCACAATTTTAAACATAAAATAAGAGCCGAGCATGGCGATTGGGGATACGCTACCCAATCCTAATTAGTCCAAAAGCAAGCCTTCTAAAGCAACTACGCGAGCCACTAGTTCCCACGCTTACCCGAGCCACATCATCCAAGCAAATCTATAAAAAAATGTAAACAACGAGAGGGTAAGCTAACGCTTAGTGAGTGAGAATATACTACATACATATATATGCATAAAATGGACACGCCACACAAATAATCAAATACCGTATACCGGAGCATCCAAGCATAAAGGCAAGCTAAGCTAAGCATACCGTATAATCACTAAGCAACAAGCTAGTAACAACAGCCATAAAGTAAGTCACCAATGACGATGTGAACAACGCCAATAAGCTACACCCGGAGGGTTAGCTACATCACAACAATACATTAATATATATATATATATATATATAACAGAGCGTAAAACTGCCCAAGGTTAACCAATCGCACAAAGGAATGGTATTCAAATTTCCCATCGGTTTTCGTAACAACCGTTAGTGTACAACACATATATAACTAACCCTTGGACAACACATATCCGTTCATTAAACCGTTAGCGTACAACGCATATATCACTAACTTGGACAACACATATCCATTCATAAAGTCGTTAGCGTACAACACATATATCACTAACTTGGACAACACATATCCATTCGTAAAACAGTTAGCGTACAACACATATATCACTAACTTGGATAACACATATCCATTCATAAAAATAAACACGTCACAATTCAATATCAACCCTTCGCCATTGGGGTTATCCAATTCACAATCACGTGTGATAATGTGCACACAAAATGTGTACCTCGCCAAAGGTGGTCAACCAAAATGCACATCCGTGCTAATTGGACCTATACACAAGTCCATCAAATCCACCTATATGTGAAGTGAGCTCTATAACCGAGAACCACTTTGCCAGACCCGCACCCATCCTACACATACATATGCACATATGATATTAACACTCACCTTGTCGCCTTGATGAATGCTTCCAAGTAATCCGCGACTCGTCAATGGAAAGTACCTATTCCATTATTACGAAACAAGCAACACAATTAGGGTTGACTTACAAACCAACCCAATTCGACACTTAGTGCCATTTTGACCCAAATGCACTTCCAAGCACAAACCGTGCCCAAACTAACCAATAATCACTAACACAAGTGAGAATGGTCCTAATATGCCAATTAAACCCAATCATAGGTGTTAAACACCTATCTTGCCCAAAATGACACTTAAACCCTAATTTGACCCATAAGAAGTCAATATCACGCCATTAGCAAGTTTTGACACCAAAACGTATTTAACTCGGTTTTATACTTCAACTTAATCCATTTTAAGTTTATAAACCTTATTAAATCGACAATTGGGTCATAATCATCACCAAACCCTAATTTTGACTCTAGTCAAAATTAGTCAACCTAAATTCACCTAAAGTGGTTCCAACACTTGCACAATCTTTAAACCTAGTGATTAAACTCAGGATTAAAGCCTAATCAAGGCCAAATCGTCAACCAACCCAAAACCGCCAAGTGACAAGAATAACTAGTCACCATAAACCCATTTCATCATCTAAGAGGGTTTCACTACAAATCAAACTCAAACCCTAACTTGAATATCAAATCTAACAAATGTAATTCGGAGTTTGAACTTACCAATACCGCCAAAATGATGTCGTTGACGAGATGAACAACTTTAATACTTGAGGTTTGACCCGAATCAAACTTCTTCTTCTCCAAATGGAGCTTTCTCTCACTTAAAATGGGTTTTTCACTCTAGGGTTTGATGAGAGGGTTTGATGAGTGAAATGTGATCCAAAATGATCAATGGATCAGTTTTGATGACCCCAAACCGACCCCTAGTGAAAAGACCAAAGTAACCTTCATTTAAACCTTTTAAAAAAGCTGAAAATTGCATCGGACGGGATCGGAGCGCCGCTCCATAAGGTGGAGCGCCGCTCCAACCTTCAGGTCAGTTTCCAGTAACTTGTTTTGGCCATAACTTTTTGACCATAGCTCCGTTTTCGATGAATCAAATATCGTTGGAAACGTAATAAGATTTTCTTTCCAATGGTAAGGATTTGAAACATCAGCATAAACTTTATTTGGGGTTGAAAAGATACGTACACACCTTGTCACTTCAGACAACGTCCAGTTTCCTTCGACGTTCGAGCAAGCAACACGTACGTGCTTCGTACACTTCATACACGCATCGTACACCATAAATACATTATGTACAATAAATATTTAGGTCTTACAACTCTCCCCCACTTACACTCAATCACGTCCTCGTGATCTTCACCACTTAACCAATCCGGACCTACTCAATGGTCCTCAATCATAAGTCCCAATCCGAACTTTCCTAGACAATTCTTTCCAATGAATCACCTTTAACAACTAAAATCGCCACCCGCAATTTATCAAAACCACTATCCGAGCACTAAAACCCGCTCTTTTCCCCATATCGGGAAAAACTCAACCAATCTCGTACCGAGATATCAATTCCTTAGCGTACCTTTACCAAGGACAACGCTAAAAGCGACCATGTCTCAACCTAAAGTCAACAATCGGAACGTTGAGGATCGAACCACATGAATCCTTACGGATTACACTTACCACTAAACATCCTTTGTAGTGCGCAATACAACCAATACGCCACTATCCTAACATCATAAGCAACGGCTAAAACCAAAAGCGCCCAAAACGACTATGGCAACGCTAATCCTAAGGTGTACAAAATCGACTATTGTCACACCCGTAACAACATGTGAGCGAAACACGGATATCGCATCACTAATCACAAAACATGGTCCTCACGATCCCACCATCGGTGTATAAAACAACCGATAGATCACACCACACGATCCTTACGACCCCACCATCGGTGTATAAAACAACCGATAGATCACTCAACACCGGATGAAGTCAGCGGACCTCGTCAACGGTCATGCTTCACCGATATATCACTACTCCCATGATGAAGTCAGCGGACCCCGAAGGTCATGCTCCACCAATCAAAGATCCCATGATGAAGTCAGCGGACCCCGAAGGTCATGGTCCACCAATCAACGATCCCATGATGAAGTCAGCGGACCCCGAAGGTCATGCTTCACCAATCAACGATCTCATGATGAAGTCAGCAGACCCCGAGAGTCATGCTTCATCAATCACATACGCACTTTTGGCCTCAAACAATGAGTAGTGCAACATCGCGCTCTGCTACACTAAAGTGAACCCTAACGGATACCACTAACCATCCACACAATCGAGCAAGAACCACCTATATGGAACATAGGCACAAAACAATAATTCTCTATAAGAGAATCCACCACGCACATCCCTTAATCGAGGGATTCCACCTTGCTCGCCATACCCGTCCATTTTATCTCAACGAGATTTACCACATTACCACCTTGGTGATAATTCAAATCCAAAATCATAGGTACAATTTAACCGAAATTGTACTCTACCACAAATCGACCAAATCTTGGTCCCGACACAAATTTCGGATCTACCATAAGCATTGTCCGAAATCTCATACTAAAACCTCCTCGTGCGGGAGTGTAACTCCCCTACTTGGAATTACGTTCCATAACCGCGTCTCGTACACCCGTTCAATGCTACCAAAGGTAGACTTTACCAACAATTGGGTTCACACGACCCATCACCATGTCTTGCTCCAACTTTGAGCATACCAAGGATCCTAACCTATCCTTAAACACTTCGAATGAAAAGTGTTTCACAAATTACACGAACAATACACTCGCAATCATCCAATTATTTTAGTTTGTCGAATTTCACCCGATCACTCATGAACCTAAGGGTTTCACTTCGATACCCTAAGTACAATGTAACCGCAACACAATCGGAGTCGAACACCACGCTAGTAGGTATAAAAAGGCACCTAATGTCGCGTCACGTAGACTCCCTTACCAACATGCATCGAGATCAACACTCGATTACAAGAGTTTCAATCCACCCGACGAACCTCATGGTTCATCAACTTCAACACGAAAGCGAACATGCGCTTAACGTCCGAACACCAAAATCCATTTCCATGGTTTGGTAGAAACATTTCCCAAATACTAAGGAATGCTTGGTTGCACCAAGTCTTACGCCCTTCGCCCGACAATCAAACGTCACCATAGGGTACTTCCATTAGGAACGTCACCCATATCAATAACATGCACAACAACATTGAGACTTTAAGGGTCTCACTCAAACGAGCTTAACGACCCGATACCAACCAAAATGCTTAAACACCCAAGGATTCGCACCATAGGATCAAGGCACAACACACCACTTATACACTCTACTGAGAGCAAACTGGGACCATAAACGTAAACCCCCGCTTGCTACGAATTATCTCCAACAGAGAATAAAGTTTAGCTAAGACTTACGTATATACCGCATGTTATTACAAACGAACAACATATAATTTCGTACTAGAGGTACCTGATGTAGCGCTATTGGGCTTCCGTGCTCCACTACCCATCATGTATTCGCGCTCTAACCTCCTAACCCGATCGTCATGCGATTCGGAACACTCTGATTTCCGGTGTCCCTTCATCCGGCAAATGAAACACCTGATTGAGCCTAAAGGCACCACCGTACAATCTTGTGCCAAATGACCCCATTCCCCACACTTAAAGCACGTAAGCTTGTAACCCTTCTTACTCTTCTTCTTCACATTCCCGACGCCTTCAGGCGTACTTCGTGCCCTCTTACTATGAGCACCATGTAATCCTAACCTTGCAAGTACATCTTCATCATCACTACCTCGAGGTTTGGGAAACCTCTTTTCAAACTCTTCCTTTACAACTTTAGTCACTTGGTCTCGGACCATTTCCGTCATTTGTCCTTCGACCAACTCCTTGGTTACTTCCCTAACTTTGCCGGTGAAAACCGAGACATATTGTTCAAACACGGCCTCAATATTTAACGTTAACTCATCCTTCCCTTCGTGAATAGGCTCACTCGTTCTGCATCCATCTTCCATTTTCATTCTAAGGAATGCAAACGATTAGATCACAAACGTATAAACCACACGCACAACACCGCCCCATCTTGCTAAACACTCATCGTACATCACTTGTTAGACATGATTTGCACCCGTAATAAGGTTTGCAAGTCCTTATTATGCATGCACGCCGTATCAATTTGTTAGTACAACGACCGCCTCGCTCGATGATATAAGCAAACACAAACAAAATTCTACGCGATAAAAACATACGCGAGAATTATTATCACAACACAATAATATATTAATAATATCCGCATTACTAATATAAACGTTAGTCCACTTACAACGAGGCACTAACTATAACCTATTCCGACCCGTACTCCTACAAGTCCCGCAACAAAATTAAGCACACTCAAAAGTCTAAGTCTAGGCACCTATCTCAAGTCACCTAAATCCCTTAGACCATGCTCTGATACCACTTGTAACAACTCAAACCAAACCACGTTCGAATCCGCTTAAAGTATCACAAAAAAAAATTATTTTGTTGCACAGCTATTGGCGCGGCGCGCCAACCTTCTGCGCGGCGCGCAAAAAGGCCTGGACAGGCTGCTGTCCCAAAAAGTCAAAAACATGAAAATGTTTGACTACTTCCCGACGTATTTGGGCAAAATGCTTTTCACAACACATTCATATATGTAAAACTAACACGTTCCATTAATAAGATAAGTTTTACGAAGCGGGGCCTACATCGACCCAAATTACCCTTTACGTACAAATACAAGTTTCGACCCTACAATTTTAAACACAAAATAAGAGCCGAGCATGGCGATTGGGGATACGCTACCCAATCCTAATTAGTCCAAAAGCAAGCCTTCTAAAGCAACTACGCGAGCCACTAGTTCCCACGCTTACCCGAGCCACATCATCCAAGCAAATCTATAAAAAAAAATGTAAACAACGAGAGGGTAAGCTAACGCTTGATGAGTGAGAATATACTACATACATATATATGCATAAAATGGACACGCCACACAAATAATCAAATACCGCATACCGGAGCATCCAAGCATAAAGGCAAGCTAAACTAAGCATACCGTATAATCACTAAGCAACAAGCTAGTAACAACAACCATAAATTAAGTCACCAACGACGATGTGAACAACGCCAATAAGCTACACCCGGAGGGTTAGCTACATCACAACAATACATTAATATTAATATATATATATATAATAGAGCGTAAAACCGCCCAAGGTTAACCAATTGCACAAAGGAATGGTACTCGAATTTCCCATCGGTGTTCGTAACAACTGTTAGTGTACAACACATATATAACTAACCCTTGGACAACACATATCCGTTCATGAAACCGTTAGCGTACAACGCATATATCACTAACTTGGACAACACATATCCATTATAAAGTCGTTAGCGTACAACACATATATCACTAACTTGGACAACACATATCCATTCGTAAAACCATTAGCGTACAACACATATATCACTAACTTGGACAACACATATCCATTCATAAAAATAAACACATCACAATTCAATATCAACCCTTCGCCATTAGGGTTATCCAATTCACAATCACGTGTGATAATGTACACACAAAACGTGTACCTCGCCAAAGGTGGTCAAACAAAACGTACATCCGTGCTAATTGGACCTATACACAAGTCCATCAAATCCACCTATATGGGAAGTGAGTTCTATAACCGAGAACCACTTCACCCGACCCGCACCCATCCTACACATACATATGCACATAGGATATTAACACTCACCTTGTCGCCTTGATGAATGCTTCCAAGTAATCTGCGACTTGTCAATAGAAAGTACCTATTCCATTATCACGAAACAAGCAACACAATTAGGGTTGACTTACAAACCAACCCAATTCGACACTTAGTGCCATTTTGACCCAAATGCACTTCCAAGCACAAACCGTGCCCAAACTAACCAATAATCACTAACACAAGTGAGAATGGTCCTAATATGCCAATTAAATCCAATCATAGGTGTTAAACACCTATCTTGCCCAAAATGACACTTAAACCCTAATTTGACCCATAAGAAGTCAATATCACGCCATTAGCAAGTTTTGACACCAAAACATATTTAACTCGGTTTTATACTTCAACTTAATCCATTTTAAGTTTATAAACCTTATTAAATTGACAATTGGGTCATAATCATCACCAAACCCTAATTTTAACTCTAGTCAAAATTAGTCAACCCAAATTCACCTAAAGTGGTTCCAACACTTTCACAATCACTAAACCTAGTGATTAAACTCAAGATTAAAGCCTAATCAAGGCCAAATCGTCAACCAACCCAAAACCCGCCAAGTGACAAGAATAACTAGTCACCATAAACCCATTTCATCATCTAAGAGGGATTCACTACAAATCAAACTCAAACCCTAACTTGAATATCAAATCTAACAAATGTAATTCGGAGTTTGAACTTACCAATACCGCCAAAATGATGCCGTTGACGAGATGAACAACTTTAATACTTGAGGTTTGACCCGAATCAAACTTCTTCTTCTCCAAATGGAGCTTTCTCTCACTTAAAATGGGTTTTTCACTCTAGGGTTTGATGAGAGGGTTTAATGAGTGAAATGTGATACAAAATGATCAATGGATCAGTTTTGTTGACCCAAACTGACCCCTAGTGAAAAGACCAAAGTAACCCTCATTTAAACCTTTTAAAAAAGCTGAAAATTGCATCAGACGGGATCGGAGCGCCGCTCCATAAGGTGGAGCGCCGCTCCAACCTTCAGGTCAGTTTCCAGTAACTTGTTTTGGCCATAACTTTTTGACCGTAGCTCCGTTTTTGATGAATCAAATATCGTTGGAAAAGTAATAAGATTTTCTTTCCAATGGTAAGGCTTTGAAACATTAACACAAATTTTATTTGGGGTTGAAAAGATACGTACACACCTTGTCACTTCAGACAACGTCAAGTTTCCTTCGACGTTCGAGCAAGCAACACGTACGTGCTTCGTACACTTCATACACGCATCGTACACCATAAATACATTATGTACAATAAATATTTGGGTCTTACATAAAAGATTTAGATCTACAAAATAGGTGAAGATTCAAAGCTAGAAAGCTTGAATCTTCCATGTTCTTGGAGGATTCAAATCCATGTTTGAATCTACAAGATGTAATCAAGATCAAAAGCTAAAAAGCTAGACCCATGATGATGATGATGATGAATTCGTGAAAGATAAGAAAAGAAGAGGAAGAAAAATCAAATACTTACACTTTTTAGCGAGAGAAAGACTAGAGAAAGAATTTGAGAGTAAGTGTGTGTAAAATGCAAATGAGAGCAAGTGTAAAATGGATAGAATAAGGCTTGCATTTATAGGTGGTGAGGTGAGGGTGGGGGTGTGGTGGCCGTGGGTTTCAAGGGAGGACAAGGGGGACACCTTTTTGCTTTTTGGTTAATGGTTGTCTAAAGTTGGTGCTTATGTTAGGATCCCGTGCAACATTAAGGATAATATTTGACAAAAATGCTAGTATGTTCCCTCTAATAAATGGGCATTTGTATTACTTATTAATGAGTCACTAGTTATTTATAATTAGGCTAATTAAATAGTCCACTAGCTAGTGTAGGGTGGGCTAAGGTCCAACAAGGTAGAAAGTCCAACAAGACTAACTAGTGTGCTCTAGTAAATTACTAAGTGTAATTAAGCATCCAAAAACTCAAGTAATTGTTATTATAAAATAACAATTAGTATTTCGTAGTCATAATATTCCGATTACGATAAAAGTTAAATGTATATGCAGTACGCAGTTCGTTAAAACGGTTAAGTAACACTAACAGTCATAAAGGCTTTCGGGGGTTAAGTTAAGTATCCTACGTACTTAAAGGCATGTTTTAATATATAAACGAAAGTAATCCACATGTACGGAGTTCCCAGAGTATAATATAGCTCAGTACGCACAAATATGCAGTTTCGCAAAAACACAAAGCACAAAAACAAGTCAAAAAAGTTGGGTCGTTACATTACCCACCTGTTAATGAAAATTTCGTCCCGAAATTTTTAGGATGAGGTAGACGGTAGAGTCGGGAAGAGGGGAGGATACTTCTACATCATTTGATCCTCTCGTTCCCAAGTAAACTCAGGCCCTCGTTTTGCATTCCATCGGACTCGCACAATCGGAATCTTGTTGCGTTTCAAGGTCTTGACCTCACGGTCCATAATTTCGACAGGTTCTTCCACGAAATGAAGTTTGTCATCAATCGTAAGCTCCTCAAGTAGTATGACAAGTTCTGGTTCGGCAAAACACTTCGTCAAATTCGACACGTGAAAAGTAGGATGAACAGCGCTCAACTGAGTCGGAAGATCCAAACGGTAAGCAATGGGTCCAAACGCTCTAAGATCTCGAAAGGACCAATATATCGCGGATTCAACTTCCCACGCTTTCCAAAATAGATTACACCTTTCCAAGGTGCGACTTTTAACATAACGCGGTCCCCAATTTGGAATTCACGATCTCCACGTTTAAGGTCGGCATAACTCTTTTGACGATCACGACCGTCTTGAGTCTTGCTTGAATTTGGACAATCTTCTCGGTTGTTTCATGAACGAGTTCGGGTCCGGTGAGTTGCTTTTCACCTACTTTGGCCCAACAAATAGGAGAACGACACTTGCGGCCATACAACGCTTCGAAAGGTGCAGCATTAATGCTTGCATGATAGCTGTTGTTGTAAAAAAATTCGGCTAGTGGCAAATGCTTTTCCTAAGCCTTTCCGAAATCTATAACACATGCTCGTAACATGTCCTCCAGGGTTTGAATCGTGCACTCGCTCTGTCCATCGGTCTGCAGGTGATATGCGGTACTCATGTCGAGACGTGTTCCCAAGGGTTCTTGCAAGGAACGCCAAAATCTAGAAGCAAAACTGGTATCTCGGTCTGAAATAATCGATAAGGGTACACCGTGGCGAGATACAACTTCCTTTATGTATAGCTGCACCAGTCTCTCCATCGTATCAGTTTCCTTCATGGCTAGGAAGTGTGCAGATTTGGTAAGACGGTCAACGATAACCCAGATGGTATCATAACCTCCTATCGTCTTCGGTAGCTTCGTGATGAAATCCATTGTTATTCCTTCCCACTTCCATTGCGGGATTTCGGGTTGTTGGAGTAATCCAGACGGCTTTTGATGTTCAGCTTTGATCTTGGAACAAGTTAAACACTTTCCAACGTAAGTCGCAATAACCTTCTTCAGGTTCGGCCACCAATATTGAACCTTGAGGTCGTGGTACATCTTACCAGCTCTGGATGAATCGAATACCTTGACTTTCGGGCTTCATCTAGAATAAGGCTCCGTAAATCCCCGTAACTAGGTACCCAAATTCTTTCGGAAAAGTATCGAAGTCCAGTCCACTTGACCTCAAATCGAGAAACAAGAATGTTCAAGTGCTCTTGAGAAATATTCTCCTCCTTGAGAGCCTCTTCTTGAGCTACGCAGATCTGGTTATTGAGATTTGTCTGAATGGTGATGTTCAAGGCATGGACACGAAGTGGTACCGTTCTCTTCTTTCAGCTCAAGGCATCAGCGACAACATTTGCCTTGCCGGGGTGGTAGCGAAGTTCAAAATCATAGTCGTTCAACGTCTCAATCCATCGATGCTGTCTCATATTCAGCTGTTTCTGGTCAAATATGTGTTGGAGGTTTTTGTGATCAGTGAAGATAGTACTCTTGGTTCCATAAAGATAGTGTCTCCACAGTTTTAGTGCAAAGACAACGGCTCCAAGTTCAAGATCGTGTGTTGTGTAGTTTCGCTCGTGAATCTTCAGTTGTCGAGAGGCATAAGCAATAACCTTCTTCTGTTGCATCAATACGCACCCAAAACCTTGTCGGGAGGCATCGCAATACACAACGAAGTCATCACTGCCTTCGAGAAGAGATAGGATATGTATGGTGGTCAACTTCTGCTTCAAGATTTGAAATGCTGACTCTTGCTCGGTTTCCCAAACGAATTTCTTCCCTTTGTGAGTCAGTGCGGTTAATGGGCGTGCAATTAGGGAGAAACCTTCAATGAATATTCGGTAATAACCGGTGAGGCCTAAAAATTGGTGGATATGAGTAGGAGTAGTGGGAGTTTCCCACTTGCTGATAGCTTCGATCTTTGCTAGATCAACTTTGATTCCCTGGTCGCTCACAATATGACCCAGAAATTGAACTTCCTTCAACCAAAATTCACACTTGGAGAATTTGGCATAAAGCTACTCTTGTCTTAGGAGATCTAGCATGAGTCGAAGATATTGTTCATGTTCTTCTTTATTTTTAGAGTAGATGAGGATATCATCTATGAAGACGATAACGAACTTTTCTAGATATGGCTTGCATACACGATTCATGAGATCCATAAACACGGCAGGTGCGTTGGTTAAATCGAATGGCATCACAAGAAACTCATAATGGCCATAACGGGTTCTGAATGCAGTCTTCATCACATCGCTCTCCTTCACCCTCAACTGGTGATAACCGGATCAAAAATCGATCATAGAGTAAATGCTTGATCCTTGCAGCTGATCGAAAAGATCGTCAATTCTGGGAAGGGGATACCGATTCTTAATCGTCAACTTGTTCAGTTCACGATAATCGATACACATGCGGAAAGATCCGTCCTTCTTCCTTACGAACAAAACAGGTGAGCCCCAAGGCGATGAACTCGGTCAGATAAATCCACGGTCTAGTAGTTCCTAAAGTTGACTCTGTAACTCTTGCAATTCGGAAGGTGTAAGTCGATAAGGTGCGCGAGCTACGGGTGCAGCTCCTGGCACTAGATCGATCTGGAACTCTACTGATCTCGGCGGTAGTAATCCAGGCAATTCTTCTGGAAAGACGTCAGGAAATTCGTTCACAATCCGCACATCATCAACACTCTTCTCCTCGGTTTCTAACTTCTTCACATGTGCCAGAATAGCAAAATGCCCTTTCCTCAGACTTTCTGTGCCTTCATGCAACTAATAAGGTTCAACTTTGGGCTACCTTTCTCTCCATGTACGATTAATGGCACACCGTATTCGCGAGGTATACGGATAATCTTCTCTCCACAAACAACTTCTGCTCTCACTTTGGACAACCAGTCCATACCAACTATCACATCGAAACTTCCCAACTTGATGGGTATCAAATCAATCTCAAAGTCCACACCGGCTAGGTTTATTATACCTCCTCAGCCAATTTGGTCAGCCTTCTCAAGCTTCCCATTGGCTACTTCAACCAGAATACTCTCATCTAAAGGCACTAACGACCAGTCTATCTTAGAACAAAAATTCCTACATACGTAACTTCTATCGGCGCTAGTGTCAAATAAGACAGAAGCAAGTATATTATTGACAGTGAATGTACCTGTGACCAAATAGGGATCCTCACGGGCATCCCTGGCATTCATGTTGAAAACTATCCCACGTGCTGGTCCGGCATCTTTCTTCTTGTTCGGGCACTCATTCTTGAAGTGGCCATGTTGACCGCACTCAAAACACTTTCTTGGTCCAGTAGGGTTTGTCTTCACAGCTGGGGTGGTGATCTTGCAATCCTTGCCAATGTGCCCAGTCGTCTTACACTTTTCACAGACCACGTTGCAGTACCCTGTATGATGCTTGTAGCATCTCTTGCACTGCGGGAGACTACCCTTGTAGTTAGGGTTTGAGCTATGGTTTGGGTTGGAGTTCCTCCAGTCGTTGTTTCCTGAAACCCTCATGCCTCTTAGCTGGGTTCTGATCAAGGACCTTCCCTTTGTTGCCTTCCCACTTACACTTCTCATAACTAGCTCCTGATTCTGATTTCACTTTCTCTGGTTCCTTGTGGACGATCTGGTTCATCAGGGTGTGCGCCATGCGCATAGCTTCCGGGACATCTGCTGGTTTCAAAGAGGTAACATTTCCCTGAATGGTCTTGGGATGTCCCCACAAGTATCATTCCATTCGCTTAAATTCAGGGGTAACCATCGTGGGGCACATCAAAGCTAACTCTAAATACCTTCGGTTATATCCATCAAGGTCGGTTCCCACAACCTTCAGCTCCTAAAACTCAGCTTCCATTTTTTGAATCTCCGTTCTGGGGCAGTACTCTTCGATCATAGCCCCTTTGAATTCCTCCCACGGGGTAGCATAAGCCTCGTCAATTCCTTTAGCCTGAGCAAGCATGTTCCACTAGGTTAAAGCACCGTCCGACAGAGTACAGGAGGCGTACTTAGTTTTGTTCACTTCCGAACATTTGCTCACACGCAATACAGCTTCCAACTTCTCAAACCACCTTGTCAGTCCAACTGGCCCCTCAGTACCACTGAAATTGTAGGGCTTGCAGCTCTAAAATTCCTTATAGGTGCACCCGTTATGATTGTTCTGGTTAGCGGGTGGAGCTTGGGGGTTGGCGTTCGCCATAGCTGTAGCTACTCGAGCAGCAATCATTTCCTCAATCTGTGCCGATGTGGGCGTTTCCCTTGGGACTCTTCCGTTTGCCATTGTTCCTCTGAACAAGAGTTTCGACTCAAGTCAAAACCCAGCATTCAATAATATTATAGCATAAGGCACCCAGTATGGAATCAACACAACACACAATTAATTAAGTAAAGCAACCAGATTCAGATACCACAAAATCATCATACAGTAGCGTAAATAGAACACCGTATAATAATTAAGTTCTATTCATTGATAAGAAAGTTGCATACATCCGCATAAGGTTCGTACAACACATAAGTAAAACATGAAACTACTAACAGAGTTACATAAGGAAATCTAATACAATAATCCTACGGTGATGGTGGGTAAATGATGTCCATCAGGTGGGACATCTGTTCCTCGAGCTCAGTTACCCGAGCATGAAGGATATGCACTTCCCTCATCAGTTCCTCGACGACGGGGGATGCTGGTGGGGCAGGGGGTGCAGGCGGTGCAGATGGTGCCGGTGGTGCAGATGGTGCAGCACCAGAAGTAGATGGTGCGTAACGAGAAACCTTACGCACGAATGGATCAGCAGGATATGGCACAACCCGCTTACTGGCGGTAACCCCAACTAACTGTCCACGTGCGTCCAAGAACGGTCTACCTCCGTTAATCCCTGGGATAACGGTACCATCAAAATGATACCGCTTCTTCGGCAGGGTAGAGGGATGCTGCATGTGCGCCTCCTCAGGGTCCTCCTCAAAATCATCCTCGAAATCCTCTTCGGAATCCTCCTCGTTGGAGTCATCGGATGATGAATCGTCTGAATCATCTGAAGGTGGATCTGCCCGACCGACGGTCATAAGTCGATATCTGCCTGGTGGAATCGGTACAACACATCCATCAGCGGTGCGTCTAGCCCAATGTCCATGCTCATTACGGAAAGGACCGTCTCCATTTCCCCCAGGAATCACAGCATCACCGGAATGGTGCTGTGGCTTCGGGAGTCTATGGCTGGGTGGTGTTGGAATCATCTCAGGATCCTTGTTTCCATCTGAGACGTCCATAAGGTCAAGCACGAGTCCACTGGAAAAAGGTAGGAGAGGCAACAGTAGTCTCTGAGTCACTCTCGAAGTCAAAGGTCATGGGCAGCATGTCTGACATCTGAACAAGGAAAAATAACTTTTTCCATGTCAGTAAGACATATAGCAAGCACGTAATTAGGCACTACAGCATCCTAGCAGTACATATCATGGCAATATTAACAAAATCCTACAAAAGTATCATGCAATCGAAAGCAGATAGTAGCATGCAGTAGCGGGAATAAGCAGTAGCATACAGCAAGTACACATAGTAGTAAAAGTAAGCAGTAGCATGCAGTAAGTTCTGCAAAAATAGTTATACAAGAAAGTTGTAGATTAGTCCTATCAGTGAATCCTATTGGCTCGGTCAAGACTCACTAATGTAACCTGATATCGGCTAAAAAGTCACGTTTTCACCCCGGTATTAAGGCCCAAAAAAATAAAGATTCGAACTTTATCGGTAAAATACCTACTTCGTCAGTTAGAATTGAAGAACAAGTAATTACGAAGGCGGTGCAAAAAGAATCAAGAGAATCGGAGCTAAAATAAAGATTCTAGAGCGAAAACAGTGCAAGACAAGAAATCAAGTTACGATGGCCTGCCATACGGCCTGCTATACGGCCTGCCAGTATGGAAATGGCCTGCCAAATACGGATCACCAAGCGGCCTGCCATACGGGCTACCAGGAAAACGGCCTGCCAAATACGGGCCACCAAACGGCCTGCCATACGGCCTGCTAGCCGTATTTTGGCAAATTCCTAGTCTATTTAAAGGGTCTTTGTCATTCATTCCAACACACACTTCAATTCACTTCTTTCTCTCTCTTGTATAATATTAGTCATACTCTCAAGGCCTTCGACTCCGTGCGAGAAACCTAGTACCCGGAGATGAACGCTGAAGATTGTATTAGGAGCGGTCTGGAGTCTTGAAGTTGTCACTTTTGTATTCGGAACTCATTTAATCTACTGGTACTTCTATCCTTTATCTTATATAATGTTTTATGATATTGTTGCCATGATTAGCGAGTAGTTATCTTTAGTGTATGCTATGATGTAAGCAGTTATAATGCCGAAATAATATTATGATCTGTGTATGCTGTTGACATGCTTTCCGATTATGCTTTAAACTCAATCACTTTTCCAACTAATAGAACGTAGTTATAGGCTCTGTTATTGGGAAGTCACGAACCCCAATTCAGAGTACACTATCTGTGTCACCCCTTGGTAAGAGAAGTCTATCGGATATAACGTAAGATCGACCGAGGCACACCGGTTGTAGTAAGTCTATCGAGCTTTGGATTTCGACTGAGGACTCTTTCGTAGTGAAACATATGACTAGACCCTTAGTACATTGTCGGTCCTAGGCCATGCTAGTGTAGTCACCAAACATATAAACTTCATACGTGCACGCTGAAGCATAGCGGTTGTTGTAAGCTGTACCTCTGCTAAGTAAGGCAATGGAACCCGGTTAGTGTTGACCAGTACACTGCCCCATAACGCGGTCTCAAGCATTCACCCCGCTTGAGGGATTCTTAGTTAATTAGGGAACTGTTTGTTTAGACACATAAAGGATTGGACCGTTAGGATAACTGAACGTGTTCATGGAAGTTAGCTTGACTTCGCCATGGTGTTCTTTATGGTTGAACTCTTTTTAAGGGACTAACTACCTTTTACCAATCATTAACGAAAGCATTGCAACACATCACCTCTCTCGGATATGGTAAACCATGTATTCTATTATGCTTAAGAAAGTTTAGACCATTTCGGAATGTTAATGCGTCACCCAACCGAGTCGCTCAATTGGATGAGCTGTCTGAATATGTATGCCTGTAGTCAGACTGCACGGGCGTTGGGGGTAAGGGACGTTGCTGTCTATTCAGAATCTTCAAGCCTAACGTAGTACCCAGTGACATGTCTTATGACAGGGGCGTTTGGGACCAGTGTAATGAATACAGGGCCTCTGCCTATTCATGAGCCAGCATTCCATAATCTCGGCAGAATAACTGATGAATTCATAGTATGCACTCACTTTAACCTTATCTGAATTACGAATTTTATCGCATTTACTTTATCTGTCTTATAAATTTGAAAATCCCAAAATAAATATTCATTACTCCCTAACTATCTTAGGCTTAAATATAGGTTCGATTCTACTGATATCTCAAAAATACGACCCTAGGTCATACTTCCCTTACTTATAAAGAGTAGTAAGATTTAGGCCCCGCTAAATATAAATTTGAAACAGTACCTTCCTCCCACGAGTGGCTGACCCTGGCGAGCCGCGGCCTGACGACACCGCGCGAATAAAAACCGTCCGTTTCGGCTATATCAAGGGAGGATACTAAGTTTTTGGCGCCGCTGCCGGGGAACTGGTATTAGGCAATACTGCTCTCTATCAAACTTATTCACAAGCATTTAGTGGTGTCTAAGAAAGACAATTATACACGAACTTGGTTATTGAATTTTCTGAACAGTCGCCAATTATATTGGGACCAAAAGGATCCTACCTCTCCGTAGTCGGCCTGGCCACTTGGTTTGTTGAATGTTTCGTGCGGAGCTCTGTTACCGAAATACCAGGGAATCAGTAGCCAGAACCAAAAACATATTCAACCGTAGGATAGTTAGTTAATTAAATTAGATTACCTTAGATTACTTTAAACTACCCTAGATTAAATTAGATTAGATTACCTTAGATTAAATTAGATTACCTTAGAATTAGATTATCCTAGAATTAGATTAGATTAGTTTAGCTTATTATAATTTAGCTTATTTGCGAAAAATTAAAAACAAAAAGGCATACCCAGTGTATGACCCAAACCCGATCTAGACCAGGGCCGTTGTTATTCGTACCTGATCCAGACGCAATAATCTCTAAAGCACGCAAGGAAGCACGAATCAAAAATCAAATGGCGTTACGTGTTACTTTAGCAGAAAACACCAAACCCTCGATTGAAGGTCGAGGAGGACCAATCAGATTTTCAGAGATTCAAGGACACTCGTTCGAATTAAAACATCACATCATCCAGCTCATCCAGAATAGCTGTCAGTTTCATGAATTACCGAATGACGATCCTAATTCTCACCTTGATAAATTCATATCTCTTTCTAACTCCTACAAACAACCAGGGATAGGACAAGATATAGTCCAGCTATACTTGTTCCCCTATTCTCTCACTCATCATGATCAAACTTGGTTCGAAGGATTAGAAAAAGATTCCATCACGTCATGGACGGAGATCGCTACTAAATTCCTAACCAAATATTTCCCTCCTTCTAAACAAACCAAACTGAAGAATGACATCATTAACTTCAAACAAAGTTATGATGAATCTCTTTACACTGCAGGAGAGCGATTCAAAACCCTGCTGAAGAAATGTCCTAATCACCAGCTAGAACGGTCAGCCCAAATCTGTACCTTCTACAATGGTCTTATGGTAAATCATATGACGACAATCGATGCAGTGGCTCAAGGGAATCTGATGAACCAAACCGCAGATGAAGCATGGGAATTGCTCGAGAACATGACAATGCATCATCATGACTGGAACAGTGGTGAAACAACTTCATCATCTGCCTCACTCTCTGCACTTAACAATCAAACGGAGGCCATCAAATCCCTCACGGATAAGATGGAATCTCTTGCTAAACAACTCTATCAGAGATTAGAGTTAGGAGACTTGTCACCAACCAAAATGACAATCCAACTTGCAGATCACACAATTCGATATCCTAAGGGCATAGTTGAGAACGTCTTGGTAAAAGTCGACAAATTCTTGTATCCTACGGATTTCATAGTGATGGACATTAAGGAAGACCTACACACACCAGTGGTGTTAGGAAGACCTTTCATGAATACAGCTAGGACTGTCATTGATGTGTACAATCAAACCTTGATCTTACGATCACATGGGGAGAGCGTTACCTTCAAAATTGACCGACTAACCGATCTTTCTGGACAGGCAGAGATGTTTGCTATTTCCACCAGACGGATCACTTCCGATGACGAGTCTTCACCACCAGCCGATGATGTCGAGATGGGTGTCGAATCGCAGTCTGCAGATGACCCAGAAATGGAAGAAGAGGATCCCAGCAAAGAAATAGAGGAAGAGGAGGACTCTGAAGAGGAAGAGGAAATGGAAGACGTAAAAGAAACTGCTACAATACCCGCTCCAAGCATTGAGCATCATGAAGAAATAATGAGGCTTGAGATGGCAGATCACAGTTTAATCATTCGTTTCAATAAAAAGACCGATAAGGCTGAGTTTAAGGATATAGAAATTGATCCTGCAAGTATCAAAGTGGAGAATCGGAATAATGAAGAAACCCATTCATCCGACGCATCCTCAGAAGAACAATACACCGATGATGACGAGGAAGAGCAACATGAAGACATTCTGAATAACTCGCACTCTTCAACTGAACCAGATCAAGGGGAGTCAGACTCTTCCTCAGATCGAATTCCGGTTATCTCCACACATGCAGACATGATCACCTTCATCAATAATACCGATGAATTTGAAGACATTCTCGAAGCCATCCGAAAATCAACCATTGATTTTTCGCTACGCTTAACAGAACGAATTATGTCTATCCGAGAAGAACACCACCTCTATCTCCAAAGAGAAGATAAAGATGTTGAAATCCTAGAAGAACGAATTCAAGACTTTATCAATTCTCTTCACGGTCATATCTATCACGAAGAAAGGCAACGAGAGCACAATTCAGTGGTTCGCACTAGCCTGAAGTATCAAACACCCGTTAAATGCTAGCGCGACTAGCCCAAGTGGGGATGTCAAACCCTATGGATCCATATCTAATATTCGTGTTCACCGGTTCAAAACCAATGATTAAACGTTACCGTGCTAAAGGGAATGTTTATGCCGTTATATCACCCACACATATGTAAAGTTTAAGTACTCCTGTAAAGTAAGTAAAACATAAAAAGCGCATGTATTCTCAGTCCCAAAAATAGTAAAGTATAAAAAGGGACGCTATAAGTTACAGTGATAAAAGCGGTAAAGTCGATAATGAAAGTATGCAAGTAGTAAGTCGGTCCGAAAGGTCGTCAACCTAAGTCAAAGGTCACTAGGTTAGTATATTGTTCCCAAAGGTTTAAAAGTGCACAAATTAAGTTTAAGTGTCATCATCATCATCATTCATCATCATAAAAGCTAAGTAAGTTTGACAAGAATAGAGATCGAAACAATAGGCTGACTTCGGTCAGCTACTACGACCTCTATACAAAACGAAAAGACGCGTAGTCAGTGGCTATGGCTCCGTATATTAGTCCTCTAACCACTGACCAGTTTTCAGAACCTAACTCGTCTTCGTTTGACCGTGGTGACGGTTTAAGTGTGAGTAGGTCAGAAATTTCAGCACAACGTTACAAAGGCGTAGTGACTTTCGGAGGGCTATAAATCCTAAACCGTATATCGGATTAAGACGAGGCCTAAATGAAAAGTCATCTAATCGAAATGAACTAACTGAAAATAAATTTTCCAGAAGTCCAGGAATCTGATCAGATCCCGAAAAACAGTAAACAAGTGCTCCGGTTAGGTTCTTGGTGCTTGATGCTCATCACGGTTCTCATCCTTGATGCTTGTAAGCTTCAAGTGTACAACTCTTTGATGGGTTAGCATCACCTTGACCAAGATTCAACCATCAACACATAATATGTTAAGACCAACTAAGAACACAACTCATTTAAGAGTCTTAGATGGATGATGAACCAAGGTTACATCATATCCTTAGTCTTAACCCAAATAAAAGTTCTATTTATAACTAAAGCTACAAACTTTATTTCAATCAAACAAATATGAACGCAATCTTAATAAAATGAAGTGATGGAACCCTAAGCGAGAGATCTTGGATCCTTTTCACACAAGTTATAAGATTACAAAGCTAGAAAGCTTGAATCTTTAGTGTTCTTAAAGATCTTGAAGCATAAAGCTTAGATCTTTAAGTTACATGAAGACCATAAACACAAGTTTTGATCTTTATAACAAATTAATGAGATCATAAATTAGAAAACTTAGATCCAACAAAAGATATGAAGATTCAAAGCTAGAAAGCTTGAATCTTGGTTGTTCTTGAAGATCTTGAAGCATAAAGCTTGGATCTTTAAGTTACATGAAGATTACAAACACAAATTTGAATCTTTATAACAAAATAACAAGATTAAAGCTAAAAGATTTAGATCTACAAAATAGGTGAAGATTCAAAGCTAGAAAGCTTGAATCTTCCATGTTCTTGAAGGATTCAAATCCATGTTTGAATCTACAAGATGTAATCAAGATCAAAAGCTAAAAAGCTAGACCCATGTTGATGATGATGAATTCGTGAAAGAGAAGAGAAGAATAGGAAGAAAAATCAAATACTTACACTTTTTAGAGAGAGAAAGACAAGAGAAAGAATTTGAGAGTAAGTGTGTGTAAAATGCAAATGAGAGCAAGTGTAAAATGGATGGAATAAGACTTGAATTTATAGGTGGTAAGGTGAGGGTGGGGGTGTGGTGGCCGTGGGTTTCAAGGGGGGACAAGGGGGACACCTTTTTGCTTTTTGGTTAATGGTTGTCTAAAGTTGGTGCTTATGTTAGGATCCCATGCAACATTAAGGATAATATTTGACAAAAATGCTAGTATGTTCCCTCTAATAAATGGGCATTTATCTTATTTATTAATGGGTCACTAGTTATTTATAATTGGGCTAATTAAATAGTCCATTAGCTAGTGTAGGGTGAGCTAAGGTCCAACAAGGTAGAAAGTCTAACAAGACTAACTAGTGTGCTCTAGTAAATTACTAAGCGTAATTAAGCATCCAAAAACCCAAGTAATTGTTATTATAAAATAATAATTAGTATTTCGTAGTCATAATATTTCGATTACGACAAAAGTTAAACGTGTACGCAGTACGCAGTTCATTAAAAACGTCAAGTAACACTAACGGTCATAAAGGCTTCCGGAGGTTAAGTTAAGTATCCTACGTACTTAAAGGCACGTTTTAATATATAAACGAAAGTAATCCACATGTAGGGAGTTTCCAGAGTATAATATAGCTCAGTATGCACAAATACGCAGTTTCGCGAAAACACAAAGCACAAAAGCAAGTCGAAAAAGTTGGGTCGTTACAACACTGCTTTCGGAGCTCGAGTGAGACTCCATATCGGAATCCGAGGGATTTAAACTAGTAGCGAGTTCTATTTCGTACGATTGAATAAATCATTTTTCGATATGAAATGATTTCTGACTATCGGATGGTATTATAATTATATAGAATATATATATATATATATATATATATATATATATATATATATATATATATATATATATATATATATATATATATATATATATAGAACAAAAGATTTCGTAGATTACGGAGGAATTTATGGGATATGTCAGGCAAAGTTTACATTAACAGATACGCTAACATATGAATTTTGTCTATACACTATTCATGCAATCAATGCAGTAAGATGTGTCCAGACTAAGAATGATAAGCATGTAATTTCCGACAAAAATGATAAGCAAAACTTTTGACATGCAAACACGGTCGAAGTCCACACTCATTAATGCATCTTAATAACTATCCGTTAGACACACTAATGCAAGACCTGGTTCGCTAAGACCACCGCTCTGATACCACATGAGACGACCCGTCCTAATCCATAAGGACGAATACAATAACATATGATTACATTGAGAGGTATTTGACCTCTAAATGATACATTTTACAAACATTGCATTCGTTTTTAAAAGACAAACTTCCATTACATCGAAAGTTTACAGTCGTGCATACTATCTCATAATATATCCAAACTATAATTGACTTAATAATGATCTTGTTGAACTCAACAACTCGAATGCAACGTCTTTTGAAATATGCCATGAATGACTACAAGTAATATCTTTAAAATGAGCAAATGTACAGCGAAAGATTTCTTTAATACCTGAGAATTAACATGCTTTAAAGTGTCAACCAAAAGATTGGTGAGTTCATTAGTTTATCGTAATCAATCATTTTCATAATTTTAATATACCACAAGATTTCATATTTCCATTTCTCATAAACATCATCTCATATCAGGCATTTCGCAAACTGCATAGAGATAAAAATCATTTATATGGTGGACACCTGGTAATCGACCTTAACAAGATGCATATAGAATATCCCCATCATTTCGGGACATCCTTCGGACATGATAAAAATTCAAAGTACTAAAGCATCCACGTCATGGATGGGGCTTGTTGAGCCCAATAGATCTATCTTTAGGATTCGCATCAATTAGGGTGTATGTTCCCTAATTCTTAGATTACCAGACTAAAAAGGGGCATATTCGATTCGATAATTCAACCATAGAATGTAGTTTCGATTACTTGTATCTATTTCGTAAAACAGATATAAAAGTAGCGTATGTATTCTCAGTACCAAAAATATATATTGCAAAAGCATTTAAAAGGGAGTAATGAAACTAACAATACTGTATTTCGTAGTAATTATGCATATGATGGCATTGAACAAGTGCAAGGTTGGTCTCGGATTCACGAACCTATATTAAGTATATATATTTATTTGTTTGATCAATATCTATTTAATAATTTAGGTCACGTCGTAGTGTATCACAATCCTAATGCTCGAGATTATCATGCAAAAATCAACAAAAGTTATCTAATTCAAAATGACTTCCAAAAATTGTATAACATAAATATAGTCGTTTTATATATTTAAATATATCTATCAGATTTTATTAGAGTAATTAATAAAAGTCATTTGTTAATAAGTATTTATATTTAAAATTTATATATGATAAAAATATACTTTTATATATTTTAAATAATAAAATTTATAAAGTTCACTTAATATCATAAAATATAGTGTATGTAATATTATATTACATGTGGTAAAATATCTATGTATCACATATTCATTTGATAAAATAATATTGATAATAATAATAATAAGTAAAATTTGTATTATTTTGTATTAATAATAATAATTATTATTATTCAACTAATAATAATAACAATATTTATATTTACTAATGACGATATTAATTATGATAAAATGATAATTCTAATCATGATAATCTTAATAATAATATTGGTACTTTTTAATATTAACATTAATAAAAATAATATTTAATAATAATTTTATTCAAAATGATAATTTATAATAATAATAATACTAAAATGATTATGATATTTTATAATAACAGTGATATTTCTATAAAAAAAAAGATAATCTTAATAAAAATGATGGTTTTAATAATAATGACGATAAAAATAATAAAATGATAGTTTTGATAAAAATATTAATTATTTTAATAATATTAAGAATAATAATAATAATAATAATAATAATAATAATAATAATAATAATAATAATAATAACAACAATAATATTATTGATTATTAGATAATAATAATAATAACGATAATAACGACGATAACGATAACGATAACGATAACGATAATGATAACGATAACGATAATAATAATCATATTAACAATAATACTTTAAAATTATAGATAATTCAATTGATGATATATTTTAATCTGTTCATCGAAATCATACACTTTCTAAATGAAAAGTTATTAATTTTTTTTTTGCCAGCTTTCCAACGACATGCATATCATATACTTTATCTCAATCGCATATGTATCAAACTCATGATCTATCATAAACTATTTAACGATGAAATTAAACATACAAGCATGCATAATCATATATACTCGAGCACTAGTCAGGGATAGACTAACAATATATAAAAGTTAAGTTATGAGTGCTCACGTATCAATATTGAGATTCAATATTTCAGGAAAGTACGTAGACGCAACGGAGATGATAAACACTAGATTGACTTCGCGAGCATACCCTCGACTATACCCATAACCTCCATAGCTATAACCCATAATTTCCTTAGCTCTATCCCTCTTAAAAAATTCATTTTGAAAACACGCGAGCAGAACCTCATCGTAGTATTTTATGTATAATACTAATAACAATACTACTAAATAAGATTTATAATAATAATATTAATCTTAATAATAATAATAATAATAATAATAATAATAATAATAATAATAATAATAATAATAATAATAATAATAATAATAATAATAATAATAATAATAATATAAGTATGAATATAGAGAGATATCGAGTGTATGAATTGTGCATCAGAAAAATCAGGACGTTCGAGCTTTAAAGAATGTTTTTCCCACCAACCCCCATGCGATCGCATGGGGTTCAAGTGCTAGAGCCATGCGATCGCATGGGCTCATATGCCAGCTCATGTTCGCTCAATTATGCTGTCGACACTCAATTAAATATTATTAACTATAAATAAATATTTAATCTATATAATTAATTATATATTATAATATATTTACGTGCATAGTAAACTTGTAAATTTAGTTCCAATGACTCGTATGTTTACTCTCGACCTATGTCATGGTTTCGGTTTCTCGAACGCATTTTCGTACACTTAGAAAACTAACACTTTACGTTACATGACGTGTACCTTTAACAATAACTAGACTAAATCATCGATAGACTATTTTATCTAAAGTATAATCTCTTCATTTGAGTGTTGTGATCATTTGCTTCTATAAATCAATGAATCGTTGTTCACCAAAATATATTATTTTAAAACAAAACGTTTTATGACTATGTTATTATTATATCTCGTTACATTGTAAAGTACACATATATATATATATTTTTATCTCAAAATATAAGTTTAAAATATTTATAATATAATATTTAGTTTTTCAAAAGTAACTATATTTCAAGACTCATTTATAATCGTTTAAATGATAGAAAATATTATATCATTTTACGGTTGCGTTTTTGAAACACTATATATATATATATATATATATATATATATATATATATATATATATATATATATATATATATATATATATATATATATATATTTGTAATTTAAAATATATAGCTTTAATTAAGTTCTTCAACCTTCACTAACAAAGTATCTTATAAAACATTTTGATAATAAACTTCTTTCCAAATTGAAAATGTTTTAGTATTAAATCAAATAAATATAATAACTTTTGTTTTCCAAAACTAATAAATATTTAAGAATTATTTTGTTAAAGAAAATTAAAATAATGGAAAGCGTTATATCGTGTTTGAAAAGTAAAATTTATATATAATAGGTTTCAAGTTTTTTTAAATCACTGAATATTGATGAAATGTGAGATAAAGTCCAAAGGTTAAATGAACGTACGAAATCATCTTAAGATAAAAGTTAAAATAGTTATCTTATTAAAATCACGAGGAAAATGTTGTAAAGCATGAATTGAAAATCAAATAGGAATTTCCACTAATATTTGTCTAGTACTCGATAATTGGCATTTTGTTCTTACTTGTAAATCACTTTACCATTTATTCCGAATACCGTTAAAAATAAAAGGTTTCCTAAATCAAAGTGGACCTCTCAACATAGACTCGTAATCATACAATGTATGTGATAAATCAATCATTTGATATTATCTTCTAATTTCATCAATAACCATATTGAAACAAATACGTTTATGTAAAGTATTATACGTTTAATACTTTGTTAATATTCCTAAGTTATTATATATACATATACCTATATACCAAATAAATAACGGTTCGTGAATCGTCGGAATTTGGTCGAGGTTAAATGAATGTATGAACATAGTTTAAAATTCTTGAGATTCAACTTAACAAACTTTGCTTATCGTGTCGGAATAATATAAAGATAAAGTTTAAATTTGGTCAGAAATTTCCGGGTTGTCACAGATTATTGGTTAGTTTGGGCGCGGTTTGTGCTTGGAAGTGCATTTGGGTCGAAATTGCACTAAGTGTCAATTGGGTTAGTTTGTAAGTCCACCCTAATTGTGTTATTTGTATTGTGATAATGGAATATGTACTTTCCATTGGCGAGTTGCGGATTATTCGGTAGCACTCTTCAAGACGACAAGGTGAGTGTTAATATCCTATGTGCATATGTATGTGTAGGATGGGTGCGGGTCGGGTGAAGTGGTTCTCGGTTATAGAGCTCACTTCACTTATAGGTGGATTTGATAGACTTGTGTAATAGGTCCAATTGGCACGGTTGTGCGTTTTGGTTGACCACCTTTGGCGAGGTGCTCACTTTGTGTGTATGTTATCACATGTGCTTGTGATGTAGATTATATAACCCCAATGGCTCAGGGTTGATATTGAGTTGCGGATTCACGATGACGCGTGTAGTTCGGTCATCTTATTGAGGTAGTAGTCTCGTGTGGATGCGGATTTACTAAGGCTCGTGTAGTTCGGCCAACCTCGATGTGTTGTAGTATTGAAGATAGTAGTCTCGTGTGGATGTGGACTTACTAAGGCTCGTGTAGTTCGGCCAATCTTCTTTTGGTATTGGGTTAAGGGGTTAACCTTGGGCGTTTTACACTTTATTGTTATATATATCGTTGTATTATTGTGATGTATCTAGCCCTCCTGGTGTAGCTTGATGGCGTTGTTCATATCTTTGTTGGTGAACTTACATTGTTGATATTGTTAGCTTGTTGTATAGCGCTTGTACGGTATACTTAGATTAGCTTGATTTTATGCTTGGATGCTTTGGTATGTACTATTTGATCATTGTGTGGCGTGTCCATTTTATGCATATATATGTACGTAGTATATTCTCACTCACTAAGCGTTAGCTTACCCTCTCGTTGTTTACATTTTTATAGATTTGCGTGGATGCGGTGGCTCGGGTAAGCGTGGGAACTAGTGGACTCGCGTAGTTGCTTTAGAAGACGTGCTTTTGGATTGATTAGGATTGGGTAGCATATCCCCAATCGCCATGCTCGGTCTTTATTTTTTGTTAAAACTCACGTGGTTGAAAACTTGTATTTTGTACGAAAGTCGTAAAACGGCCGATGTGGGCCTGGTGTCGTAAAACTCGTTTTATTATTAGAACGCGTTAGTTTTATCTATTATAATATGTTGTGAAAACCATTTCATCTAAAAGTGTAGGGAAGTGGGAGATCTTTAATGGAAAATTGGAAATTTCGAACAGAACCTGATCAGCCTTGTGCGCGCCGCGTACCCCTCTGCTGTATAAAAAAAAAATTCTTGCGTATTCGGTTGGATAACGGGTTGGGTCGTTACAATATCTGAAACTTATGATGTTATTGTAACACCGTACTTTTTACACATACTTTTTTTAAGGACACTCACGGCGGAAGACTTATTAATTACACATCATATATTTAATATGCATAAATATACGATTACAAAAATAACAGGTGTTACGTTATTACTACAAACCATTTCAAATATATTGTGTATTACAAAAAAATCAGAGTGACATTGTGTCAATTATCATCAGTCACCCTACTATACCCACAAAAGCTACTAATACACACCTGCAGAGCAAAACACTGTGGGAGAGTTAGCATAACGCTAAGTGAATTGCAATATCTAGGTGGACATCACTACAAGCATCAAGCACAGATTAAAAGCACTGGTTACTAAATCATTTAAATACATACACAAGAGGACCGGCAATCCATAGCTGATCAAGCTAGAATCTACCGATAGCCCCCGTTACTGAATCATTGGTATAGTTTTCCAAACGTGACGCACTTGTCATTCACACTATACCACTACTCAGTAACTCACGGACCCAACACTATTACCCGACACTAAGGTAAATAGGGTTGACCTCTTGCGCCCAAAACACTAGGATGTTGGCACTGGTACGCACATAATCACATATGGTCATAGCATGGGTCACAAACTCATTACACAGTCTAAACATAAACATGGCGCTGATCACTGTATAATCACATCCATAAAGATAGTCCCACTCACCTGGAAGCTCAGTGCTCAGTTGTCTTATATCGCTGAGCCTTCGCCTTTCCATTTATCACCTGAGAATCATCACAAAATATCCCAAGTTAGTATTGTATCTAAGTGTTGAAACACAATTTCACATTCAACAGAAAACATTCACAACAGACAAAGTTTTCGAGCACTACAAACTTTTCGAACAGCATAAGGTTTTCGAGCACCATAAGGTTCTCGAGCACCAAAGTTTTTCGAGCAGTACAATGTTTCCGAGCACTAGGGTTTTTGATCAGTGTTCTCGGGCACCAACTTTTCGAGCACCTTCATCTTCACCAATAGCTCGCTAATGAAGGTGATTTCATGCCCAAAAACCCCATTTTCACATGTTTTGGTCAAATTTGAGTACAAGGAAACATACATAACATATATACACATATTTCTGAACCAACAACACTATGATCTAACACTCATACAAAAGGTTCAGGATCAAAGTACCAAAATCCCCAATTTATACAAACATGAACCCTAACACTTAAATTACCATTTTTACTAGTTCTTAATCTAATTCATGGCATCATTAGATCATAAAACATATATCAAACATGTTTCTAAGTATAAACATGATCACAAACACATTCATAGCAAGAATCAATCATTATAAACCCATTTTAACCAAACCCATATAAAATTCATATCAATTCGTAAAAATCAAAGACACTTATCTTGTTATAATCCTGAAATCACAAAGGATTAGATGCACCAAGATTCAATCTTCAATTTGCACTTGTTAATTTTAGGGATTTAGTGAGTAGAGAATGATTTAAGGTTTGCTACTTGCTGAAAGTGGTAAGGATAATAACGTATAGATATATATATATATATATATATATATATATATATATATATATATATATATATATATATATATATATATATATATATATATATATATTTAGGTTTCATCACATATAGGTAAGCTCTCCGTCTAACACACGGGTATTTACCAGTTATCTGAACCTCAAAATCTTGAATAACTTATTTATTCTTAGTCCAAATCACAAAAGAAAAAATGTTCCGTGACCCTTCTCATAAAACGCACATTATTCCACACTGACACTTTTAAATACACACATTCTCTCAATGTAAAAAGTAACTAGTCGTTGACGAGGATCTGCATACATCTTTTGTCGATCTCTGGCAGCTTTCAGCTTTTCAAGTGCGATAGCCACTTTTTTCGCAGTCTGCTGCACAATTTTCGGACCCGCAAACTTCTTTTCGCCTGCCTCCAACCAACACGATGGAGTTTGACACTTTCTACCATATAACATTTCATAAGACGGCATGCCAATACTTTAATGATAGGAGTTGTTGTAAGCAAATTCGACCAAAGGCAAATGATAATCCCACGATCCACCATATTCTAACACACAAGCCCTTAACATATCCTCTAAATTTTGAATAGTTCGTTCACTTTGGTCGTCATTCTGAGGATGATAGGTTGTACTGAGGTTGACACGAGTACCCAAATTCTCTTGTAGACTATTACAGAAACTAGACACAAATTTCGAATCTCTATCTGACACAATAGACAACGGTATCCCATGTTGTGATACTATTTCATTTAGGTACAACTGGGCTAATTTGGTCAACAAAGCTGTTTCTCTGGTGGCTAGAAAATGCGCACTTTTGGTTAAATGGTCTACTATTACCCAAATCATATCATTTCTTTTCTGGGTTATAGGTAGCTTTGTCACAAAATCCATAGTGATATATTCTCACTTCCACTCTGGAATTTCTAATTGATGCAAAGACCCATAAGGTTTCTGGTGTTCTGCTTTCACTTGGACACAAATATGACACTTTTCCACGTATTGCGCGATGTCTGCTTTCATATTTGGCCACCAATATAACACTTTCAGAATAGATACATTTTTGTACTACCGGGATGCACAGATAATCTTGATTTATGTGCTTCATTTAAGATTAAATCTCTCAATCCACCAAGTACCGACGCCCAAACTCGTTCACGATAAGTCTTTAATCTTCGAGAATCATCTATCAATTCTTCTTTTCTTTTCCCCATTTGTTCAGATTTCAAATGTTCATCTGGTAATGCTTTGAGTTGAGCTATCTTTAATCGATCCACTAAATCAGATACAATCTCAATTCGCATAAATTTTACACTGTCAGAGGATTTCTTACGACTCAATGCATCAGCCACGACGTTTGCCTTTCCAGGATGATATCTGATCTCACAGTCGTAATCCTTAAATAGTTCTTGCCACCGTCTCTGGCACATATTCATCTCTTTCTGTGAAAAGATATACTGTAAACTTTTATGATCGGTGCAGATGACACAGTGCGTACCATAAAGATAATGTCTCCACAACTTTAATGCAAACACTATTACATCCATTTCTAAGTCATGTACCAGATAATTCTTTTCACTTGGTTTTAACTGTCAAGACGCATACGCAATTACACGAACTCTTTGCATTAATAAACAGCTCAAACCAGATAAGGACGCATCGCAATACACAACGAAGTCGTCAGATCCCTCAGGTATGGCTAACACTGGTGTTTGACACAATAAACTTTTTAAAGTTTGAAATGCAGTTTCCTGTTCTCTACCCCACTGAAAAGATACATCCTTTCTAGTTAACTTTGTTAAAGAACTTGCAATCTTTGAAAATCTTTAATAAAGTCGGTAACCGGCCAATCCTAGAAAACTTTTAATTTCAATCAGATTCTTTGGTGAATTCCAATTCATCACAGCTCCAATTTTAGATGGATCCAATTTTATACCTTCCGCACAGATAATATGACCCAAAAATTGAACCTCACGTAACCAGAACTCACACTTTGAAAATTTTGCGTGCAGTTGTTCACATTTCAAAAGTTCCAACACTTGTCTTAAAATGCTCAGCATGCTCGAATTTGGATTTGGAGTACACTAAGATGTCATCAATAAACACGATAACAAACCTTATCCAAAAACATTCTACACACCCTATTCATGAGATCCATGAAAATTGTTGGAGCGTTGGTTAACCCAAATGGCATCACTAAGAACTCATAATGACCATAACGAGTACGAAATGCGGTCTTAGGAATGTCAGATTCAGCAACATGAACCTGGTGATATCCCGAACGTAAATCTATTTTCGAAAAGAATGAAGCTCCATGAAGATAATCAAACAAGTCATCTATCCTAGGAAGCGGATACTTATTCTTCACTGTTCTTTTATGTAGTTCACGATAATCTATACACAGTCAGAGCGTACCATCTTTCTTTTTCACGAATAACACTCGTACCCCACGGCGAAGAACTCGAACGAATGAACCCGCAGTCCAACAATTCTTGAATTTGGGACATCATTTTAAGAATATCGGGAGGAGCTAATCTGTATGGACCTTTGGCAACTGGCGTAGCCCCTGGCACTGACTCGATATTATATTCAACTTATTTGATCGACGATAAGCCTTGCAATTCATCTAGGAACACTTCTGGATATTCAGACACCCCAGGAATATCAAAAACTACCTTCTTTTCTTTCTTTACATCGGTCACATAAGCTAAGAAAGAATCACATCCCTTAGCCAAGGATTTTTGAACTTTCATCATCGACATTAACGGACAACATAACCCACCGCGATCATCACGAGCCACTACCCATTTTCCACCGTTCATCGGATAAGAGATAATCTTCATATGGCACGTAATACTGGCCTTATGGTCGCTAAGCCAATTCATGCCTAACACTACATCAAAACTTGCTATAGGCATCACTAGACAAATCACAAGAAAAAGACTACCCTCTATGTCAATAGTAATTCCAGATACACACATTGTGACTGGAACAGTCCTACCATCACCCACTTCAACACTTAAGGGTTCAATAATTACGTTAACAGGCACATTCAACTTAGCACAAAAATTAGTTGACACAAACGAGCGATTTGCTCCATAGTCAAATAGTACACGAGCCGACACAGAATTTATTAAGAACATAACGGTGATTGCATCGTCAGTAGCAGTGACAGCATCTACTAACATTTGAATGGCTCTAGTTTCAGGCGATGAAGGATTCTTGCGCTTCTGCCCCACAGAGGAAGCAGATGATCCCCAGTTGACACAATACGTACCCCCGACCTGGACCCTGCCCCGAAATAAACCTTTCTTGCAGCTGGACACTCTGCAGATCTGTGACCCTCTTTCTGACAATTCCAACACACATTATTCTTAAATGAACAATCTTGAGGCTCATGTCCCACTGTACCACAACGTAAACACCGTTCGTCAACGTTGAACACTGCCCACTATGTGATGACTTACACATTCTACACCATGTCTTCTGACTACTTGACACTGATCCTCCTTGACTAAATTGTCCTTTTGGCTTAAACCGACTTGACTTCTTGGATTGCTGGCTCGACTGATTTGCTGCTGATTTCACTTGCGACACTCTTTCAGTTTTCGCACTTCTGGCCTCCTTAATATCACTTTCAGTAACCTTCGCTAACATATGAGCTTGTGACAAAGTAGTAGCAAGTTTGGTGATCGTGCGATACTCAGGTCGCAAAACTTCCACAAAACTGTTGCACTCTGGACTGTTCATCAGGTATCCACTGATGCACGAACCTTAACTTATCCATAAGCTGCTCAAACACTTCATCGATTGTCATATCTTCAGTCATCGTCATTTTCATAAACTCTTGCTTTAGTTGGTTAATGTCAAATGTAGCACAATACTGCCCCTGAACCTTTGCATCAAATTATTTCCAAATGACCTGATTGAGTGTCTCTTCTGACAGCGGAGCAATGATTGTATTCCACCAAACCATAGTCTTATAAAAATTTCTATCATTAAAATTCTATATTTCACGAGATAGTCTTATAAAAATCTCTATCATTAAAATTATATCTTATTATTTCTTTCCTAAGAGATAATACTTGGTGTTATGCGAGGTGTATATGAAATAGCTTTATTTTTTACTAGGAAAAACTATTAAATACGATACAATTTTACACAAGATATTTATTTATTTATAGAATGGATATACTTAAACCTTGCTACAACACTTATAGGCAGTGTACCTAATCGTACAGTAGTGTAGTTTTTAGTAAGTCCAGTTCGTTCCACAGGAAATCTTTTAAACAAAGCTTAACGCTATATTAGTTTTAATTTATAAAAATACAAATATATATATAAGTAATATTATTATTATTATAAAGGGGGGTTTTTACCGTTTAATGACCGGTTTGTCGATTTTTAAAACTTTAGTCGCAATTAAAACCTAATGTAAAATATTAAAAATAAATAAAAGACTAAATTTAAAGCGTAAAGTAAATAACGATAATGAAATTGCGATAAATAAAAGTGCGATAAAATAAAATTGCGATAATTAAAAAGTACGAAAATTAAAAGTGCAATTAAATACAATAACAATAAATAAAAGTGCGATAATTAGAAGTGCAATTAAATATAAAATAAAGGAAATTAAATATGAAATAAAAGAATTATGCTTATTTAAACTTCCGTAATCATGATGTTTGACGTGTTGATTTTAGTGTATTCCCATGGGTTAATTGTTCTTTGTCCTGGATTATTTAATATGTCCATACAGATTTGTCCATAATAGTCCATCAGTCATAAATATAGAGAGCGAAAGCCTTTGTCAAATTATTCTTATTCCCGAAGTCAAATATTCCAACTAATTGAGGATTCGAATTGTAACAAGGTTTTAATACTTTGTTTAATGAATACACCAGGTTATCGACTGCGTGTAAACCAAGGTTTTACTACTTTGTTAACAATTACACCAATTACCCTTGAATGTAATTTACCCCTGTTTCAACAAGTCTATTAACTATTAATCCAGTTCCGTGTCCGGTAAAATGAATAATTATTGGTATTTATAGATATCCCGCCCACCGTACCCAGTCAAGCGTATGTGGTTATATATAAATACATCAAATTATAAGTTTGTATATTAAATTAACAAGGTATTGTTTAGTTAATATAAAACCCATTAATAGCCCATAGTCTAATTTCCACAAGTGTCGTTCTTTTATCCAAACCCCAATTATGGTACAAAGCCCAATTACCCAATTTTAATATTTTTAGCCCAATATCATGATTACTTCGGTATTAAATAAGCATAATAATAACTTAGCTACGAGACATTAAATTAAAAAGGTTGAACATAACTTATAATGATTAAAAATAGCGTAGCGTTACACGGACAGAATTTCGACTTACACCCTTACAACATTCGCTAACATACCCTTATTATTAGAAATTAAAATTAAAATTAAAATTAAAATATAAATTATATATATATATATATTTACGTATATAGATAGAGAGGATGGATATATGGATGATTTTTACGATCAAAATGCGTTAGCTTTTATAGGCATTTTTGTCCAGGTAAGCTCCGCAACTCGCGGCCTTTTTGTTCTTCAAACTCCGCAACTCACGGAGTTTGCATTTACAGCTCACTCCATTTTGGATCTTTACTTGCCGACGTTTTATTATATAAATATAATATATATATAATTTATATAATTAATTATATATTATATTATATTTATATACATAGTTAACTTGTAATTTTTAGTCTTTTGCGTCGAGCGTTGAGAGTTGACTCTGGTCCCGGATCCGGATTTTCGAACGTCCTTGCGTACAATTTAATATCTTGTACTTTGCGTTTTGAATCTTGTACTCTTGCAATTCTGAGACGTTTCTTATCAATAATTGGAACCTCTTTGATTGTATTTTGTACTTTTGAGCTTTTTGGTCGTTTGCGTCTTCAATTCTTCGACTCTGTCTTTTGTCTTCACCTATTATTATTTAAACGAATATCACTTGTAAATAGAACAATTGCAACTAAAAGCTTGTCTTTCATGAGGAATAATGCTATGAAATATATGTTCGTTTTTAGCATTATCAAATATTCCCACACTTGAGCGTTGCTTGTCCTCAAGCAATATAGTCTTGAAATACTAGAATCACTTCTTTATTCTTCACACTTTGTACATCAGTGATTTCTTTATGGCGGTATAAACAATGGTAGTAACGCTGTGGTTTACAGTCCCACATGACTATAAAAATTTAGATCCATTAAGGAAATTGGATCTTTATGAAAATATTTGATCTTTTGAAAATTAAATCTAGTTTTTACCCTAGATAAGTTTTCCGGAATAACCCTTCACTGGTGTTTGCAAAATATTTTTGTGGGTTTGGTGGGTTTCAGATTTGAAAATTTTAGCTCAAAACTTATGGTTTTGTGTCACCCACTTGCTAACCTTGTATTAGGAAAGCAACACGTCCAGTATACTTGCTCCGTATATTACCTTTCGATAAACTACCATCCGGTTGTAAAGGAAAGCGTTGAACAAGCAACTGTTAAGGCAATGTCCCCTGACATGCTTTTAATTATGGTCTATAACGTGTCGGACGCAATTACTATCCTTTGTAGGAGCAATAGTAAAGCTCACCCTTATAATTTTCCGGTCTGGCACAAGGTCCTGTCTTTGACCATGCTATGCAACCACCGTTCTTACGGTTGATACCCGATTTGGTTCAGGTGACCTAATGAATTCTAGGTGAATTCCTAGGATTTTATGTTCAAAGGTAATGAACGCATTGAAAATGGGTTTTTAGAAAACAAATCGGTTTGTAATTTTGATCAAAATATTTTCTCGTTCAAGCTCGAGTTTAGATATCATTGAATTCCATGAGTTTGTAATTCTCAATCTTTAAGGTCAATCTCTAGGATTAAGTAATATCAGTCTTAAAAGCTGATTTTTTGATCTTTAAGGAGATTATCCTTTCTGGGGATCTGATTCATTAGTCTTATCAAGCTAATTTGCACGGCGTCCTCCCCATTTTACAAGACAGATCCTCTCATGGTTAGGATAAGTCTGACCACTTGGCGACCCTGTTTGATGCTGAGGTCCGTGGATTTCCTGCTGATTTTAGAGATGACTTTTCTAGGTTTTTCGTCAACCTACAGCTGGTCTGGACGACAACTTCATGATCTAAATCAAGAAGCGCGTTTCTTTTTCGGAAGACTTTACTTCCTTTTAATGATGGAATTGATTCATCGTGTAGATCCATCTTTTCTTTCAAATATATTACAGTAAATTGGGTAAAACTTTTTAGTTTAGTCCAAAACAAAAGTATTTTCAGTTATTTGTACAAAAATATGTGATATATAATTTGAATAACTTGGTAAATATTTCCCACACTTGGCTTTTATTTTCCTTTCTTTGCCTTTTTATTTTCCTCTATTCCATTCTTAAATGAATTCTAACATTTTGGTTTGTTTCTCAATTTATGTCCTTTCCAAGGTAACAATAATTTCGGTGTTAACACCTAGTTTTCATCGTTCATAAATATGTATAAACATGATTTTGAGTTCATTTAATTGAAAATTTTAAAATTTTTTACTAGAATTGGGTAGTCAGTATATAAGACTAAGGCTGTTCTTTATTATCAGAGAGCACTAGATTCTAATACAACTACTGCTTTACTAGTATTTCTAATGGTAACCAAGTGTATAAAGTAAAAATTTTAAAATCTGAAAGAATTTAACCCCTTCCCACACTTAAGATCTTGCAATGCCCTCATTTGCAAGAAATCAATAACAATTTAAATTATTGAGGGTGATTAGCGCAGAAAAATGATTAAATTTTACCAAAGTTTCCAAACATATTGGTGTTTGTTTGCTGAATGATAAATGGTGCATATCATTTGTTCATTCCATCTTGTTGTTATTTCACATATATTTTGCATCTTGTCGTCAAAATTAGTTGCTTTTGCTGAACTTAATGCCAGTCTTTGAAAATGCATTGTTTTACCCTCTTGTGTACATAAGATAAACTGCAAACATATATACATATTTTTGAAGTTTGGTATATTACCCCACATTCAAAAATTATTAAAATCTAATAATAAAAGTTAGAAAATTATAAAAACTATTACAATATTAACATAAGTGTTAAATGTAGTAACATTACAAAAATAAAATAAACAAAACTAAATAAACTATGGTTGATACTGATACCAGTGGGGGTTCCATGCATAACCGTATGTGTTATAGAATGCTTCAGCTGGGTTATAAGTAGGATACGGTGGTTGGATCTCTATAGACCAGGGAGGAAATACGGGCGTTGGAGTAGGAATATAGTTTCTACCTATATGTTGGCAATGAGCTATGATTTGGTTTTGATGAACTTGCCAATCTTCAAATGCTCGATGTCTAGCATTTTCATACTCTTGTGAAGCTATAAACCTTTGCATTTCTGTCATTTCATTTCCCCCTCCCACATTACCTGGCTGTTGATTTCTCTCAACCTGTGGATGTCTTCCATTATATCTTACTGCGGCGTTATTTCGCCTCTTCAAAACCTTAGCACCATGATATACATTTAAACCAATTGTATCGTGGGGTTCTGGTTCTTCGATTAATAATCCCCCTGACTTATATCCACATCGAGATACTCAGCAATTAATGTAATAAATATACCACCTCCTATTATACTGTGCGGTCTCATCCCCCTAACCATAGCTTATAAATAATAACCCACACAATAAGGTATACTTACAGCGCTTTGTGGGTCCCGAATACACATGTGGTAAAATAAATCTTGCTCATTTACCTTTTCCTTATTTTTACCTCGCTGTGTAATCGAGTTCGCTAGAAACCTGTGAATTACTCTTAACTCAGCTCTATCTATATCCAAATAAGAGTAATTTCCCCCTTTAAATCAGTGATGGCTAGTCATTTGACTCCATACACCATGCGTATCAAAATTTTCATCAATCTTCCTACCATTTAATATCAACCCTCGACAATCTGCAGATGCTAGCTCCTCAGGCGTATATATACGTAAGGCCTGAGCCATGTCTAGTAGAGACATGCTGCGCATCGAACCTCCTAACCAAAATCTAATAAAAGTTCGATCGGTTAAACTAGTTACCCGATCATTTATTTCTATACTACACAATAATTCTTCACACCATACTTTATATACAGGTCTACGCATGTTGAATAAACGTACCCAATCGTTAAAAGTAGAATTACCATACCTCTGTGTAAGTAATTCTCTAATTGGCTCGGCCAATTCTACAGCTTCTAACGGTTCCCATTCTATTACCCTAGGTACTTCAACAGCTTTAGAATGAAGAGTGTGCAATCTCCTTTGGTATTTTGGATAATCTATCCAACGTCTGTCTAATCTCAAGTTCGGGTGCAAATCTTCCACGTGCATATCTGAAAATGTCATAACTGGATGAGGTATATCTTGTTTGTAATAGCTATCAACATCCTGTTGTTCCGCATTCTCAGGAGGAGCAATGCGAGCTTGGGATGAAGATTCACCCCTTTCAGTCTGCAAAATACATCAAACACAATTTTTGTGCATCCAAATATGCATTAGTGTAAGCAAAATCATCAATCAAAATAATTACAATGACATGTTCAATTTATATCAAACTTATGCTCATTTTCATATTTTTATCAAATCTACACTTTTTCAAATAAGCATATACAAAAATGTTTGCCAAGTTCATAAGCATTCAACTCAAATATCATGTCAAAATAATCATTATTAGCAATTAAACAAGTTTCAAATGGCATTATCTCTCAAAAATCAAGTTCATGAATTTTAGACTTGAAAAAGTCCACTTTAATTCTTAAAAATCATGTTTAGGTTCAAAGTTTGGATCATTTAACTACCTAAACATGTTACACTACTTAATTTAGCAATAATTCATGACAAAAATCGGCCATAACCTGTTTATATCAAAAAGTCCCAAATTGCTCAAGAACACAAACCCTAGATTACACAAAATTTGAAGTTTAAGGCTTCTAATCATGTTAAATAGCATCAATCTAGGTTATACAAGCATAATACATAAACAATTTAATTATAATTACACTAAAAAGCATCAAAATCGAATTGGGTATAAAATTGCTCATGAACACTAATTTTTGGATTAAATGGTGTTTTGGTGTAGAAATTTACCATTTTCCTTGAGTAATTCCTTGATAGCATTCTTCTCAACATGATTTTGTGAAAGATTTGATGAAAAACGGCCAAAAATTACGAATTTGAGAGTGTTTTTTGTGTGTGTTTTTCGCAGTTTTTGGGTGTTGTTATGTTGGGGACTGGTCTGTTCGGCCTTTTTATTTTTTTTTCTGTATTTTTGGTTCTCCGCAAGTCGCGGAGTTTGATTTTTTTTTTTTTTTTTATAAAAAACCTTAACTTATAAAACAATTAATTAATTAATTTTAAAATTTTGTTTCCCTTGTTGTTTAGGATGAGGTCGTTTCGGAACGATGTCCTAGTCCGTCCCTCGACAAAATTTTAAAATTTGTCTATTTAAAGCGCGGTTTTAAAAGCAAAGATTTTTGGGTTTTTTAATGTTTTTGGCATACTTTAATTCAATAAGATTAAAAATAATGATAATAAAAGTTCTCGTCCCTCCCTCTGGTAAAGCAATTTCGGTTCAACGACCTAGTCTTCAACTCACGACGAATTTTAAAAATCGTATTTTTAACTTAATGAGATAAAGTAAATTTTTGTTTTTAAATTCACACCAAACTTAAATTTAAAATGCATAAAATTAAAAAAAATTCACACCAAACTTAAATTATATTTTTATTTTTATACATACAAACTTATATTAAAAATATTAATTTTTCAAATATTTACAATTTTAAAAGTTTACAATATTTATTTAATATTAATTTATTAATTTTTTTTAAAAACATGGTAAAAATAAAATTAAAAATCTTTTTGGCTTTTATCCCACTTTAATCAATCAAATATTATCAAAAATATGCGCCCCTCTTTTCGGTAAAGTAATTTCGGTTCCATGACCTAATTTAACTCATGACGAATTTTTGAAATATTTTGAGTTTGATTGATTAAAGATATTTATACCTTAAGAATAAACGGTAAATTTCGCAGTGATGTAATAAATTTTTGTATGATATCAATAATTTCGGTCGTAAGACCTAATTTTATTGAATACCAATTTAATACTTTATAGCGAACAAATTAGCGTTTATTATCAAAAGGTTAAAAATAAAAAAAAATAAAAACTGTACAGACTTACCTGTGAAATATATTCTTAGTGATATGCTCTAGCCCACTCATAAGATAGTCGGACTAATTGATTTTCTATGGCTACATAGGCGTAACCTCGAGCATTTAATGTTTTTTCTTCTAAACATATGAACGGTCCGTCTCTGCATAGAGTAACAAATTCGGTATTTGAATAGGTTTGATTATTTAAACATTTACCTTCGTGTGACCATTTTCCGCATTTGTGACATTTTTCAAGGTGTCGTGCTCTTCTTTTCGCTGCGGATTTTGATTTTCCTTTACCAAATTGTAACTTATTATCTTCGCATCTGGATTCTTTTCTTACTTCGTCCAATTTACCTCTGATTAATGATACTATTTCACTTGGAAGTGTGTCATTATTACGTTTAGTGATCAAAGCGTGTAGCATTAGACCATGGTTTAGTTCACAGGAAGTCTTCATTTCGTAAAAACCTAAAAAAAATAAAAATTCAGAATGGGGGGAGAAGACTAGTTCTTTAGGGTCTGCTAGGGAAAGACCATTCGGGTTCCATTTTCGAGAACTACACGAAAACAGAAAATCTAACTCTAACAGAAATACATAAACCTCCCTACACTTAGTTGAAATTGTGATTAACATTATTTTCAATTGAATCATCAACAACTAGTATATCTTTGACTTTTACTTCAAACCATTTGTTGATTTCCTCCGTAACTTTCACAAATTCAACTAACATCGCCTTTTCTTTTGGCGATAAATTGGATACTAATCGGTTACATAACTTAAAGTTTCCTTTAATCTTAGCATCGTGAATCCGTTTATAAAGTTTCTTCGTTGAACTGTTAAAAATGGGTTCATCTAATTTTGTATCATCAACGACATTCTTTGTGATTGGATCATCATTAAGTGTTTCTTCATCTTCCCCACACTTATGCATTTTTATTGGTCTAACAGTTTTGGTTGGTGGAGATCTAAACTTTCGATTCACAAAGGTGATCGATGTATCACCATCCCTAAGTGTCATTCTACCTTCTCTTACATCAATGAATGCCTCGGTGGTTGCTAAAAATGGGCGACCTAGAATTAGAGGAATATCAAGGTTTTCCTCCATATTAATCACTATGAAGTTTGCAACAAAGGTCAAACTTCCCACGTTAACAAGTAAATTATTTGCTATTCCAACCGGGTGTTTAATAGTTTGGTCAAATGATTGAACACTTATTTTGGTTGGTTTTAATTTACCCATGTCTAATCTTTTTTATAAGGAAAGAGGCATAATATTTGCACTTGCTCCTAAATCTGCGAGTCCATTATATACAGCACCATCATTAAGCAAGCAAGAAATGATAAATTCACCCGGGTCTCCTGCTTTAGTAAGTCGAGTTGGTTTGTAAACCTTTTTCGGGTGTTCTTTTCTTGGTTCTTTCACTTCTATTTGAACTTCTTGTTCACATTTTTCTTCGTTTCTTGGAATGGGAGGTTTGTATAAGAATTCTTCTTCATCACTCAAATTTGACTCCTCCCTATATTCCAATTTTGATTTTCCATATGTTGTTGATAACATATTTATGTTTTCATTTTGAAGGTTTTCTTGGGTGGTGAAATTATGATTAACTTCATTGTCAACTTCTATCGGACCATGTATGTGATGTTTAACTCTGTGACCATTAACTTTAAATTCAATCCCATTTGAATTTATTAATTCTACTGTTCCGTATGGGAAAACTCTTTTGACTATGAATGGTCCAGACCATCTTGATTTCAATTTTCCAGGAAATAGCTTGAATCGTGAATTGAAAAGAAGAACTCTGTCTCCTTCTTTGAATTCTTTTGAACTTCTGATTCTTTTATCATGCCATTTCTTCGTTCTTTCCTTATAGATTAAGGAATTTTCATATGCTTCATGTCTTAATTCTTCTAATTCGTTTAATTGACTTAACCGTAGACGTCCGGATTCATGTAAATCAAGATTACATGTCTTTGGGCTTTGTGTTCAATTTCTACTGGAAGATGACATGCTTATCCATAAACGAGTCTAAAAGGTGTGGTTCCAATTGGAGTTTTGTAGGCTGTTCTAAAAGCCCAGAGTGCATCCTCCAATTTTATGGACCATTCCTTCGGATTTGATCCTACGGTTTTCTCTAGAATACGTTTTAATGCTCGGTTGATATTTTCAACTTGTCCACTTGTTTGTGGATGATATGCGGTGGAGATTTTATGAGTTACTCCATATCTTTTGAGAACTTTCTCAAGTTGATTATTACAGAAATGAGTACCCCGATCACTTATTAAAGCTTTCGGTGTTCCAAACCTTGCAAAAAGACGTTTTAAAAAATTGACTACAACTCGCGCATCGTTAGTTGGGAGAGCTTGTGCTTCCGCCCATTTAGATACATAATCAATGACTACGAGAATATAGAGATTATTATGAGATTTTGGAAATGGACCCATAAAGTCAATACCCCAAATTTCAAATACTTCACATACTTGAATGACATTTTGTGGCATTTCATCACGTTGACTTATTTTTCCAGCCCTTTGACAAGCATCACAGGATTTGCAAAGAAGGTGTGCATCTTTGTAAATTGTAGGCCAATAGAATCCAGCATCATAAACTTTTCTTGCTGTGAGTTGAGGCCCAAAATGCCCTCCTGTTGGTCCTGTGTGACAATGGTTTAAGATTTGATTGGCTTCATCTCCGAATACACATCGGCATATTATTCCATCTGGACAACTTTTAAACAGATGTGGATCTTCCCAGAAATAGTGTTTTATACCACTAAAGAATTTCTTTCGTTTTTGGTACGACAACCCTTTTTCAAGGAATCCACATACTAAGTAGTTTGCATAGTCTGCAAACCATGGAATTTCATTATAATCTATCTTCAATAGATATTCATCGGGAAAGTTGTCTTGTATGGCCGATTCATTTAGAACTTCTAATTCGGGATTTTCAAGACGAGAAAGATGATCAGCGGCGATATTTTCTGCTCCTCTTTTATCTCGGATTTCAATATCGAACTCTTGTAAGAGTAAGATCCAACGGATTAATCTTGGTTTAGCATCTTGTTTCGAAAATAGGTATCTAAGAGCAGAATGGTCGGTATAGACCACCATTTTTGCTAGAACGAGATATGAACGAAATTTGTCAAAAGCAAAGACAATAGCAAGGAGTTCTTTTTCAGTAGTTATATAATTTGTTTGTGCTCCTTGTAACGTCTTACTAGCATAATATATAGGTTGAAATCGTTTTTCAATCCTTTGTCCTAAAACGGCTCCCATTGCAAAATCACTTGCATCGCACATTAGTTCAAACGGTAGATTCCAATTTGGTGTTATCATGATCGGCGCATTAGTGAGTTTCTCTTTAAGAATATTAAAAGATTTGATACATTCATCTGAAAAGATGAATGGAGCATCCTTTTCTAGGAGTTTATTAATAGGAGTGGCAATTTTAGAAAAATCTCTTATAAAACGTCGGTAAAAACCGGCATGCCCTAGAAAACTCCTAACTCCTCTAACATTGGTGGGATGTGGAAGTTTAGCAATTACATCTACTTTAGCTCTATCCACTTCAATTCCTTCCTTTGAGATTTTATGACCAAGAACGATGCCTTCTTTAACCATGAAATGACATTTCTCCCAATTAAGAACTAGATTTGATTGTTCGCATCTAATAAGCATTCGTTCAAGATTAACTAGACATGATTCAAATGTATCACCGAAGACTGAAAAGTCATCCATGAAAACTTCCATGCATTCTTCTATCATGTCGTGAAAAATCGCCATCATGCACCTTTGAAAGGTTGCAGGGGCGTTGCAAAGTCCAAATGGCATTTGAAAGGTTGCAGGGGCGTTGCAAAGTCCAAATGGCATGCGTTTGTAAGCAAAAGTACCATAAGGGCACGTGAACGTGGTTTTCTCTTGGTCCTCGGGTGCTATTGGAATTTGAAAATATCCGGAAAATCCATCAAGAAAACAATAGTAACTATTTTCGGCTAATCTTTCCAACATTTGATCAATGAAAGGTAAGGGAAAGTGATCTTTTCTAGTGGCGTCATTTAATTTTCTATAATCAATACATACACGCCATCTTGTTACAGTCCTAGTAGGAATAAGCTCATTTTTCTCATTTGTAATGACAGTCATGCCACCCTTCTTAGGCACGCATTGAACTGGGCTTACCCATGGACTATCAGAAATTGGATAAATTAAACCTGCATCAAACAGTTTAATAATTTCTTTCTTAACTACATCTTGCATATTAGGATTTAGTCTTCGTTGGCGTTGCACATATGTTTTATGACCTTCTTCCATAAGGATTTTATGTGTGCAATACGAAGGACTTATTCCTTTAATAACATGAATCTTCCATGCAATGGCTGGTTTATGAGCTTTTAACACAGAAATGAGTTGTGATTTCTCATTTTCAGTAAGAGAAGACGATATTATTACAGGTAATTCAGATTCACCATGTAAATAAGCGTATTCCAAATGGTTTGGAAGTGGCTTTAACTCTAATGTTGGTGGTTCTTCTATCGATGATTTATATCGATATCTGTCTTCTTCTTTTAGCATTTGAATTTCTTCTATTGTTGGTTCACATCCATTAGCTATTAGTGTAGCTAACATTTCGGTTTCATCAATTGGTTCAGTTCCTTCTCCTAAAGAACATTCTCCTGTTCCTTGTAATTCTGGAAATTCTTCTAACAATTCTGCATGTGAATCTATAGTTTGAATATAATAGCATGTATCATCTGCAGATTGCGGTTGTTGCATTGCTTTATCAACTGAAAAGGTAACACTCTTGTCCTCTATACTTAGGGTCAGTTTCTTACCAAACACGTCTATCATTGCTTTAGCCGTGTTTAAGAATGGTCTTCCTAATATGAGAGGAACTTGAGAATCTTCTTCCATGTCCAGAACAACAAAATCTACTGGAAATACTAAAGTACCAACTTTAACTAGCATGTTCTCCATTATCCCTCTAGGATATTTTATTGATCGATCGGCTAGTTGTATGCTTATTCGTGTTGGTTTCAATTCTCCAAAGTCTAGTTTAGTGTATAGTGAATACGGAATTAAATTTATACTAGCACCTAAGTCTGCCAATGCTTCTATTGAACTAAGACTACCCAGAAAACATGGAATTGTGAAACTTCCTGGATCTGATAATTTTTCTGGTATACTGCTGAACAATTAGCATTCATAGTAACGGCCGAGAGTTCTTCCATTTTCTTTCTATTCGAGATTAGATCTTTCAGAAATTAGCATATCTAGGCATTCCTGAAATCACATCAATGAAAGGAAGATTTACATTTATCTGTTTAAACATATCCAAGAATTTGGATTGCTCGGCTTCAAGTCTCTCTTTTTTCATTTTACTCGGGTAAGGAAGTGGTGGTTGGTATGGTTTAACATAAGGTTTAGCCTTAACTGTGTTATCTTCATTAACCTTTTCAACTACCGGTTCTTTTTCCTTATCTTGCTCAGGTTGTGGTTCTTGTGGAGTAGGAATAGATTCATCAGAAATTACAGGTATTTCATGTGGTTTAAGTGTAATACCACTTCTTGTGGTAATAGCTTTAGCTGTTTCATTCCGGGGGTTAGCATTTGTATCACTAGGTAGACTTCCCGGTTTTCTTTCACCTATTAACCTTGCTAGGTTGCTCACTTCTTGTTCCAGATTTTGAATAGAAGCTTGTTGATTTCTAAATGTTTGAGCATTTTGTTCATTAGTTTGTTTCTGAGATGTGAAAAACTGTGTTTGAGTTTCAACTAGCTTCGTCATCATATCTTCTAAATTTGGCTTTTTATCATCGGTTTGTGGTTTGTTTTGAAAATTTGGTCTTTGCTGGTTGTAAGTATTATTGGATACTTGTTGATTACTAGGACCTTGTTGGTTGTTGTATGGAACATTTCGATTATAATTCTGGTTTTGATTGTAAATTGGTCTTGGCGGTTGATAATTATTCTGATAATTATTTCCAGGCCTTTGGTTTATATATGAAATATTCTCTCTTTGTTCCATTGTTAGTTCAATACCGAGACAATCTTTCGTCAAATGTGGTCCTCCACACTGCTCACAACTAATTCGTATTGAGTGAATATCTTTAGTTATCTTTTCCATTCGTCTCTTGACAGCATCTATCTTTGCGGAAATGGAATCTAAGTCATGGCTAGAATTGGCTCTAGCTGCTTTAGATGATCTAATGATATCTTTTTCTTGGTGCCACTCATGTGAGTGGGAAGCAGTGTTATCAATAATTTTGTAAGCATCAGTTTCGGTTTTCTTCATAATAGAACCACCAGCTGCTATATCGATGTCCTTCCTTGTAGTGATGTCGCATCCGTGGTAGAATATTTGTACTATTTGACAGGTGTCTAAACCATGTTGCGGACATCCTCTTAATAACTTTCCAAATCTTGTCCATGCCTCATATAGAGTTTCATTCGGTTTCTGTGTGAACGTAACAATTTCTCCTTGAAGTCTTACGGCTTTAGATGCCGGAAAGAATTGTTTAAGAAATTTTTCAACTAAAACGTCCCATGTATCAATCGCCCCTTCAGGTAACGATTCCAACCAATCTTTGGCTTCTCCCTTTAAAGTCCAGGGAAATAACATGAGATATATCTGTTCATCTTCAACTTCTCTTATTTTAAATAGTGTGCAGATCCTATTAAAGGTACGAAGATGTTCATTTGGATCTTCCTTCGGCGCACCACTAAATTGGCATTGATTAGTCACCATGTGTAGAATTTGTCCTTTGATTTCATAATCTGGAGCATTAATGTCAGGATGAGTAATTGCGTGACCTTGGCCAGTACGTTTAGCTCGCATTCGGTCTTCCATACTTAAAGGTTCCAGATTCTCCATGATTGAATTTGTTGAATCTGAATCACTAGAGGATTCTGATTTAATGGTTCGTTCCTCAACAATCTCTGTTTGAATGATTGGTGGTTCCGGAGGAATAATTAATGATTCAGGATCTATGAATCGTCCCTGAATATTCTCCGGATTCTCAATTGTGAGGTCGGGTTCAAAAAATAGATTATCGGAAATTTGAATTGGAGTACTTGGTCGACTGGATGACGATTCTAAAGAAAAATCAACGGCGGTAATATTATCTAGATGTCTTGATCGAGTTACAGGTGGTGAACGTACAAAAGGTGGTGAACGTCTTGCTCGGTGCATTCACTGAATATCCTATTAGTTTTTAAAAGGAAAGAAAAATTATATAAGTTATCCAATTAATAGACTTTTCTGATTTTGCCCACGTTTCGAATAGCCAAAAGATGCAGCAGAGGGGCAGGATTCGTTTGGTCTCAATATAATTGAGTATTGTTTGGCTCCAATAACCCGGTCCACGTACAAATCCAACTATTACTACGAACCAGAAAATTTAGATGTCTATCAATTTAACCACTTAAAATAAATTTTCGTAATTTTAAGAAATTTAGATAAGAAGTAGAATAAAAATCTATGTCCTAAAACTAGAATGGCGAGAAATGAGAAAGAAAAAGAGCGCGTCGAAAAAGAAAAGGGTTGAAAAAGAAAAGGCGTCGAAAAATAAGAAAGAAAAAGAAAATGACTATAAAACTTTAAAACACTCGACTAACCCAACCTTATTACTATTACTAACTTAAAATTAAAATTGCAAATTGAGATTACTAATTGGAGTGATAATTGATACATAGGTAAAAGGCGTCGAAAAATAAAAATAAGAAAGTAGTGCGTTGAAACTTAAAAAAGAACTAAAAACTAAGAATTAAAAGTTGCGTCTAAAAATATTAAAGCTTACAAGAAAAACTATATCCCAAATGACAATAACTTAAAAAGGAACTAAAACTTAAAAAGGTGTCGCAAAATTCTAAAGCACCTAAATCTTAGTCTAAAGAAAAAGCACTTAAGGGATTTTACGGCAAAGCCTAAAAATCTAGAAGTAAAAATAAGTTACGGCAAAATACTAGACTTAAAACTAGCTACGAATAATAAAAATACAAATATTACGATTAAATAATTAAAAAGAAACAAATATAAAAAGAAGCTAAAAATGATAAGATTACAATTTTTATAGAAATATAATTTTTATATTTATTTTATAAAAGCCTTAATTTTTATATATATTAACTAATTATAATTAATTATACTAATTAAATTATAACTTAAACTAATTAATATTAATTAAAAACTTAAACTAAATTATAATAATAATAAAACTAATTAGGGTTTATTAATAATAATAATTAATACGTAATTAATGCTGATTAGGGTTGCTGACACGCGTGTCAGGGTGGCTCCACGAGTTGGGTTCCACCTGGCAACAAACTCCGCGAGTCTTGGGGTTTGAAATTTCAGATAAGGTGCTTTCGTTTGACAGGTTTCGGTTTTTAATATTTATATTTTTTTTATTTTTCTGTTTTTAATTTAATTAAAATATAAATAAAACTTATATTTTAAAAACTAAAATAAAAATAAAGATACTTATAATTTTATAAATAAAAATCTTAAAAATAAATTTATAAATATTTTTTTTTCGGTTTATTTTTTTTTTAAATAAACACAAAATAAAAATATTTATATTTTTGTTTTTCTTTTTATATTTTCGAATATTTAAAACGTATTTTTACAAAAACGTATTTTTATAAAAGTAAACTAAAAATAAAAATCTTCTTTTTATATATATATTAGCGTTGCGCTTCCGGCTTTTAAGCTAGATTTGGTTCCCCGGCAGCGGCGCCAAAAATACTTGGTGTTATGCGAGGTGTATATGAAATAGCTTTATTTTTTACTAGGAAAAACTATTAAATACAATACAATTTTACACAAGATATTTATTTATTTATAGAATGGATATACTTAAACCTTGCTACAACACTTATAGGCAGTGTACCTAATCGTACAGTAGTATAGTTTTTAGTAAGTCCGGTTCGTTCCACAGGGAATCTTTTAAACAAAGCTTAACGCTATATTAGTTTTAATTTATAAAAATACAAATATATATATAAGTAATATTATTATTATAAAGGGGGGTTTTTACCGTTTAATGACCGGTTTGTCGATTTTTAAAACTTTAGTCGCAGTTAAAACCTAATGTAAAATATTAAAAATAAATAAAAGACTAAATTTAAAGCGTAAAGTAAATAACGATAATGAAATTGCGATAAATAAAAGTGCGATAAAATAAAATTGCGATAATTAAAAAGTACGATAATTAAAAGTGCAATTAAATACAATAACAATAAATAAAAGTGCGATAATTAGAAGTGCAATTAAATATAAAATAAAGGAAATTAAATATGAAATAAAAGAATTATGCTTATTTAAACTTCCGTAATCATGATGTTTGACGTGTTGATTTTAGTTTATTCCCATGGGTTAATTGTTCTTTATCCTGGATTATTTAATATGTCCATACGGATTTGTCCATAATAGTCCATCAATCATAAATATAAAGAGCGAAAGCCTTCGTCAAATTATTCTTATTCCCGAAGTCAAATATTCCAACTAATTGGGGATTCGAATTGTAACAAGGTTTTAATACTTTATTTAATGAATACACCAGGTTATCGACTGCGTGTAAACCAAGGTTTTACTACTTTGTTAACAATAACACCAATTACCCTTGAATGTAATTTACCCCTGTTTCAACAAGTCTATTAACTATTAATCCAGTTCCGTGTCCGGTAAAATGAATAATTATTGGTATTTATAGATATCCCGGCCACCGTACCCAGTCAAGCGTATGTGGTTATATATAAATACGTCAAATTATAAGTTTGTATATTAAATTAACAAGGTATTGTTTAGTTAATATAAAACCCATTAATAGCCCATAGTCTAATTTCCACAAGTGTCGTTCTTTTATCCAAACCCCAATTATGGTACAAAGCTCAATTACCCAATTTTAATATTTTTAGCCCAACATCATGATTACTTCGGTATTAAATAAGCATAATAATAACTTAGCTACGAGACATTAAATTAAAAAGGTTGAACATAACTTACAATGATTAAAAATAGCGTAGCGTTACACGGACAGAATTTCGACTTACACCCTTACAACATTCGCTAACATACCCTTATTATTAGAAATTAAAATTAAAATTAAAATTAAAATATAAATTATATATATATATATTTACGTATATATATAGAGATGATGGATATATGGATGATTTTTACAATCAAAATGCGTTAGCTTTTATAGGCATTTTTGTCCAGGTAAGCTCCGCAACTCGCGGCCTTTTTGTTCTTCAAACTCCGCAACTCGCGGAGTTTGCATTTACAGCTCACTCCATTTTGGATCTTTACTTGCCGACATTTTATTATATAAATATAATATATATATATATATATAATTTATATAATTAATTATATATTATATTATATTTATATACATAGTTAACTTGTAATTTTTAGTCCATTGCGTCGAGCGTTGAGAGTTGACTCTGGTCCCGGTTCCGGATTTTCGAACGTCCTTGCGTACAATTTAATATCTTGTACTTTGTGTTTTGAATCTTGTACTCTTGTAATTCTGAGACGTTTCTTATCAATAATTGAAACCTCTTTGATTGTATTTTGTACTTTTGAGCTTTTTGGTCATTTGCGTCTTCAATTCGTCGACTCTGTCTTTTGTCTTCACCTTTTATTATTTAAACGAATATCACTTGTAAATAGAACAATTGCAACTAAAAGCTTGTCTTTCTTGAGGAATAATGCTATGAAATATATGTTCATTTTTAGCATTATCAATAATATAAAATTAATATAATATAATCATATAATATATAACAATTCTAATTATTTCCTAAGAGTTAGATTTAAAATACAACTCTTATCCGCTTCCCTAGTCTCTTTGGACGATAGCTAACTTACTAATTATTATACTACATTGATCGAGTTTGTTGCTCGTTAGGCTTTTAAAAGTGAAAAGTAAATTATATAATATAAATTTAAAAGTTGAAACTAAGTAAACACAGGCACACACTTTTACAAACATCACCCGTGGATGGTGAAGAGAACCATTGGACAAAACTACTTGAGCTGCAATCTGGAGACACAGAGACTGATAGCCTCCAACCACAGCTCGAAAGCACCGAGAATGGTGAAACAAAACGAAAAAGGGTGAAGCCGCGGACGGTCAGTCGATTGGAGATGAAATGAAACTTAAAGAAGAAGAAAAATGAGTATGTGGCGAAGATTTATAGCAGATGCATAGAAGGAAGGATAAAGCTGGATTAACACACCTCAACTGGTACAAAGCTCAGATGATGCTCCGGCAAGAGTACAACGCCGACAGAAAAGAAGACAAATCCCTTGATTAATCAAGAAAAGTGACCACCAAAAACCACTAGGTGACACGATGGGAGCAAAATTTGATGAGATACACGATATTCGTCACCTGAGACGATGGTTACCGGTAGTCCAAGGAAACTGGAATCTTAGAATCTCAATAGAAAGGTAGAGGATAGTAAAGAGTAAAATGAAAATAAAATGATAAAAAAGAAAGCTGAAAAAAAGACGAGGGAAGGCTTAGGTTAGCCGGTGGTTGGTGGAAAATGAGTTTGAATTATATGTATGCGTACCTGAGAGAAAAATATGGGAGTGTTGCATGATTTGTGAGAAACTCATATCTATATAGTCTAATAAACCTCTAAAATGATGATGTCATCATTTAACTATTTACATTTTAATTTCATAAATGATGATGTCATTAATATTTTATATATTAATTCTTTTAAATCCTACTTAATTAATTAAATATTAAAAAACGCGATAATGTCATAAAAACATACAAAATAAAAACAAATTTTACGATTATTATGGAAAGAAAATAAAATACCCTCATGACTGTATGTACAATATTTGAAACATTATGTACAATCTTATGGTAAAACATCCCATGACCATATGTACAATATTTAAAATATTATGTACAACCTTATTATAAAACACCTACATGACCATATTTACAAACTTTAAAATAATTTGTACAATTTTCTACATAACACCAAATGAACACATTTACAAACTTTAAAGCATATTGTACAACTTTATATAATAATTGTATTTTAAATTTCTAAAAAAAAAATTAAAAAACATTTATTATTACTAACTATTATTAAAAATATAAATACTCAACTCTGAGAAAACTTTATTATTATTATTATTATTTATTTTTATTATAATAATTATAATTATAATTATCATATTATCAATATTCAAATATGAATTCTATTTACGAGATTAACAACGTCACATACGTATGCGAAAATACATGTCTCTATATATTCATAAAAACAACGACAAGTTTCTTAGTCGAATTCATGATTCCACGGGTCATTAAAATAAATGACTTTAGCATTTACATTCACTTAATACCTAAAACATGTTATTAAATTGTTTCGTTTAAACAAACCCGTAATTCCACGGGTCATTTCAGTAGTGTATATAAAAAATGCTTATTTATTAAAAGCCAAACACATGACGTTTTCTATATTCAGACTATTTGGAGTTGAAATATTTTTACTCAAATATACACAATCTAACTGGATTAAGATATGTTCATTTTTTATCCTTTCTTTAATCACTCAAGATGTGATGCTAGTAAATTTTAAACGTTTATGAAAGAGAGAACCCATCCATTATGGTAGTCGAATAGATGTGGACCAACATTGAAGGCTATTTTAGCTGTGTAGAAGTTTGATTTTTTTTATGAACAATTTTGATGACTTTGATGAGTCTTCGGGTCAGTAAATTTCGGTTCTGTTTGGTTGATCTTCTATTAGTTATGTAGCGCCATGTTTTGTTGTGGTTTTTTTCGTTGTTGCGTTATATTTACCCCGTTTTCTTTTTTGGCTCGCTTGGCTCTTCTCTTGACTTGTGTTCGTGTAGTTTATTTAGATAGGTTTGGTTTTGTCGAGAGTTATTTGGTTCAGTACTTTACTTTGTATCCAATGTTTAACTCTTCTCAGATTTTTTTGGATATTCATATTTTTGAATGAAAGTTTCTATGTTTCTATTTGTGTTTGTTTTTTTCGAACAAAAAGCATTAAATGAAATTGGCGGTTAAAGAAAAAGCTTGTCGATAAGAGCAAGAGAGTGGTCTAGGTTCCGCTCATTTTTTGTAAAGTTACAATTCGGGAACATTGGGAATTAGTGTTCCCCCACTTCAGACCGGTGTTCCATTCGGCGTCTATATCGTAGTCATCAAAATGATGGATTAAATTTGAGTTTTTCTTTATTCTCTAATTCATTTTTCTTACTTTTTTTTGGTGAAAAAACAAAAACTATATAACTTCTTAATCTCGAAAAGAGATAAGAAAAAAACGAATACGAAAGAGGACCACGCCCGAGGCTCGAAAACAGAAAACTAGGATCTACAAAGAGATCGACATAACACTAACTAAAATCGAGTCTCGCCACAATTCAAACAAACAAACTACACAAAAAAAGGTCCATACAAAAAGAGCAACCGCAATAAAAGCTATAAAAAAAACCCTATCAAATACCATCCTTGTTGTTCACCATCCATAATAGCCCTAAACGTAAAGGTCGACTCGATTCCAATTTTTTCACCATTGAAGCTTCCCGCCACATGAGAGTTTAATCTAACGTTCCTAAATTGGTCAAAAAAACCTCTTTCACACCTCAACTTCGAACCAATGTAAGCCCACTTGCAAGTCCCGTGTTTTTATTATCTTTTGTATTCCTTTTGCTCGCGAGTCCCTCTTCATCATCGTCACTAGAGTCCTGCAAACAAAATGCATTACCTTTCATGTGACGACCCGGAAATTTCCGACCAAATTTAAACTTTATCTTTATATTATTCCGACACGATAAGCAAAGTTGTTAAAATAAATCTCAAGGATTTTAAACTATGTTCATACATTCATTTAACCTCGACCAAATTCCAATGATTCACGAACTATTATATGAACAGATATGATTATATATATATATATATATATATATATATATATATATATATATATATATATATATATATATATATATGTGTGTGTGTGTGTGTGTGTGTGTATATATTATAACTTGAAAACGTTAACAAAGTATTAGACGTATTATACTTTACATGAACGTATTTGTTTCAAAATATATTTAGAACAATTATCGATGGAATTAAAAGATAATACCAAAAGATTGAAATATCAGATACATTGAATTATGATTTTGAGTCTCTATTAAGAGGTCCACTTTGATTTAGAAAACCTTTTCTTTTTAACGATATTCGGAATAAATGGTAAAGTGATCTTCGAGTAAGGACAAAGTGTCAAGTAGCGAGAGCTAGTCAGATTGGTGGAAATTTCAGTTAAATTCCTATACATGCCTTACAATAATTGCCTCGTGACTTTTGATAAGATAAATTAATTAACATTCATATTAGGTATTGTGAAAGTGAAATTAGGAAATATAGGTAAATTAGAAAATAGATATTGACAAGTTAAATAGATCGACATTTTACAGTAAGATGATTCCTTACGTTTGATTTTTCCTTTAGACTTAATCCTACGAGTTATAATTAAACTGGAAGTTAAAACCTTGAAACCTGATATGATTCATATATGATTTTACGAAAACGTCTTTTCGATATAATAGACTTTTTAAGAACGTCTTATGACATAACAACTTCTACTATTATAACCTTTGAAATAAAATGATTGGAATATAAAGTAATTGGAATATTAAAATGTCTTTGTAAACGTTTTTATATAAATAAAATATATCAATTTTAAACTTTACAAATACAAATGTTACGGAATAATATTTCTTATTATTAAAACGATTTCAAGATATATAAATTTGAATATTATTAGTTTTGAAAAACTATATATTATATATTGTCCCAAATTTATATTTCGAAATGAAAATATAAAAATATATATATTTTCACTTAGTCATAAAACGTCCTGAATTAAAATAATATATTTTGATAAACAACGAGTCACTGATTTATAGAAGCAAATGACTACAACGCTAAATTTTATAAGTTACCTTTATTATAAGGTAATTTATTGAAGAGTAAGTCAAATTATTAATAAGGGTACACGTCGCGTAACGTAAAAGGCTAGTTTTCTAAACGTACAAAAGTGCGTTCGAAAAACCAAAAGTGGTACATGAGTCAAGTGACAACGTACGAGTCATTTGCACAAAAATTACATTTTTACCATGCATGTAAAGATAATATAATATATAATTAATTCTATAAATTAAATATATTATATATATATATATATATATATAATATAATATAAAAATGGTGTCGGCAAATGAACTAATGCGATTGAGCTGTAAAAGTAGGCTCATGCGATTGCATGAGCATCACAAACAAGCCTCATGCAATCGCATGAGGTGCAAGACTTGTTAATATTCTATAAATGCAAACGTAATCTAGTTTTAAGAACACACATACATTCATCTTTTTATATCTAGTACTCCTTATAGAAATATTATTATTTATATTATTATTATTATTAATATCAAGATTATTAATATTAATATTATTAGTATTAGTATTATACATAAAATATTACGACGAGGTCATGAGCAAGTTATTTCAAAAATAGATTTTATGAGTAGGATAGGGCTAAGGAAATTATGGGTTATAGCTATGGAGGTGATTGGTATGGTTCATGGGTATGCTCGTGAGGTCAATCTAGTGTTTATCATCTCCGTTGCGTTTACGTACCTTTCCTGCAATATTGAATCTCAATATTGATACGTGAGTACTCATAATTTAATTTTTACATACTAATAGTGTATCCCTGACTAGTGCTCGAGTATATAGGATTATGCATGCTTGTACTTTTGATATTGCCATTAGATAGGTTATGTTGAATCTTGAATTAGTTACATATGCTGTTGAGATAAGGTATAAGATATGCATGTCATTGGAAAGCTAGCGAAAAATTAAGAACTTTTCATTTAGATATCGAATGATTTCGATGAACGGATTAGAAGTTATAGTCAATTGAATTTTTATATTATTATTAAAAATGATTATTAGTATCGTCGTTATTACCGTCGTGATAGTTTTTATCTAATTATCATTATTATTATTATTATTATTATTATTATTATTATTATTATTATTATCATTATTATCATTATTAATAAAAGGTAGTATCATTAAAAATTGTTATTTTTATTATTATTACTATCGTTATTATCATCAAAGTTATAATTAAGTATTATCATTAATATTATCATAATACTTATTATCATTAGTATTATTATAATTAAAAATTAATGTTAGTAACACCTAATTATTATTATTACTATTATTATCATTAACATGAACGCGCTATAAAAGACGATTAAAAGCTATTAAATGAATCGATTAGGAAATAATGAGTATGAGTATCATGATGAAATTAAAATATTGTAAGATATTGATTTAGATAAAATTACCGTTCTTATTTTTATTATTACTATTATTATTAAAAGTATCGTTAGTATTAAAACTATCATTTTAACGAAAATTATCATTTTAATAGAAATGTCATTATTATTATAAAATATCATTATTGTTATCATTTTAAATAGAGTTATTATTTTAAATTTAATATTAAAAAGTATCATAAATATTAAAGTTATCATAATTAGAATTATCGTTTTATCATAATAACACTTTTAGTAAATATAAATATTGATATTTTTATTAATAGAATAATAATAATTATTATTACAAAATAATACAACTTTTACTTATTATTATTATCAATGTTATTTTATCAAATAAATATGTCATACAAAGATAATTTATTACACGTAATATAATTTCATTAATAATACCTATCATTATATTTTTATGATATTAAATGACCTTTATAAATTTTATTACTTAAGATATATAAAGGTATATTCTATATAAAATGTTATTTTTTAACAAATGAATTATATTATTTACTCAAATAAAATCTTTTAAAAATATTTAAAAATATAAAACGACGATATTTAAACTATATAATAATCATGTATAAATTTTGGAAATCATTTTTGAGTCAAATTGACTTTTGTTGACTTTTGCATATTAGTCTCGAGCATTGGGATTGTGGTACACTATGACATAACCTAATTTGTAGACAAATATTGACCAACATATAAATATATATACTTAATTTAGGTTCGTGAATCCGAGGCCAACCTTGCACTTGTTCAATGACGTTATATGTATTTTTACTACGAAATACAGTATGGTGAGTTTCATTTTGCCTTTTTACCCTTTATATTTTTGGGCTGAGTATACATGCGCAATTTTTATAAATGTTTTACGAAATAGACACAAGTAATCGAAACTACATTATATGGTTGAATGATCGAAGCCGAATATGCCCCTTTTTAGCTTGGTAGCCTAAGAATTTGGGAACAGACCCCCAAATTGACGCGAATCCTAAAGATAGATCTATCGGGCCCAACAAGCCCCATTCTGGAATTTGGAATTCATTAGTACTTCGAGTTTATCATGTCCGATGGGTGTCCCGAAATGATGGGGATATTCTATATGCATCTTGTTAAGGTCGGTTACCAGGTGTTCAATCCATATGAATGATATTTTTGTCTCTATGCATGGGACGTATATTTATGAGAAATGGAAATAAAAATCTTGTGGTCTATTAAAATGATGAAAATGATCGATTATGTTAAACTAATGAACTCACCAACCTTTTGGTTGACACTTTAAAGCATGTTTATTCTCAGGTATTAAAGAAATCTTCCGCTGTGCATTTGCTCATTTTAAAGATATTACTTGGAGTCAATCATGGCATATTTCAAAAGACGTTGCATTCAAGTCATTGAGTTCAATAGAGATTATTATTAAGTAAATGACATATTAGATCATTTATAGTTGGACATTATGAAATGGTATGCATGCGTGTCAATTTTCGATGTAAAGAAAGTTTATCTTTTAAAAATGAATGCAATGTTTGAAAAATGTATCATATAGAGGTCAAATACCTCGCGATGTAATCATATGTTATTGTATTCGTTCTTATGGATTAGGACGGTCTTTACATGTGGTATCAGAGCGGTGGTCTTAGCGAACCAGGTCTGCATTAGTGTGTCTAACTGATAAGTCGTTAGGATGCATTAGTGAGTCTGGACTTCGACCTTGTCTGCATGTCAAAAGTTTTGCTTATCATTTCTAGTCGGAAATCATCTGCTTATCATCCTTAGGAGATTACCTGCTTATCATTATTAGTCTAGACATGTCTTGCTACATTAATTGCATGAGTAGTGTATAGACAAAATTCATATCTTAGCGTATCTGCTAATTCATATCTTAGCGTATCTGTTACTGTAAGCTTTGTCTGACATACCCCGCAAATTCCTCCGTAATCTACGAAATCTTTTGTTCTATATCTATGGATATTCTATGTAATTAGAATACCATCCGATAACCAAAAATCATTTCATATCGAAAAATCCTTATTCAATCGTACGAAATGGAATTCGTCATTAGTTCAAGTCCCTCAGTTTCCGAAATGGAATCCCACTCAAGCTCCGAAAGCAGTATGACCGGAATGGACCAACCAATCAGCCATCATCTATTCTGGATGAATTGGGGATAGGTTCGTAGCCTCCTCAATCATTGGAGACAAGAAGAAGGTGATCCCTTCCATCCACCACATTGCCCTCTTGACGAAGAACCTGAAGCACTTACCGGCGAACCAATCCGAAACACCATTTTCTCTCTCATTTCCAGAGTATCTCGTCACGATTATATACTACATCAAATTTTAGATTTTATTTATCCGCTCGTCCGAACCGACAATCACCCCGGTATAATAGAAGAAGTCAACGAGCTTCGCGCTCGGGTAGTGGCTTTGGAGAATATGGTGCACAGATTACAAACACTAGCAGCAGCACCAGCAGCATAACCAGTACCACCATCATCAACGCCAACAGTACCATTACTACCTCCAACCACAACCACGTCGTAAACCTCAACTTCACAATCTATCCTACGAGCATCAACGTCATACGCACCATAGAGTACCAACAATAATAACTGATGGAGTACTAATTCATAACTTCATTGGAGAAACATTCCGCGGCGATTATGCAATCTCTAAAGTCTTAGAGATTATCTAATCTAGCCCTAACCATAAATCAGTTAAGCAAACCAAAATGATAGAAGGAAGAGTAGAAAACCTGACAAAAATGGTGTGTGCGGTTAACAAGCTAAACTTGTTTTACCAACAGCATCAACAGTGCCGTCAGCGTCACCAGCATCGTCAGAATCAACAACACCTATAACATCACAAACTCCGTCAGTTCAAGAATCACTGTGAACATCATTACGAATCAATGATGCGTATATTGTATCAATGAATTATGAAGAATTAATTCATTCCCTCTGAAGAAATTATATGTATATTTTATATATATATATATTTTGAAATAAAAATAAATCTTTCCGTGCTAAGCTATTGTGTGTGAATCTTAACTACTCGGTTAATTCATATTACAAATATGCAATAATGCACGTCCTTCGCCCGCAACTTAACCATCGTTAACTACAATCTCTGCCTCAATTCAACAAATTCCAATTCATAATAAATCAAATATATATTTGATTTTACACTTTCATCATTGATATACCCAAAACTTTTCAGATACCATCATTCGTACTTTGATAAGTTCACAAGAATTTAACAAAAACCAATATCATGCATCAACAAATAACGAATTATTGATTCATAATTTCAATTACATTGAAGAAATACTCCGTAAAAGTTATGTAATTTCTAAAGTTTAGGGATTATTTAATTCTAGTTTCAACCGTAAATCAAATGAGCTTAAATTAATATTAACTCATTAAATCTAGGTTACATCTGAAGAAAATATACATTTTTATAAATACTGTAATAAAATTCTTTTGTACAAAATATTAATTGTGAAATTTTTTTTTAACGGGTAGGTAATACCCGAGAGATATATATAAATTCACAATTAATATGTTACATTCTTCGATCCCGATTCAACAAATCATCAACTATACTCATTACTTTTACAATGATATACATTCTTTCATAGAAACCAAAACAACCATTCGCATCCAAATTAGATTACATATTCTGATTTTGACAAATCAAAATCTAAGTCAAGGTTTAACAGAAAACATCAGCCTTTGATTCTTACATCTTTCAAAGCTATACTTTGACTTCAAAACTGTGCTAGAATATCACTTTTATTCATAAAACACAGAAATATATTCGAATCATTCAAGATTCACGACGATTGCATCATACGGGTATTGACGATGACAACCTACGTTCAAACCCTTCAAAATTCTTGAAAACACCTCAATTAAGGAACAATCGAGAAAATCAACCAATCTCACACTATCAACGAAAAGGAGAATTTACGCGTATATCGATACACCTGGAAAACCCTTGGAACCTAAGTAAAGGTTAACACATAACCGTGCCAGATCCTTTGGCATTTATTAGCAAAAATAATCTTGCGATCCCTTTTCAAAGTAACCAATTTTGTCACAGCTCCAGCAAGTCAACTTCGACTTTTCATTCGAAGTAGCCTTATTATAACTCTGATATATACGATTACCCTTTTGTTACCGGAGAACCTTTTATATTCCACCATATTATCAACAGATGTACCAGCAACTTCGGTTTTAGTCTCTCTGAAAAAATATTTATGTTATTCATGAAAACCCATCATCTACTCATCCGCATCTTGAAACAAGAATTGCCATACCAATTACCGGGAACCAGCAATCAGTATTTTGAAATCTCGCAGCTTTTCTATTTTAACAGTTATGTATATACATATAACGTCTATCTCCTAAACTTACATACTTCGAATGTGAAGTTTCTGAAAAACACCCCAGCCTACGAATCAGTACTATGAAGTTTTGAAAAAGACTGATGAAGTGGTAAGGACTGTAGACATCAATTACGGTAAAAAGTTTGATAATAATGAATAGTAGATTGGAAAAGCTCAAACGAAGAATTTGGTACTGAAAAACGGATTGAGCAAAGTATGAAGGAAGTCGTGGACAAATCACAAGGACGAAAACTGTCTTCAAAGAATCTAAATGATTCAGTATCTGCTGAAGTCATTAACGAATACCTTGTTCCTGACTCTAAACCCCTGCGGACAATATTCTTCATCATCCTCTGATATTAGAAATTCTAAGATATCATCATATCTTTCATTATAAATATCCTTCATATTTCTGAAGATACTTTCATAGCTATTCTTATCTGAAATCATTTATCTCCTCGCGTTATCTGTGCTACATCATAAAAGAAACTATTTTAGTTTCTAAATTCTGAAACCTTCGAGTTTAAAATAAGAATGTTTTGAAGTAGTGTTGGGAACTGAAGCATGAATTAGTATATAATATAATGACACTTGATCAACGTGATTATATTACAGTAAGTCATGCTGAGTTTCTAAATGGAACGTGATGATTCACAGATCATAACATCATCATGTGCCATGTTATACGACTCTTGTATTCTATTTAACCTCTAAAATCTCAAGAAAATATTTCTTGATGATTCGGTCTTTTCCAGGGTATTCTGGTAATTTAACAAATCAAAATCGTGCTATTACCATTTCTTTCCTAGAACATTAACAATGTTTATTCCGAAATTTATATATGCGAATTCTGGACCATTACAAGAGGTTCCTAATCGCAAGAAGAAGAAACGAAGGGAAAAAGCTCCGAAATAGAAATTGGAATATAAATCGCAGCAAATAGGAGGGAGTATTAACTGTGGATGACAATGATTATAGAAGACAGAAGCAGGAACATCGAAATATAAAGGAAGATATAAAACTTAACAACAACCCAGAAATTACAAACCATATATGTAGTGACCCGAACTTTTCCATGTTTATATATATTAATTGAGATTGATATTTACATGATTAAATGTTTCTAACATGTTAAGCAATCAAACTTGTTAAGACTTGATTAATTGAAATATGTTTCATATAGACAATTGACCACCCAAGTTGACCGGTGATTCACGAACGTTAAAACTTGTAAAAACTATACAATGACATATATATGGTTATATATATAGTTAACATGTTTTTATTATAAGTATGTATCTCATTAGGTATTTTAACAATGAGTTATATACATAAAAATGAGACTATTAATTTAAGAAACTCGAAAACGATATATATAACGATTATCGTTATAACAACGTCTTACTAGGTACATATGAATCATATTAAGATATTGATACACTTGGTTAATTATGTTAAATGATAAGTAAATATATTATTAAGTGTATTAACAATGAAATACATATGTAAAAATAAGACTACTAACTTAATGATTTCGAAACGAGACATATATGTAACGATTATCGTTGTAACGACATTTAACTGTATATACATCATACTAAGATATATTATATATCATAATATCATGATAATATAATAATTTAACATCTCATTTGTTATAATAAACAATGGGTTAACAACATTCAACAAGATCGTTAACCTAAAGGTTTCAAAACAACATTTACATGTAACGACTAACGATGACTTAACGACTCAGTTAAAATGTATATACATGTAGTGTTTTAATATGTATTCATACACTTTTGAAAGACTTCAAGACAATTATCAAAATACTTCTACTTAACAAAAATGCTTACAATTACATCCTCGTTCAGTTTCATCAACAATTCTACTCGTATGCACCCGTATTCGTACTTGTACAATACACAGCTTTTAGATGTATGTACTATTGGTATATACACTCCAATGATCAGCTCTTAGCAGCCCATGTGAGTCACCTAACACATGTGGGAACCATCATTTGGCAACTAGCATGAAATATCTCATAAAATTACAAAAATATGAGTAATCATTCATGGCTTATTTACATGAAAACAAAATTACATATCCTTTATATCTAATCCATACACCAACGACCAAAAACACTTACAAACACTTTCATTCTTCAATTTTCTTCATCTAATTGATCTCTCTCAAGTTCTATCTTCAAGTTCTAAGTGTTCTTCATATATTTTACAAGTTCTAGTTACATAAAATCAAGAATACTTTCAAGTTTGCTAGCTCACTTCCAATCTTGTAAGGTGATCATCCAACCTCAAGAAATCTTTGTTTCTTACAGTAGGTTATCATTCTAATACAAGGTAATAATCATATTCAAACTTTGGTTCAATTTCTATAACTATAACAATCTTATTTCAAGTGATGATCTTACTTGAACTTGTTTTCGTGTCATGACTCTGCTTCAAGAACTTCGAGCCATCCAAGGATCCGTTGAAGCTAGATCCATTTTTCTCTTTTCCAGTAGGTTTATCCAAGGAACTTAAGGTAGTAATGATGTTCATAACATCATTCGATTCATACATATAAAGCTATCTTATTCGAAGGTTTAAACTTGTAATCACTAGAACATAGTTTAGTTAATTCTAAACTTGTTCGCAAACAAAAGTTAATCCTTCTAACTTGAATTTTAAAATCAACTAAACACATGTTCTATATCTATATGATATGCTAACTTAATGATTTAAAACCTGAAAACACGAAAAACACCGTAAAACCGGATTTACGCCGTCGTAGTAACACCGCGGGCTGTTGTGGGTTAGTTAATTAAAAACTATGATAAACTTTGATTTAAAAGTTGTTATTCTGAGAAAATGATTTTTATTATGAACATGAAACTATATCCAAAAATTATGGTTAAACTCAAAGTGGAAGTATGTTTTCTAAAATGGTCATCTAGACGTCGTTCTTTCGACTGAAATGACTACCTTTACAAAAACGACTTGTAACTTATTTTTCCGACTATAAACCTATACTTTTTCTGTTTAGATTCATAAAATAGAGTTCAATATGAAACCATAGCAATTTGATTCACTCAAAACGGATTTAAAATGAAGAAGTTATGGGTAAAACAAGATTGGATAATTTTTCTCATTTTAGCTACGTGAAAATTGGTAACAAATCTATTCCAACCATAACTTAATCAACTTGTATTGTATATTATGTAATCTTGAGATACCATAGACACGTATACAATGTTTCGACCTATCATGTCGACACATCTATATATATTTCGGAACAACCATAGACACTCTATATGTGAATGTTGGAGTTAGCTATACAGGGTTGAGGTTGATTCCAAAATATATATAGTTTGAGTTGTGATCAATACTGAGATACGTATACACTGGGTCGTGGATTGATTCAAGATAATATTTATCGATTTATTTCTGTACATCTAACTGTGGACAACTAGTTGTAGGTTACTAACGAGGACAGCTGACTTAATAAACTTAAAACATCAAAATATATTAAAAGTGTTGTAAATATATTTTGAACATACTTTGATATATATGTATATATTGTTATAGGTTCGTGAATCAACCAGTGGCCAAGTCTTACTTCCCGACGAAGTAAAAATCTGTGAAAGTGAGTTATAGTCCCACTTTTAAAATCTAATATTTTTGGGATGAGAATACATGCAGGTTTTATAAATGATTTACAAAATAGACACAAGTACGTGAAACTACATTCTATGGTTGAATTATCGAAATCGAATATGCCCCTTTTATTAAGTCTGGTAATCTAAGAATTAGGGAACAGACACCCTAATTGACGCGAATCCTAAAGATAGATCTATTGGGCTTAACAAACCCCATCCAAAGTACCGGATGCTTTAGTACTTCGAAATTTATATCATATCCGAAGGGTGTCCCGGAATGATGGGGATATTCTTATATATGCATCTTGTTAATGTCGGTTACCAGGTGTTCACCATATGAATGATTTTTATCTCTATGTATGGGATGTGTATTGAAATATGAAATCTTGTGGTCTATTATTATGATTTGATATATATAGGTTAAACCTATAACTCACCAACATTTTTGTTGACGTTTTAAGCATGTTTATTCTCAGGTGATTATTAAGAGCTTCCGCTGTCGCATACTTAAATAAGGACGAGATTTGGAGTCCATGCTTGTATGATATTGTGTAAAAACTGCATTCAAGAAACTTATTTTGTTGTAACATATTTGTATTGTAAACCATTATGTAATGGTCGTGTGTAAACAGGATATTTTAGATTATCATTATTTGATAATCTACGTAAAGCTTTTTTTAAAACCTTTATCTATGAAATAAAGGTTATGGTTTGTTTTAAAAATGAATGCAGTCTTTGAAAAACGTCTCATATAGAGGTCAAAACCTCGCAACGAAATCAATTAATATGGAACGTTTTTAATCAATAAGAACGGGACATTTCAGTTGGTATCCGAGCGTTGGTCTTAGAGAACCAGAATTTTGCATTAGTGTGTCTTATCGAGTTTGTTAGGATGCATTAGTGAGTCTGGACTTCGACCGTGTTTACTTGAAAAATGATTGCTTAACAAATTTTGTTGGAAACTATATATTTTTAACATGTGAATATTATGTGATATATTAATCTCTTAACGCGTTTGATATTATGTGATAGATGTCTACCTCTAGAACAAGTCACATTGACTCACCTAATAATAATGAAGAGTCAAATGTAAATTGGAATGATTCGTGGACTGATTCACAAGTTTCCGAAGAGGAACCGGAAGAAGAGTCGGAACCGGAAGAAGAATCGGAACCGGAAGAAGAATCGGAATCGGATGAAGAAGTAGAACCGGTGGGGGAAATAATAAAACGGTTAAGTAAAAGAAAATCCTCAACCAACCGACCAAGGTTAATTATGGTCAATGGTGTTTCCGCCAAGGAAGCAAAATATTGGGAGGATTACCAATTCTCCGATGAATCGGATTCCGACGATGTTATAGAATTTACCTCAACTGAATTTAAAAAGGCAAAAGAAAATAATAAGGGAAAGGGCATAAAAATAGAGAAATCTAATTCCAACCCCGATGAACTTTATATGTATCGTCAACCCCCGAAGTCCTTAAGTTGTAACAATGACCCGGGAACCTCTAAACCACCAGGTTTTTCTAAACCAATGTGGAAAACGACGGCTCGTATTAGGGGAACATCATATATCCCTAGAAACTTGGCAAAACGAACCAAAACCGAAGAAGAAGAAACTAGCGAGTCGGAATAAAATAGTTGTATTCATGTGGTGTAATATATGTAATATAGTGTGCTTATGCTTTATGGTATATGTAAAAATTGCTTGTATTAATAAGTATTTTTTTATGAATCTAACTCTTGTCTATTTTACAGTTTAAAAACACAAAATGGATAGACAACCCAATATTTTAAGAGACCTACCCGAAGACATGATTGATGAAATCTTGTCTAGAGTTGGTCAGAATTCCTCGGCACAACTATTTAAGGCGAGATCAGTTTGTAAGACATTCGAAGAACGTTCCAAGAATGTCTTGGTTTATAAGAGACTTTCGTTTGAAAGATGGGGGATATCACATTGGGAAACCCATAAGTTACGATGTGTTTACTTTGACGCATATATTGCGGGGAACCCAAATGCTATTTTACGCAACGGGTTAAGAAATTATTTTGACTCAATATATCCGAATATTGGACTTCGTGATTTAGAAAAAGCGGCTAACATGCAACATAAAGAAGCATGTTATGCTTACGGATTAGTAATGTTCGCTTCTCACCAAAGTGAGAACAAGAACATCGGGCTACAACTATTAAACAAAACGTTTCCACAAGTGACGGAGTCGGTAATTGGGGTAAGAAATGAGGTTTTTAGATTATTACGGGACTGTTGGACATTACGTAACCCTCGTCCCTTTGACGACGTTACAACACGCTGTCTTATCAACGGTCATAACGGTTATGTTCCACAAGACCAAGGATGGGAAGTAGTCCTAGTAAAACCAGAATGCATGACTTGTTTCTGGACGTATGAATTACGTGTCTTTATTGCCTTTGCTGAACGACTTGTGTACTAGCTAGAATTATCTTCACAACTATCTTGTATCAAAGTTATTGTGTGCTATATTTCATGCTTTATGTAAAATAAGCGGTATTGTAAGTTTGTAAAATATTGTATAAAAGTTTGAACGCGAAATATTATTATAATCAGTTTTTCATATAGAATTGTAGTAGTTGAATTGTATATTAGCTACTAAGTATGAACTTAACGGGTAGGTACTACCCGAATTTAAACTTATAAAACGCTAATATGAAGAAAAAGCTTTTATAAATGAGTTCATATTATGCTACGAAATACTATTAACTACTCTTAATATTCTGTATGATTAACTTGTTCCATTTGACTATTTTGAAGGAAATGGCACCGACTACTCGACACACCGTGAATATGAATGAAGAGGAATTCCGTACTTTTCTAGCTTCAAACATAGCCGCAGTACAGGCTGTGCTACATACCAACAATAACCTTGGATATGGCAGTACAGGAAATCTTGTAGGATGCACCTACAAAGAATTCACTGCCTGCAAACCTTTGAAATTTGATGGAACCGAAGGACCGATCGGATTGAAACGGTGGACCGAGAAGGTCGAATCGGTGTTTGCCATAAGTAAGTGTACTGAAGAGGACAAAGTGAAGTACGCTACGCATACCTTCACAGGTTCTACGTTAACATGGTGGAATACCTATCTAGAGCAAGTGGGACAAGATGATGCGTACGCACTACCGTGGTCAGCATTCAAGCACTTGATGAACGAGAAGTACCGTCCCAGAACCGAGGTCAATAAGCTCAAGACATAACTTAGAGGGTTACGAACCCAAGGATTTGATATTACCACGTACGAAAGACGATTCACAGAATTGTGCCTATTGTGTCCGGGAGCATTCGAAGATGAGGAAGAGAAGATCGACGCGTTTGTGAAAGGATTACCGGAAAGAATCCAAGAAGATATAAGTTCACACGAGCCCGCCTCCATACAACAGGCATGTAGAATGGCTGTCAAACTAGTGAACCAGATTGAAGAAAGAATTAAAGAACAGACTACTGAAGAGGCCAATGTGAAGCAAGTCAAAAGAAAGTGGGAGGAAAACGGTGATAAGAATCACCAATACAACAACAACAGCAATTACAACAATAATCGCAACAATTATCCCAACAATCGCAACATCAATCGCAACTACAACAAACGGCCCAACAACAACAACAACAACAACATCAACTACAACAATCATCCCAACAACAATAATAACCGCAACAACAACAACAATCAGAAGCAGCTATGCCAAAGGTGTGAAAAGTATCACTCGGGGTTCTGCACCAAATTTTGCAACAAGTGTAAAAGAAATGGTCATAGCGCGTCGAAGTGTGAGGTCTACGGACCAGGGGTTAATAGAACGAAAGGAACGAATGGTGTCGGAACGAGTAATGGCGGAGCAAGTAGTGTCGGAGCAAGTTATGCCAATGTAGTTTGTTATAAATGTGGAAAACCGGGCCACATTATTAGAAATTGCCCGAACCAGGAGAACACGAATGGACAAGGCCGCGGAAGAGTTTTCAATATTAATGCGGCAGAGGCACAGGAAGACCCGGAGCTTGTTACGGGTACGTTTCTTATTGACAATAAATCTGCTTACGTTTTATTTGATTCGGGTGCGGATAGAAGCTATATGAGTAGAGATTTTTGTGCTAAATTAAGTTGTCCATTGACGCCTTTGGATAGTAAATTTTTACTCGAATTAGCAAATGGTAAATTAATTTCAGCAGATAATATATGTCGGAATCGAGAAATTAAACTGGTTAGCGAAACATTTAAGATTGATTTAATACCAGTAGAGTTAGGGAGTTTTGATGTGATAATCGGTATGGACTGGTTGAAAGAAGTGAAAGCAGAGATCGTCTGTTACAAAAATGCAATTCGCATTATACGAGAAAAAGGAAAACCCTTAATGGTGTACGGAGAAAAGGGCAACACGAAGCTACATCTTATTAGTAATTTGAAGGCACAAAAACTAATAAGAAAAGGTTGCTATGCTATTCTAGCACACGTCGAGGAAGTACAAACTGAAGAAAAGAGCATCAATGATGTTCCCATTGCAAAAGAATTTCCCGATGTATTTCCGAAAGAATTACCGGGATTACCCCCACATCGATCCGTTGAATTTCAAATAGATCTTGTACCAGGAGCTGCACCAATAGCTCGTGCTCCTTACAGACTCGCACCCAGCGAGATGAAAGAACTGCAAAGCCAATTACAAGAACTTTTAGAGCGTGGTTTCATTCGACCAAGCACATCACCGTGGGGAGCTCCTGTTTTGTTTGTCAAGAAGAAAGATGGTACATTCAGGTTGTGTATCGACTACCGAGAGTTGAACAAACTTACCATCAAGAACCGCTACCCACTACCGAGAATCGACGACTTATTTGATCAACTACAAGGCTCGTCTGTTTATTCAAAGATTGACTTACGTTCCGGGTATCATCAAATGCGGGTGAAAGAAGATGATATTCCAAAGACTGCTTTCAGAACACGTTACGGTCATTACGAGTTTATGGTCATGCCGTTTGGTTTAACTAATGCACCAGCTGTGTTCATGGACCTTATGAACCGAGTGTGTGGACCATACCTTGACAAGTTTGTCATTGTTTTCATTGATGACATACTTATTTACTCAAAGAATGACCAAGAACACGGTAAACATTTGAGAAAGGTGTTAGAAGTATTGAGGAAGGAAGAATTGTACGCTAAGTTTTCAAAGTGTGCATTTTGGTTGGAAGAAGTTCAATTCCTCGGTCACATAGTGAACAAAGAAGGTATTAAGGTGGATCCGGCAAAGATAGAAACTGTTGAAAAGTGGGAAATCCCGAAAACTCCGAAACACATATGCCAGTTTTTAGGACTAGCTGGTTACTACAGAAGGTTCATCCAAGACTTTTCCAGAATAGCAAAACCCTTGACTGCATTAACGCATAAAGGGAAGAAATTTGAATGGAAGGATGAACAAGAGAAAGCGTTTCAGTTATTGAAGAAAAAGCTAACTACGGCACCTATATTGTCATTGCCTGAAGGGAATGATGATTTTGTGATTTATTGTGACGCATCAAAGCAAGGTCTCGGTTGTGTATTAATGCAACGAACGAAGGTGATTGCTTATGCCTCTAGACAATTAAAGATTCACGAGCAAAATTATACGACGCATGATTTGGAATTAGGCGCGGTTGTTTTTGCATTAAAGACTTGGAGGCACTACTTATATGGGGTCAAAAGTATTATATATACCGACCACAAAAGTCTTCAACACATATTTAATCAGAAACAACTGAATATGAGGCAGCGTAGGTGGATTGAATTGTTGAATGATTACGACTTTGAGATTCGTTACCACCCGGGGAAGGCAAATGTGGTAGCCGATTGTGACGACCCGGAAATTTCCGACCAAATTTAAACTTTAATCTTTATATTATTCCGACACGATAAGCAAAGTTTGTTAAGTTAAATCTCAAGAATTTTAAACTGTGTTCATACATTCATTATAACCTCGACCAAATTCCGACGATTCACGAACCGTTATATATAAATAGATATGTATATGTATATATATATTATAACTTGAGAATATTAATAAAGTATTAAACGTATAATACATTACACGAACGTATTTGTTTCAATATGATTTTCGATGAAATTAAAAAATATATTAAATGATTGAATTATCAGAAACATTGAATTATGATTACAAGTCTCTGTTGAGAGGTCCACTATGATTTGAGAAAATCTATTCCTCTTAACGATATTCAGAATAATTTGTAAAGCTATTTATAAATAAAAACAAAAAGTGTCATTTACGAAAGTTAGACAAAAGTTAGTGGAGAATTGGTTTCCATAATATTCTATTAATTTAGTTTCAAAAGTACAAAAAACGTTTTCAGTTTAAAAAGAACTTTATTATTAAAACGTATATATCTTTTATAAATATCTAGAACCACTTTTGACAACTCATTACGTAACCAGTATGATAAAGATAACGATATTTATATTTTATTTTATTAAATATATATAACGATTTAAATTAATATTATATATACTTATACGCGTATTATACGTATATAGTTTTATACTTTTACTATACTTTAACTTTACCTTTACTTTACTTTTATTTTACTTTAATAATTCATACTTTAATAATTCAATTTAATAATTCATACTTTAATAATTCACTTTAATAATTCATAATTTAATAATTCATACTTTAATAATTCAATTTAATAATTCATACTTTAATAATTCACTTTAATAATTCATAATTTAATAATTTACTTTAATAATTCATACTTTAATAATTCATACTTTAATAATTCACTTTAATAATTCATATTTTAATAATTCACTTTAATAATTCAAAAATCTGTTATAAATAGAATTCAATAGGTTTCATTATTTCATAGAAACTTGAAAATATATTTCTCTAAACTCTCTCAATCGATTTATATATTTATATATATATATATATATATATATATATATATATATATATATATATATATATATTTGCTCTGTATTATTTCAAGATATTATTAGTATACATAAAATATTACGACGGAGTGGTGTCCGAGTGATTTCAAAATAGTTTTTTTGAATGAGTCGAAGCTAAGGAAATTATGAGTTATAGCTATGGAGGTGATGAGTATGGTTCATGGGTATGCTCGTGAGGTCAATCTAGTGTTTATCATCTCCGTTGCGTCTACGTACTTTCCTGCAATATTGAATCTAAATATTGATACGTTCGTGAATCCGAGGCCAACCTTGCACTTGTTAAATGACGTTATATGTATTTTTACTACGAAATACAGTATTGTGAGTTTCATTTTCTCCCTTTTATATATATTTTTGGGACTGAGAATACATGCGCTGTTTTTATAAATATTTTACGAAATAGGCACAAGTACTAAAACTAATTCTACGTGGGTTTAAACCAGAAATATACCCTTAGCTTGGTAACATTAAACTACTTGTCTATGTACGGTAGGCGCGAATCCTAAAGATAGATCTATTGGGCCTGACAAACCCCATCCTGACTATGGGATGCTTTAGTACTTCGAGGTTATTTTAAACACACCTGATCTGGTGTACTTCAGAGGGTAAAACATGAACGTTAAGGCTTGTTACTGGGTGCCTACAACTTATAGAATACTTTTATACACTTGCGAGTATACATATATTTATAAACGGAAATCTTGTGGTCTATTAATATATTGAAATGATTGTTATGATAAACCTATGAACTCACCAACCTTTTTGGTTGACACTTTAAAGCATGTTTATTCTCAGGTATTAAAGAAATCTTCCGCTGTGCATTAGCTCATTTTAAGGATATTACTTGGAGTCATTCATGGCATATTTTGAAAGACGTTGCATTCGAATCATTGAGTTCATCAAGATTATTATTAAGCCAATTATAGTTGGATATATTATGAAATGGTGTGCATGCCGTCAACTTTTGTTGTAAAGAAAGTTTATCTTTTAAAAACGAATGCAATGTTTGTAAAATGTATCATATAGAGGTCAAATACCTCGCGATGTAATCAACTATTGTGAATCGTTTATAATGTATATGAACGGGTCCTTTCAGTTGGTATCAGAGCGGTGGTCTTAGCGAACCAGGTCTGCATTAGTGTGTGTAACTGATAGTCGTTAGGATGCATTAGTGAGTCTGGACTTCGACCGTGTCTGCATGTCAAAAGTTTTGCTCATCATTTTTGTCGGAAATTGCCTGCTTATCATTCTTAGTCTAGACACGTCTTACTGCATTGACTGCATGAATAGTGTATAGACAAAATTCATATCTTAGCGTATCTGCTAATCTATATCTTAGCGTATCTGTTACTGTAAACTTTGCCTGACATATCCCGTAAATTCCTCCGTAATCTACGAAATCTTTTGCGCTATATATATAGATATTCTATGTAATTAGAATACCACCCGATAGCTGAAAAATTATTTCATATCGAAAAATCCTTTATTCAATCGAACGAAACGGAATTCGTCATTAGTTCAAGTCCCTCGAATTCCGATATGGAATCCCACTCAAGCTCCGAAAGCAGTGTGACCGGAATGGATCAACCAATTAGCCATCATCTATTCTGGATGAATTGGGGATAGGTTCGTAGCCTCTTCAATAATTGGAGACAAGAAGAAGGTGATCCCTTCCATCCACCACATTGCCCTCTTGGCGATGAACCTGAAGCACTTACCGGCGAACCGGTCCGAAACACCATTTTCTCTCTCATTTCCAGATTTTCTCGTCATGATTATATACTACATCAAATTCTAGATTTTATTTATCCGCTCGTCCGAACCGACAATCACCCCGGTGTAATAGAAGAAGTCAACGCGCTTCGCACTCGAGTAGTGGCTTTAGAGAATATGGTGCAAGGGTTACAAACACCAACAAATAACGAAGTATTAATTCATAATTTCAATTTTATTGAATAAATACTCCGTAAAAGTTATGTAATTTCTAAAGTCTTTAGGGATTATTCAGTTCTAGTTTCAACCGTAAATCAAATGAGTTTAATTTAATATTAACTCATTAAATCTATGTTACATCTGAAGAAAATATGTACATATATATTTTCATAAAGACTGTAATAAAATTCTGTTGTACAAAATATTAATTGTGAAATTTTTTTTTAACGGGTAGGTAATACCCGAGAGATATATAAATTCACAATTAATATATTAAATTTTTCGAAACTGATTCAGCAATCATCAACTATACTCCCTACTTTCACAACAATATCCATTCTTTCATATAAATCAAAACAATCATACTCATTCAAATTCAATTACATATTCTGATTTTGAAATCACATAATTCAATTCGAAATATAGCCAGTATCATCACTCTTAGATTCCTATATCTTTCAAAGCTATACTTTGACTTCAAAACTGTGTTAGAACATCATATGTATTAACGATTACAATATGTGCTCAAACCCTTCGAAATACCTGAAGACACTTCAAATAATGAACAATCGAGATGATGATCCAACCACATGTTATCCACAGTTACGTACCTAAAAAAACTCTTGAAACCAAATTCATAATTTAACATGTATCCATGTCAGACCTTTTGGCATTTACTAGCTAAAATAACTTTTCAATCCCTTCTAAAAATAGACGGTTTTGTCACAGCTCCAGCAAACCAACTTCAATTGTTCAATCGAATAAGCCTTATTATAATGATTACCTCTTCATCAATATTACCGGGGAACCTTTCATATCTCGCCACATTAGCAGTAAACTTATTAATAACTTCATTGATCTTTGACTTTCCGAAAAATCTTTATATTTATCAAAACCCCATCATTTACTCATCTGCATCTTGTAACGAGAATTGCCATACGAATCATCGGAAATTAGCAATCAGTATTTTGAAATCTCGCAGCATGTCTACGCCAACAATTATATGTGTCTATCTTCTGGACTTATATACTTTGAATGTGGAGTTTCTGAAAAACACCCTAAACAGCAAACTAGTTCTCGAAATACTGATGAAGCAGCAAAAACTATAAACGACCTTAACAGTAAAAAGTTTGATGATAAAGAGTAGTGTGTTGGCAAAGCTCAGAAAAAGAGAATATTTGGTACTGAAAAATACGGATTGAGCAAACCATGAAGAAGGCTGTGGATAAATCACAAGGACGAAATCTACCTTCAAAGAATCTAAATGATTCCGTGTCTGCTGAAGTCATTATCGAATACCTTGCTCCTGACTCTAAACCCTTACGGACAATATTCTTCATCATCCTCTGATATTAGAAATTTTAAGATATCATCGTATCTTTCATTATAAATATCCTCCATATTTCTGAAGATATTTTCATAATTATTCTTATCTGAAATCATTTACCTCTTCGTGCTGTCTGTATTACATCATAAAAGAAACTATTTTAGTTTCTAAATTCTGAAACTTTTGAATTTAAAATAGGAATATTTTTGAAGTAGTGTTGTGAACTGAAGCATGAACTAGTATAATATAATGACACTTGATCAACGTGATTATATTACAGTAAGTCATGCTGAGTTTCTAAATGGAACGTGATGATTCACAGATCATAACATCATCATGTGCTATGTTACACAACTCTTGTATTCTCTTTAACCTCTAAAATATTAAGAAAATATTTCTTGATGATTCGGCCTTTTTCGAGGTATTCTAGTAATTTGACAAGTCAAGATCGTGCCATTACAATTTCCTTCTTAGAACATTAACAATGTTCATTCCGAAATTCATATATGCGAATTCTGGACCATTACAAGCGGTGCTTAATCGCAAGAAGAAGAAATGAAAGGACAAAACTCCGAAATAGAAATTGGGGTATAAATCGCAGCAAATAAAAGAGAGCATTAATTGGGGATGACAATGATTATAGAAGAAGCAAGGACTTTGAAATATAAGGGAAGATATAAAACCCAACAACAACCCAGAAATCACAAACCGTATATATCAATGCATATAGCAATATAAAGACACGGGAGAACTAAAAACACTATAAAACCAAGAGTATAGTAGAAGTAAATAGATTCTTTTGGAGGCAGATGAAAAAGAAGAGCGACAGATATGAAAGTGAGGAGTATATCAAGAATCAGCACTGGATGAAGCATATTGACAAATACTTTAAAATATGAGTTGAGAAGGTGTGAGTTGTAAGAAAACAAATGAGGTGGATTTATAGTGAAATATCCGACAGAGAAATCAAAATGGATTATCGCATTAATTCGAAGAGGATCATAATTTTCTTAATCGCCGAATAATCAAATCCAATATAGATTACAAAGATTTTCTTTTCGGAGATCAATCGTGATGACGTCAAAAGATACGACGAATCAATATTATCTTATTTCATTCATTTACGATAACTTCACTCACACGTTTCTATTAATCGAATTATTTTATCCATTCTTCTTGAACATGATAAAACTCTATAATCGTTATAATAACATTCTCATTGTTAGTCATGACGACCTCTATCAAATTTCGGGGACGAAATTTCTTTAACGGGTAGGTACTGTGACGACCCGGAAATTTCCGACCAAATTTAAACTTTAATCTTTATATTATTCCGACACGATAAGCAAAGTTTGTTAAGTTAAATCTCAAGAATTTTAAACTGTGTTCATACATTCATTATAACCTCGACCAAATTCCGACGATTCACGAACCGTTATATATAAATAGATATGTATATGTATATATATATTATAACTTGAGAATATTAATAAAGTATTAAACGTATAATACCTTACACGAACGTATTTGTTTCAATATGATTTTCGATGAAATTAAAAAAATATATTAAATGATTGAATTATCAGAAACATTGAATTATGATTACAAGTCTCTGTTGAGAGGTCCACTATGATTTGAGAAAATCTATTCCTCTTAACGATATTCAGAATAATTTGTAAAGCTATTTATAAATAAAAACAAAAAGTGTCATTTACGAAAGTTAGACAAAAGTTAGTGGAGAATTGGTTTCCATAATATTCTATTAATTTAGTTTCAAAAGTACAAAAAACGTTTTCAGTTTAAAAAGAACTTTATTATTAAAACGTATATATCTTTTATAAATATCTAGAACCACTTTTGACAACTCATTACGTAACCAGTATGATAAAGATAACGATATTTATATTTTATTTTATTAAATATATATAACGATTTAAATTAATATTATATATACTTATACGCGTATTATACGTATATAGTTTTATACTTTTACTATACTTTAACTTTACCTTTACTTTACTTTTATTTTACTTTAATAATTCATACTTTAATAATTCAATTTAATAATTCATACTTTAATAATTCACTTTAATAATTCATAATTTAATAATTCATACTTTAATAATTCAATTTAATAATTCATACTTTAATAATTCACTTTAATAATTCATAATTTAATAATTCACTTTAATAATTCATACTTTAATAATTCATACTTTAATAATTCACTTTAATAATTCATATTTTAATAATTCACTTTAATAATTCAAAAATCTGTTATAAATAGAATTCAATAGGTTTCATTATTTCATAGAAACTTGAAAATATATTTCTCTAAACTCTCTCAATCGATTTATATATTTATATATATATATATATATATATATATATATATATATATATATATATATATATATATATATATATATATATATATATATATATATATATATATATATATATATATATATATATATATATATATATATATATATATATTTGCTCTGTATTATTTCAAGATATTATTAGTATACATAAAATATTACGACGGAGTGGTGTCCGAGTGATTTCAAAATAGTTTTTTTGAATGAGTCGAAGCTAAGGAAATTATGAGTTATAGCTATGGAGGTGATGAGTATGGTTCATGGGTATGCTCGTGAGGTCAATCTAGTGTTTATCATCTCCGTTGCGTCTACGTACTTTCCTGCAATATTGAATCTAAATATTGATACGTTCGTGAATCCGAGGCCAACCTTGCACTTGTTAAATGACGTTATATGTATTTTTACTACGAAATACAGTATTGTGAGTTTCATTTTCTCCCTTTTATATATATTTTTGGGACTGAGAATACATGCGCTGTTTTTATAAATATTTTACGAAATAGGCACAAGTACTAAAACTAATTCTACGTGGGTTTAAACCAGAAATATACCCTTAGCTTGGTAACATTAAACTACTTGTCTATGTACGGTAGGCGCGAATCCTAAAGATAGATCTATTGGGCCTGACAAACCCCATCCTGACTATGGGATGCTTTAGTACTTCGAGGTTATTTTAAACACACCTGATCTGGTGTACTTCAGAGGGTAAAACATGAACGTTAAGGCTTGTTACTGGGTGCCTACAACTTATAGAATACTTTTATACACTTGCGAGTATACATATATTTATAAACGGAAATCTTGTGGTCTATTAATATATTGAAATGATTGTTATGATAAACCTATGAACTCACCAACCTTTTTGGTTGACACTTTAAAGCATGTTTATTCTCAGGTATTAAAGAAATCTTCCGCTGTGCATTAGCTCATTTTAAGGATATTACTTGGAGTCATTCATGGCATATTTTGAAAGACGTTGCATTCGAATCATTGAGTTCATCAAGATTATTATTAAGCCAATTATAGTTGGATGTATTATGAAATGGTGTGCATGCCGTCAACTTTTGTTGTAAAGAAAGTTTATCTTTTAAAAACGAATGCAATGTTTGTAAAATGTATCATATAGAGGTCAAATACCTCGCGATGTAATCAACTATTGTGAATCGTTTATAATGTATATGAACGGGTCCTTTCACCGATGCCTTGAGCAGGAAGGACAGAGAACCCATTCGAGTAAAATCTATGAATATAATGATTCATAATAACCTTACTACTCAAATAAAGGAGGCGCAACAAGGAGTTTTAAAAGAGGGAAATTTAAAGGATGAAATACCCAAAGGATCGGAGAAGCATCTTAATATTCGGGAAGACGGAACCCGGTATAGGGCTGAAAGGATTTGGGTACCAAAATTTGGAGATATGAGAGAAATGGTACTTAGAGAAGCTCATAAAACCAGATACTCAATACATCCTGGAACGGGGAAGATGTACAAGGATCTCAAGAAACATTTTTGGTGGCCGGGTATGAAAGCCGATGTTGCTAAATACGTAGGAGAATGTTTGACGTGTTCTAAGGTCAAAGCTGAGCATCAGAAACCATCAGGTCTACTTCAACAACCCGAAATCCCGGAATGGAAATGGGAAAACATTACCATGGATTTCATCACAAAATTGCCAAGGACTGCAAGTGGTTTTGATACTATTTGGGTAATAGTTGATCGTCTCACCAAATCAGCACACTTCTTGCCAATAAGAGAAGATGACAAGATGGAGAAGTTAGCACGACTGTATTTGAAGGAAGTCATCTCCAGACATGGAATACCAATCTCTATTATCTCTGATAGGGATGGCAGATTTATTTCAAGATTCTGGCAGACATTACAGCAAGCATTAGGAACTCGTCTAGACATGAGTACTGCCTATCATCCACAAACTGATGGGCAGAGCGAAAGAACGATACAAACGCTTGAAGACATGCTACGAGCATGTGTTATTGATTTCGGAAACAGTTGGGATCGACATCTACCGTTAGCAGAATTTTCCTACAACAACAGCTACCATTCAAGCATTGAGATGGCGCCGTTTGAAGCACTTTATGGTAGAAAGTGCAGGTCTCCGATTTGTTGGAGTGAAGTGGGGGATAGACAGATTACGGGTCCGGAGATTATACAAGAAACTACCGAGAAGATCATCCAAATTCAACAACGGTTGAAAACCGCCCAAAGTCGACAAAAGAGCTACGCTGACATTAAAAGAAAAGATATAGAATTTGAAATTGGAGAGATGGTCATGCTTAAAGTTGCACCTTGGAAAGGCGTTGTTCGATTTGGTAAACGAGGGAAATTAAATCCAAGGTATATTGGACCATTCAAGATTATTGATTGTGTCGGACCAGTAGCTTACCGACTTGAGTTACCTCAACAACTCGCGGCTGTACATAACACTTTTCACGTCTCGAATTTGAAGAAATGTTTTGCTAAAGAAGATCTCACTATTCCGTTAGATGAAATCCAAATCAACGAAAAACTTCAATTCATCGAAGAACCCGTCGAAATAATGGATCGTGAGGTTAAAAGACTTAAGCAAAACAAGATACCAATTGTTAAGGTTCGATGGAATGCTTGTAGAGGACCCGAGTTCACCTGGGAGCGTGAAGATCAGATGAAGAAGAAATACCCGCATCTATTTCCAGAAGATTCGTCAACACCTTCAACAGCTTAAAATTTCGGGACGAAATTTATTTAACGGGTAGGTACTGTAGTGACCCGAACTTTTCCATGTTTATATATATTAATTGAGATTGATATTTACATGATTAAATGTTTCTAACATGTTAAGCAATCAAACTTGTTAAGACTTGATTAATTGAAATATGTTTCATATAGACAATTGACCACCCAAGTTGACCGGTGATTCACGAACGTTAAAACTTGTAAAAACTATACAATGACATATATATGGTTATATATATAGTTAACATGTTTTTATTATAAGTATGTATCTCATTAGGTATTTTAACAATGAGTTATATACATAAAAATGAGACTATTAATTTAAGAAACTCGAAAACGATATATATAACGATTATCGTTATAACAACGTCTTACTAGGTACATATGAATCATATTAAGATATTGATACACTTGGTTAATTATGTTAAATGATAAGTAAATATATTATTAAGTGTATTAACAATGAAATACATATGTAAAAATAAGACTACTAACTTAATGATTTCGAAACGAGACATATATGTAACGATTATCGTTGTAACGACATTTAACTGTATATACATCATACTAAGATATATTATATATCATAATATCATGATAATATAATAATTTAACATCTCATTTGTTATAATAAACAATGGGTTAACAACATTCAACAAGATCGTTAACCTAAAGGTTTCAAAACAACATTTACATGTAACGACTAACGATGACTTAACGACTCAGTTAAAATGTATATACATGTAGTGTTTTAATATGTATTCATACACTTTTGAAAGACTTCAAGACACTTATCAAAATACTTCTACTTAACAAAAATGCTTACAATTACATCCTCGTTCAGTTTCATCAACAATTCTACTCGTATGCACCCGTATTCGTACTTGTACAATACACAGCTTTTAGATGTATGTACTATTGGTATATACACTCCAATGATCAGCTCTTAGCAGCCCATGTGAGTCACCTAACACATGTGGGAACCATCATTTGGCAACTAGCATGAAATATCTCATAAAATTACAAAAATATGAGTAATCATTCATGACTTATTTACATGAAAACAAAATTACATATCCTTTATATCTAATCCATACACCAACGACCAAAAATACTTACAAACACTTTCATTCTTCAATTTTCTTCATCTAATTGATCTCTCTCAAGTTCTATCTTCAAGTTCTAAGTGTTCTTCATATATTTTACAAGTTCTAGTTACATAAAATCAAGAATACTTTCAAGTTTGCTAGCTCACTTCCAATCTTGTAAGGTGATCATCCAACCTCAAGAAATCTTTGTTTCTTACAGTAGGTTATCATTCTAATACAAGGTAATAATCATATTCAAACTTTGGTTCAATTTCTATAACTATAACAATCTTATTTCAAGTGATGATCTTACTTGAACTTGTTTTCGTGTCATGACTCTGCTTCAAGAACTTCGAGCCATCCAAGGATCCGTTGAAGCTAGATCCATTTTTCTCTTTTCCAGTAGGTTTATCCAAGGAACTTAAGGTAGTAATGATGTTCATAACATCATTCGATTCATACATATAAAGCTATCTTATTCGAAGGTTTAAACTTGTAATCACTAGAACATAGTTTAGTTAATTCTAAACTTGTTCGCAAACAAAAGTTAATCCTTCTAACTTGAATTTTAAAATCAACTAAACACATGTTCTATATCTATATGATATGCTAACTTAATGATTTAAAACCTGAAAACACGAAAAACACCGTAAAACCGGATTTACGCCGTCGTAGTAACACCGCGGGCTGTTGTGGGTTAGTTAATTAAAAACTATGATAAACTTTGATTTAAAAGTTGTTATTCTGAGAAAATGATTTTTATTATGAACATGAAACTATATCCAAAAATTATGGTTAAACTCAAAGTGGAAGTATGTTTTCTAAAATGGTCATCTAGACGTCGTTCTTTCGACTGAAATGACTACCTTTACAAAAATGACTTGTAACTTATTTTTCCGACTATAAACCTATACTTTTTCTGTTTAGATTCATAAAATAGAGTTCAATATGAAACCATAGCAATTTGATTCACTCAAAACGGATTTAAAATGAAGAAGTTATGGGTAAAACAAGATTGGATAATTTTTCTCATTTTAGCTACGTAAAAATTGGTAACAAATCTATTCCAACTATAACTTAATCAACTTGTATTGTATATTATGTAATCTTGAGATACCATAGACACGTATACAATGTTTCGACCTATCATGTCGACACATCTATATATATTTCGGAACAACCATAGACACTCTATATGTGAATGTTGGAGTTAGCTATACAGGGTTGAGGTTGATTCCAAAATATATATAGTTTGAGTTGTGATCAATACTGAGATACGTATACACTGGGTCGTGGATTGATTCAAGATAATATTTATCGATTTATTTCTGTACATCTAACTGTGGACAACTAGTTGTAGGTTACTAACGAGGACAGCTGACTTAATAAACTTAAAACATCAAAATATATTAAAAGTGTTGTAAATATATTTTGAACATACTTTGATATATATGTATATATTGTTATAGGTTCGTGAATCAACCAGTGGCCAAGTCTTACTTCCCGACGAAGTAAAAATCTGTGAAAGTGAGTTATAGTCCCACTTTTAAAATCTAATATTTTTGGGATGAGAATACATGCAGGTTTTATAAATGATTTACAAAATAGACACAAGTACGTGAAACTACATTCTATGGTTGAATTATCGAAATCGAATATGCCCCTTTTATTAAGTCTGGTAATCTAAGAATTAGGGAACAGACACCCTAATTGACGCGAATCCTAAAGATAGATCTATTGGGCTTAACAAACCCCATCCAAAGTACCGGATGCTTTAGTACTTCGAAATTTATATCATATCCGAAGGGTGTCCCGGAATGATGGGGATATTCTTATATATGCATCTTGTTAATGTCGGTTACCAGGTGTTCACCATATGAATGATTTTTATCTCTATGTATGGGATGTGTATTGAAATATGAAATCTTGTGGTCTATTATTATGATTTGATATATATAGGTTAAACCTATAACTCACCAACATTTTTGTTGACGTTTTAAGCATGTTTATTCTCAGGTGATTATTAAGAGCTTCCGCTGTCGCATACTTAAATAAGGACGAGATTTGGAGTCCATGCTTGTATGATATTGTGTAAAAACTGCATTCAAGAAACTTATTTTGTTGTAACATATTTGTATTGTAAACCATTATGTAATGGTCGTGTGTAAACAGGATATTTTAGATTATCATTATTTAATAATCTACGTAAAGCTTTTTTAAAAACCTTTATCTATGAAATAAAGGTTATGGTTTGTTTTAAAAATGAATGCAGTCTTTGAAAAACGTCTCATATAGAGGTCAAAACCTCGCAACGAAATCAATTAATATGGAACGTTTTTAATCAATAAGAACGGGACATTTCAATATATATCGATGCATATAGCAATATAAAGACACGGGAGGACTAAAAACACTATAAACCCAAGGGTATAGTAAAAGTAAATAGATTCTTTCGGCGGTAGATGAAAAAGAAGAATGACAGATATGAAGGTAAGGAATATATCAAGAATCAGAACTGGATGGAGCATATTGACAAATACTTTAAAGTATGAGGTGAGGGAGAAAGAAGAGAAGGTGTGAGTTGTAAGGAAATGAAAGGAGTCGATTTATAGTAAAATATCCGACAGAGCCATCAAAATGGATGATCGCATTAAAGCGGATCCTAGTTCCCTTAGTTACCGGAGAATCAAATCTTATTACGAAGATTTTATCCAAATCTCTTGAACTTGGAAATCAATCCTATCTACGTCAAAAGATATGACGAATCTATACCTACTCATTTCACTCTTTTGGTGATAGCTTCACTCGTACTTATCAAATGGTTTTATCCATATTACTCAATGATGATAATACCCTAATCTTCAGCTTATATGCGTCATGAAAACATACTTATTGCCAGCCATGACCATCCTAATCAAATTTCGGGACGAAGTTTCTTTAACGGGTAGGTACTGTGACGACCCGAAAATTTCCGACCAAATTTAAACTTTATCTTTATATTATTCCGACACGATAAGAAAAGTTTGTTAAATTAAATCTCAAGGATTTTAAACTATGTTCATACATTCATTTAACCTCGACCAAATTCCAATGATTCACGAACCATTATATGAACAGATATGATTATATATCTATATGTGTATATATTATAACTTGAAAACATTAACAAAGTATTAGAGGTATTATACTTTACATGAACGTATTTGTTTCAAAATATATTTAGAACAATTATCGATGGAATTAAAAGATAATACCAAAAGATTGAAATATCAGATACATTGAATTATGATTTTGAGTCTCTATTAAGAGGTCCACTTTGATTTAGAAAATCTTTCCTTTTTAACGATATTCGGAATAAATGGTAAAGTGATCTTCGAATAAGGACAAAGTGTCAAGTAGCGAGAGCTAGTCAGATTGGTGGAAATTTCTGTTAAATTCCAATACATGCCTTACAATAATTGCCTCGTGACTTTTGATAAGATAAATTAATTAACATTCATATTAGGTATTGTGAAAGTGAAATTAGGGAATATAGGAAAATTAGAAAATAGATGTTGACAAGTTAAATAGATCGACATTTTACAGTAAGATGATTCCTTACGTTTGATTTTTCCTTTAGACTTAATCCTACGAGTTATAATTAAACTGGAAGTTAAAACCTTGAAACCTGATATGATTCATATATGATTTTACGAAAACGTCTTTTCGATATAATAGACTTTTTAAGAACGTCTTATGACATAACAACTTCTACTATTATAACCTTTGTAATAAAATGATTGGAATATTAAGTAATTGGAATATTAAAATGTCTTTGTAAATCTTTTTATATAAATAAAGTATATCAATTTTAAACTTTACAAATACAAATGTTACGAAATAATATTTCTTATTATTTAAACGATTTCAAGATATATATATTTGAATATTATTAGTTTTGAAAAACTATATATTATATATTGTCTCAAATTTATATTTCGAAATGAAAATATACAATTATATATATTTTCACTTAGTCATAAAACGTCCTGAATTAAAATAATATATTTTGATAAACAACGAGTCACTGATTTATAGAAGCAAATGACCACAACGCTAAATTTTATAAGTTACCTTTATTATAAGGTAATTTATTGATGAGTAAGTCAAATTATTAATAAGGGTACACGTCGCGTAACGTAAAAGGCTAGTTTTCTAAACGTACGAAAGTGCGTTCGAAAAATCGAAAGTGGTACATGAGTCGAGTGACAACGTACGAGTCATTTGAACAAAAATTACATTTTTACCATGCACATAAATATAATATAATATATAATTAATTCTATAAATTATATATATATATATATATATATATATATATATATATATATATATATATATATATATATATATATATATATATATATATATTAAATAATATAAAAACGGTGTCGGTAAAAGAACTAATGCGATTGAGCTGTAAAAGTAGGTTCATGCGATTGCATGAGCATCACAAACAAGCCTCATGCAATCGCATGAGGTGCAAGACTTGTTAATATTCTATAAATGCAAACGTAATCTAGTTTTAAGAACACACATACATTCATTTTTTTATATCTAGTACTCCTTATAGAAATATTATTATTTATATTATTATTATTATTAATAATATCAAGATTATTAATATTAATATTATTATTAATATTAATATTATTATTATTATTAGTATTATACATAAAATATTACGACGAGGTCATGAGCAAGTTATTTCAAAAATAGATTTTATGAGTAGGATATGGCTAAGAAAATTATGGGTTATAGCTATGGAGGTGATTGGTATGGTTCATGGGTATGCTCGTGAGGTCAATCTAGTGTTTATCATCTCCGTTGCGTTTACGTACCTTTCCTGCAATATTGAATTTCAATATTGATACGTGAGTACTCATAATTTAATTTTTACATACTAATAGTGTATCCCTAACTAGTGCTCGATTATATAGGATTATGCATGCTTGTACTTTTGATATTGCCATTAGATATGTTATGTTGAATCTTGAATTAGTTACATATGCGGTTGAGATAAGGTATAAGATATGCATGTCGTTGGAAAGCTAGCGAAAAATTATGAACTTTTCATTTAGATATCGAATGATTTCGATGAACGGATCAGAAGTTATAGTCAATTGAATTTTTATATTATTATTAAAAATGATTATTATTATTATCGTCGTTATTACCGTCGTGATAGTTTTTATCTAATTATTATTATTATTATTATTATTATTATTATTATTATCATCATCATCATCATCATTATCAATAAAAGGTAGTATCATTAAAAATTATTATTTTTATTATTATTACTATCGTTATTATCATCAAAGTTATAATTAAGTATTATCATTAATATTATCATAATACTTATTATCATTAGTATTATTATAATTAAAAACTAATATTAGTAACACCTAATTATTATGATTACTATTATTATCATTAACATGAATGCGCTATAAAAAACGATTAAAAGCTATTAAATGAATCGATTAGGAAATAATGAGTATGAGTATCATGATGAAATTAAAATATTGTAAGATATTGATTTAGATAAAATTACCGTTCTTATTTTTATTATTACTATTATTATTAAAAGTATCGTTAGTATTAAAACTATCATTTTAACGAAAATTATCATTTTAATAGAAATATCATTGTTATTATAAAATATCATTATTGTTATCATTTTAAATAGAGTTATTATTTTAAAGTTAATATTAAAAAGTATCGTAAATATTAAAGTTATCATAATTAGAATTATCGTTTTATCATAATATCACTTTTAGTAAATATAAATATTAATATTTTTATTAATAGAATTATAATAATTATTATTATTATTACAAAATAATACAACTTTTACTTATTATTATTATCAATGTTATTTTATCAAATGAATATGTCATACAAAGATAACTTATTACACGTAATATAATTTCATTAATAATACATATCATTATATTTTTATGATATTAAATGAACTTCATAAATTTTATTCTATACAAAATGTTATTTTTTAACAAATGAATTATATTATTTACTCTAATAAAATCTTTTAAAAATATAAAACGGCGATATTTAAACTATATAATAATCATGTATAAATTTTGAAAATCATTTTTTAGTCAAATTGACTTTTGTTGACTTTTGCATATTAGTCTCGAGCATTAGGATTGTGGTACACTATGACATAACCTAATTTGTAGACAAATATTGACCAACATATAAATATATATACTTAATTTAGGTTCGTGAATCCGAGGCCAACCTTGCACTTGTTCAATGACGTTATATGTATTTTTACTACGAAATACAGTATGGTGAGTTTCATTTTACCTTTTTACCCTTTATATTTTTGGGCTGAGTATACATGCGCAATTTTTTATAAATGTTTTACGAAATAGACACAAGTAATCGAAACTACATTATATGGTTGAATGATCGAAGCCGAATATGCCCCTTTTTAGCTTGGTAGCCTAAGAATTTGGGAACAGACCCCCAAATTGACGCGAATCCTAAAGATAGATCTATCGGGCCCAACAAGCCCCATTCTGGAATTTGGAATGCTTTAGTACTTCGAGTTTATCATGTCCGATGGGTGTCCCGGAATGATGGGGATATTCTATATGCATCTTGTTAAGGTCGGTTACCAGGTGTTCAATCCATATGAATGATATTTTTGTCTCTATGCATGGGACGTATATTTATGAGAAATGGAAATAAAAATCTTGTGGTCTATTAAAATGATAAAAATGATCGATTATGTTAAAATAATGAACTCACCAACCTTTTGGTTGACACTTTAAAGCATGTTTATTCTCAGATATTAAAGAAATCTTCCGCTGTGCATTTGCTCATTTTAAATATATTACATGGAGTCAATCATGGCATATTTCAAAAGACGTTGCATTCAAGTCATTGAGTTCAATAGAGATTATTATTAAGTAAATGACAGATTAGATCATTTATAGTTGGACATTATGAAATGGTATGCATGTCTGTCAATTTTCGATGTAAAGAAAGTTTATCTTTTAAAAATGAATTGAATGTTTGAAAAATGTATCATATAGAGGTCAAATACCTCGCGATGTAATCATATGTTATTGTATTCGTTCTTATGGATTAGGACGGGTCTTTACATTTCACTCTTTTTCATACCCTTTTCTCTCACCTTGACTCCGCCTTTAATCCCGACCTTCTTCATAAGATCAAAACGAAACTTGCTAGCATGAACGTGCACCCCTACAAAAGCCTTTACCCTTCATGTCCGCACAAATACAATACTTTCGACCCGCACTCTTCCCTGTAGCGACGTTGGCCAAATTGTCAAGAATTGCACCAGAAGTAGTTGAATTCAAAATCTCCCCAATTCTCCTTTTTTTTACTCTTACTGCTCCACATTTGGCTCATATAATCCCGCCATTAAGTGCTCTAACTTTGAATACAAACAAAAGCCAATATAAAATTAATTTTAAATCAAAGGCTTTTGTAAGATATTTTTAAGCTCTTTTATAAGATTTTTTTTAAATCTTTAGTGTAACCAGGAGTATTTAATCTAACCATCCATTTAAATGTGGTTTAACATCTGTCATTTATAGATAAAATGATCACGTTATACACCAAACACAAGCCTAGTGAGGAGTCAAATAAATCGGAAAACGTTAATATCGCACCGACTTTTACTATTATCAAGGCTAATACACAATCATTTCAGAATATCTTCAACCATCATCGAGAGTCATACATATAAGATCCTTTATTATCATAATATCTTAAAACCCGAACCATAAAAATCCATCAAGAAAGCATAAATTGGCAATGCCAATCCAAACTATAAACAAGAAACTCCGTTCTTAGAAAGTTAAAAACAGAAAATAAATAAAAGTCATATATATATATACAGCAAAATAACAATTACTTCCATTTCTTGAATCCGGACATCTTTCCCTTGTGCTTTCCAAACTTTCCATGTTTCCCGCCTTTTCCATGCTTGCCAGCCTTAAACTTGCCACCACCATGCTTACCATGTTTGCCGCCGCTAAAATGTCCCATGCTGCCCATGCCTGGAATCATGTTATGGGCTCCTCCATGTGATGCATTATGGCCTCCATGGCCCCCATGAGATGAAGTCAGCTGATGAGCTCCATATGCTGCAGCAGCAGCTGCTGCGCCTCCAGCTAACATTGCTCCCATACCACCATGTCCTGATCATACATATGAATGTTTAAGTTATGATTATAATTATAATTTTGATGATGATGACATATGAACCAAGTTGAAAAAGATTATAAGAATTAAGGATAAAAAGCATGCATCTTTCACCATTAAAAGCAGAATAAGTACTTATAGTTTTAGACCAATGCTTTCCAGGGAAAAAAAAAGTTTGCTTTACATATTCGGTTCTCCTAAAAAGTAAAAAGTTTAAAATATCTCCCAAGAAGGTATATCTTATTTTCAACGATCAGATAGAATTATCCTGTTATTCTTTAGTTTAACATACAAATTAATATACAAAAGATTGTCTGCAACAATACTCAGTATTCAATCAATCTATTCTACTATTATAGCAGAACACACTTCCAAAAAAACATTTTAAAAAATACGAGTAACAAGTTGACTTGTAAAAAATTAAACAATCTGACATGCTTTCTCTATTGAAAAATCTTGACTATACTGTGACATCTGAGTTTTAACCAAGTATTAAGCTTCAATTCAATTGCTTCTTTCAAGAAACATAGAAACATCCAATTAAGACTTCTTATAATTTATTTCAATAACAAGCAAATTCACATGGCAATATAATATGAAAAAAATGTATACAAGATTGTTACTAGAGAATAGTACCTCCTGAGTTATGTGGAGGAGCTGAGTGACCAGGATAGCCAGCAGGGGGATAGCCTTGTGGGGGGTAACCTTGTTGTGGAGGATAACCTTGTGGAGGGTATCCTTGTTGCGGAGGATAACCTTGTGGCGGATACCCACCGTGTTGTGGAGGATAAGCTCCTTGCGGAGGGTAACCGCCACCATGTTGTTGATGTCCGGCCCCGGCAGCGTAACCGGCGAGATTGGAAAGCAACCCTTTGTCTTGATTGTTATGTTGATCGTCTCCACTCATTTTGTTTCAATTTAGTATTACACCTGCAACAATCAAACACCAAAATCCATTTCCAATAAGTAACACAGGAAAATAAAATATGAATGTTTGCTTTCAAGAGCATATAGAGAGGTTTCAGATTTGGTACCAACTCTTAACAATTGTCACAAAGAGACATATGCTACCGAATAATAATGAATATGATATTATGAGTATATAACTATCAATGTTTCTTGTAATGCATTTAAATTAGTATGTCATTAACCACTTACATAAAATTAATCACAAAACATTGGCAAGTATAAGGAGTTAAGATCGAAGGGCTTCACAAAAAAGGGGCAGTTAATTATATTTTGAAGAAGGAGAAAGTTGGAAACAATGAGTCAAACTATCTAAATGGGAAGTTAATCCACAATCTCAAGGGAATGGTGGATGAACATCAATAAACTACTACTCCCTCCGTCGCTAATTTATTGTGCAGTATTCCATTATTAAGTTCTATTATGCCCTTAATGTACGTGGATAGATGGGATTAAAGGAAAAGAAAAAGTAAGGATAAAACTGAAAAGTAAACAAAAAGTCAATACTTTTGTGACATTTCCTTCAACTATGGAGACAACTAAATTGGGACGGATGGAATACTATACTATCTTAAGTTAAAAAGTAAGGTTTTAAGTATTTGATTTTTAGTATGTGCCAATACAATAGAGCCTAGAAAGTGTCTTTCATTTTCAGTAACTATTTCTGTTGGAGTACATTTTACTCACGCAGTCACACCTTAACCTTGGTTGTTTTGTTTGGTAACATAAAAATACAGATTTTGTAAAAGTGTTCACAATAATCCATGACCTACAGATTTGGTGAAAAGATAGCACCATTTACCAAATTCAGGTAAGAAAATTAAGAAAAAGACTTATCTTGGTTATTTTAAGAACAAAAGGTCAAACCAGGCACTGCATACTTTTCAACACATCACATCATCTAGCCCTGATTTACTTCTCAAAAATATCTGACCATTTTGGTCAACTAACAAAAGGGGGATATATTCTTTTTCATATCCAATTCCTAATATCAAATTCAAAATTAGGTTACTACAGATTTAAAACTAAAAACATAATTCAATTTATTACAACCAAACACGGACTGACGATCAAACATTTACGCATTTGACCGTCAATTATTTGCAGTCTTCATCAATAAACACAGCACAACTAATATATTCATTATAATCATAATCATAATCATAATCATTGCAAACAAAAATTAAGATATTAAAGTATAATCAACGCGTTTATTCATCAATACGTAAATTTAAACTCTAAATATTCATTATAGCTATAGCCACGGATAACAGAATAAAAACTAACACATTTGAAGAGAGAAAATTGCTTACCGGAAGGTTTGATTTGAAATTCGCAGATTTTGTAATAGGATATTTATTTTGGGGATATTTTACAAGATATGAAAATTAAAATGTATGTATTTAAAATGAATAAGGTGAATGGGAGTATTTATAGACAGAACGTGCAGATAACACGTAGTGCATCGACTCGTTTACTTGGATACGCCCACGCGTTTCTTCCGCGTACTCGCTTGAACGTGTATTTATCTATCTCTATTTCTTTTTCTACTGTATTTTTTATTTGTATTTCTTAATTTATAGAATAATAATAATAATAATAATAATAATAATAATAATAATATTGGTGTTTGGGGATTTTGCATTGTCATTTTAGCTATGCACTACAACTAAAGGTTGTGTGCGGCTATGTCGCATGCCGCTGTGAAGTTTCATTGTCCCTTCGTGGGTCTTAGTGGCTGTCAAAATGGGAGTGGAAATGGGCTAGTTAGAAGTTCTCTTATCAAGCATCTTAGTGATCGTCATTGTGGTATCGATGCGCGGGATATCACTCGACATTCGCTTACTTCTAATTTAGGTGTTTATACTGAGGCTGATGTTACTTTTAGGCGTATGGGGATTTGGTTATGTGGTGTTTGCTACAAAACACACACGGTACGTGCTAAGTGCCGTCATGGTAGGGGCCCGGATGTGTCGCCCCCCGATGAGGGAAATGGTGTGGTTCGTTTTGTGCTTCATAATTTTTCCATGCCACTAGCTCCCTCTTCTCCTGCTCGACTTTGTATTGAGGATGGTTCGGTACGTGATCATTACGATGGTTTTGACGTGGCTCTCCTTGATCGGTTGTTCTCTAAGGGGTTTCGCACGGTTAAGTCTATCCCTCCCAAGTGTCGTTTGGGATTTTCTCGGGTTTTGAAAGGTGCTCTTGATAAGGTGATCTCTAAGCCTGATGACATTTCTAGTTGGGTCTCTTTGTTGGTGTTACCCCTTTGTACCCTTAAAACCTTTCGGCCACGGAGTTGTCGTGAGTCTAGGTCTTCGATAAAGCGTCGGCATCAGGAAGAGAATATTTCCCGTGCTATTTGCTCTTGGGGGACAGCGGGTGGAAGTTTACAGCTTGTGAGGGAGTATTTGGCAGAGGATTCTCCTATGTTGTCAGTGGTTGATGATGAGGTCCTTGATTTGGAAGAGCGTAATATTAAGCAGTGTCATAGGAAGATTTGTGATGGCCATTACACCGCTGCTGCTCGTGTTCTTTCTTCATCAGGCGTTGCTCCTTATAATGACGCCACTCTGGCGGACTTGCTGTCTAAGCACCCTTCTTCTATAGCTCCATCCTTGCCTGATATGACGGTTGATCACCTTCACCTCGTTACGACTTCTGCTGTTGTTTTGGGCCAGATTAAAAGTTTCCCTCGGGGCACTTCATGTGGTAGGGATGGTTTACGTGCACAACACCTTATGGATTGCTTGAGTGGTGCTGCTGTGGCAGTCTCGGATGAGTTGGTTGGCTCTATTACCGGGGTCGTTAATCTCTTTCTAGCTGGAAGGTGCCCTATGGAATTAGGAGAGTATATAGCTAGTGCACCCCTCACACCGCTTGTCAAGCCCGGCGGTGGTCTTCGTCCTATAGCTGTGGGTACTGTTTGGCGACGTCTTGTTTCGAAGGTTGGCGCGGCTATGGTTGGCCAGTCTTTGGGAAGTTACTTCGATGGTCTTCAATTTGGTGTTGGTGTTTCTTCAGGTGGTGAGGCAATTCTTCATGCTGTGAATCGGTTGATTGAGGATCGTGGCTCTGATGTTGGCCTCTCTATGTTATTAGTTGATTTTCAAAATGCCTTCAATCTAGTTGATCGTACGGTCATGTTACGTGAAGTTCGCCGCCTTTGTCCGAGCATTTCTCGGTGGGTTGAATTTTGCTACTCTAATCCAGCCAGATTGTATTATGGGAACCACACACTATGGTCTTCTCGGGGGGTGCAACAGGGTGATCCCCTTGGTCCGCTGCTTTTTGCTTTGGTCTTACAACCCTTGGTTTCTAAAATCAGAGATAATTTTGAGGTTTGTCTTCAGGCGTGGTATTTGGATGATGGCACTATTATTGGGGACACTTTGGTGGTGGGGAAGGTTTTGCATTTGATTATGGAGGATGGGCCTCGTTTTGGGCTACATCTCAACGTTGAAAAAAACAGAAATTTTCTGGCCTACGGAGGACCCTCGCAGCAGGCAAGTAGGTGTCTTTCCTCCTAATATTGCTCGGCCTTTAAATGGTGTTAAGTTGCTGGGGGCCCCCGCAAGTTCCGATCCTGGTTTTAGTAGTGAACTAGTGATGCAAAGGGTGACTAAGTCCATTGCGCTTATGGATAAGGTTGCTAAGCTTGATGATCCTCAGTGTGAGTTGTTGTTGCTTAGGGCATGTACGGGAGTTTCTAAACTCTACTTTACCTTGCGTACTTGTCCTCCTAGTATATTAGAGGCGGCTCAACGCGCTTTCGATGGAGCCCTTCGATCTTCCTTGGAGCGTATTGTTACTGCTTCAGGGCCTGGGTTTGGTGATTGGCAGTGGCGGCTTGCCACCTTGCCATTTGCTTTTGGAGGGCTTGGTGTTTATTCGGCGGGAGATGTTAGTCATTATGCTTTTCTGGCTTCTCGGTTACAGACTGCTGGGTTGCAGACCAAGCTCCTACGTCATGCGGGTATTGTTGGTCTTGGTCATGCTTTTGAAGATGCATTGGGTCTGTTTAATAATACGGTTGGGTTTGATATTTTAGGTAATCCGAGTGAGGTCGCTGCCCCAATACTCATGAAGAAATTGGCAGATGTTTATTTCACAAAGGTTACCGCTTCTGCAGAATCCACTTTTTCGTTATCTCCCCGACAATCGGCCTTATGGAAATCACAGCAGGGTGTTCACACCTCTGCTTGGCTAAGGGCAGTCCCTATTTTGGGGTTGGGTCAGACGATGAACGCAAAGACTTACCGATGTGTGTTGTGCTACCGGTTAGGTGTTCCATTGTTCTCTATCTCGACGGCATGCTCTGCCTGTTCAAGGGTTTTTACTGGGGATATTTTCGGGGATCACGCGGTGTCTTGTGCTGGTATGGTGGGTATTAAGCATCGACATAATATTGTTCGGGATTCCCTTGTTGATGTTTGTTATCGATCTGGGATTTCTGCGAGAAAGGAGGTTGACATTGGGTTGTCTGGAGGGAACGACAGGGCCCTCAGACCTGCAGATGTGTTACTTTATTCCTGGGATTGTGGTCGCGATGTCTGTGTTGACTTGACAGGGTCTTCTCCTTTGACACAGTCTGGGCTTTCTGACTTTGTCCCTGGACGTGCTGTGGTTGAGGCGGCTCGTCGGAAGCGGGTCAAGTACGAATCTTGCTATCAGGCGATTGGTTATGGTTTCATTCCTTTCTCATTTTCTTCCCTTGGGGAATTAGAGAAGGAGGCTGTTTCTTTGCTTAAGCGGGTTCAGAAGAGTTCGATGGCGCAAGATATTGGTGCCGGTGCTGCTGCTCATATTTTTACTAGGATAGGTTTTGCTATTGCTAGAGGTGTGGGGGCCCAGATTGTCTCTAGGCTTCCCACTAATTTTTTGTAAGTTTTAAAACTTTTAAGTTTATTATTATTATAATAATAATAATAATAATAATAATAATAATCATCATCATAATCATAATAATTTTATATTTTACATTGTTAAGAAAATTTTCCTATTATACTTCTGTTCCAAAGATTGAGATGCTCTCAATTACTGATTTACCATGTCAATTAATATGTAAGAGATAAAATAAATAAATAAATAATATAAATAAAAATCATAATTGTACTATTGTAAACACACTTCGAAGATTTAGAATCAATCTAACATGAATTAGAGGCGGAATATGTAACATCCCGCGTTTTTCCGTTAAATTTATTTTTAACACCGTCTTTTTTTTAATAATAATCTTTCGTATTTAAATTCGTAGTTTCCGTTGACTAACGTTCATAATAATTCCGTCATTTAATTATAACATCTCTCGTTAACTTGCGTTTTAAAAATATTCGTTTGGTTAATTCCCGCACCCGCTCTGAAACTTGAGGGACTAGTTCCGCCACTTGACCAAAGAGGTGGCTAGTAGTTGACTAGTCAACCACTCACCACCTCCACCCCTCATTCATCCATTTCTTCTTCTTTCTTTCTTTCTTTTTTTCTCTCAAGAACACAAACATAAATCATCATCTAAATTCGGATCGGGAAGCAAACTTCAAAACAAATTACATATTTGGAATCCTCTCTTCATCCTCTACAATTTGATACCAACTTCATCTCGTTTGGGTAACATTTCTAAAACTCTAGATTTCTCTAAATTCGTGTTTTTGATTTGAAATGGTGTTAGTTAGTGTCTATGGCTCGTGTCTAGCATGAATATATGATTTACTTGCTCGATTTGTTGTTTTGAGTAACTAGTTGAACATTTGAAATGGGTTTGCTTAATCCTTGATTTTGGATGAGTTAATGTTGTTAGATTGTTAAAGTGCATGTTTTAATTGTGTTACTAGTATCATTAGCCACATTTGGATGTGTAGGTTGATTAAGAAAACTTCAAAAACCCGATTAATGATTTTGTGATGTTTGACTAGGGTTTGATAGTTCTTGACATGAACTTTTGATGCTTGAATGCCATGGAATGTTAATTGTTAGTGATTAGTTGTAATGTATGCTTAATTACCTTCGAAACGGCATATCATATGTGTGAATTGGATTCCCGAAACTTAAAATGCAATTGATGAACTTGAAACTTTGAAAATGGACTTTTAAATGATCACTTGACGAGAAATCGGTTATGGAAAATGATGTTTTTGTTTGATGAAACATGTTTAGTTGTGTTCCTTGTCAAAAGAGCTTTCCAACGGTATAAGATACGTCTTCTAATTGTTTGCGGTTTGCGTTTTGCGTTTGTTTGAAAATTTCCAAGTCTTGAACAAGTGAAACAGGCCAGGGACCAGGCCACGGCTTTTGTCGCGGCGCGACAGGCCTGGCCGCGGCGCGGCGTATAACGTGTCCAGCTTCTGTCCCATTTGTCCCTTTTTACCAAAAATGTTTGCTATGCTACGCACCTCCGATTAACATGTAACTTGGCCAACATGCTCATATATGACTTCTAAGCTTAGAAAAATAGTTTGGGACCCGACCCGAACGTGTTGACTTTTTCGTTGACTTTGACCAAGTTTGACTTTTAGTCAAACTTAACCAAACTTTTATACAAACATTCTAACATGCTTTTATACTTGTTTCTTGTATGAAACTTGACAACGTGATTCACATGCTATACTTAATAGAGTCGTAACGAGCCATAGGACTAATTGAACACATTTCACCCGACCTTGTGTCGTAACCGGTTAATTGACACAACTTACTTGTTTAGGTCAAGGCTAAGCAACTTTCATGCATACGTTACTTTGTGAAGTACTTTTATACTCGTGCACTCGAGGTGAGATCATAGTCCCACCTTTTCAACAACTTTTTATACTTTTAAATTGTGGGCTGAGAAACATATACTTTGTTACATTTTGTACTACTTGCTTTTATACTTTGAACACAAGAACAAGGAAAACAAACATTCTACAGCGAGTTTAGAACGAAAATCCTCAATTCGATTATCATTAGTTACACTTGCCGGGTGTAAGCGAGAACTTATGTTATATGGCCATATGGGTTGACAACCCTCATCTTTGACGGTTCGCTACCGTCTACGGATGAAATATATTTTCGAGAATCAGTGTTTGTTCTAGCACTAAGTGATGGGGTATACAATGGAAGGAATGTTAAGCTTTGATAATTGGGTGCTCGCGAACCAACTTTTGGAATGCAACTTTTGGATGATCAATTTATGGAAATACTAAATCTTGTGGTTCAAAATATAACGTTTACTAATACACCTATGATTTCACCAACGTTTTTCGTTGACAGTTTTCTATATGTTTCTCAGGTTCATACATGGCTATTTGATACATGCTTCCGCGTACATTCATACTTGCTTGGGGTCAAGCATACATGCATACACTCTGATTTCTTGCTTGGAGTCAAGCATACATACATGCATACGCTAGTGATAGCACCTTTGGATTCAAACATATTGTTTACATACTTACGCTATTTATAGCAACTGTGATTTTAAACTAATTATGTCGCAAGATATTTCATTCGTACTTTACTACTTTTGTAAACTTAAACTTGTTGTCGATCCGTTTGGTGAACTAAACTTTGCAAGTCATGCACGTTTCAAATGAATGCGACATAATTTTGGTCAAACGCGTCTCATATAGGGACTATGACCCCGCAACGGGACCTAAGTAGCGGCGCCGTCAATAACGGTTTTGGTCGGGTCGCTACAGATGGTATCAGAGCGTTGGTTGTAGGGAACTAGGACGTGCATTAGTGTGTCTAACAGAGTCGTTAGGACGCATTAGTGAGTCTAGACTACAACCGGATAGTTAGCCATTGCATTCTGACATACATTTGCTATAGATAACACTTACTTGACTACTTGTGCATTATACTTGAATCATTCTTAGGCAAACTTTTTAATGGTACCCAAACTTTCATCATACGAACTCGTATTCCGCCAATTTTTGGTAAAACACGTGAATTCAAGATTCATACGCGTACGGATGACCGCGACTTCGTTAGCCACTCTAGCTCGGGAACTCTAATTCTTTGGTTGTTATCCACCCCGTCTTAGCTTACTATCCATGAGTATTGTAAAGTCACCGTCACTACTCTAGATGAGTATCGTCATCACTATTTATCGCTACGGTTGCGTACTACTTGTTATCATGACTCGTTACTCTTTTCATACCTAAATACATATTGTCTGACTCGAACCACATTGACGTAAACAATCAACTATACACTTCCCTCGGGGAACGCATCTTCAGAGTTGCACCAATTCTTTCGATTTAATACGAGTCACGTTTGAGACGTCGTTACATTTTGTTTATTTTAGATTTTCGCGATGACACGAACTTGAATCTATAGAGTGATGTGGGAATGGAGGTATGAGTTAGCGTAATATAACGACACTCGATCAACGTGGTTATATTACGGTAAGACATACCAAAGTTCTAGTGACACGTGATGGTGGTTAGACTCGATCAACCTAAACACCACCATGTGCCATGTACATGACTTCATCTTTTCAGGTTTGGACATCCGAAAACTCCGAGAATATTTATAACAACCATACCGGGGACACACCTTCAATTATTGTCAAATTATATTTATGCTTCCGAATGAATTACCGATTCCATTCGACTTCAACCGTATGTCACACGGGTATACTAGCTCGTCCTCGCGCAGTCTTGTTGACTAACTACAATTTACTCGTTATGCTCACATCGGGGCGGAAACTTCTCTTGCATCACCCTCGTAATTCCGGTTCAGGAAATCTTTATTTTAAACTTTCAATGGAGGGAGGGACTCTCCACGTAATACTAGTATTCACCTCGAGGGTGAATAGTTCCGACGAACGTTTTTGGAAACCGATGAATCTTCCGCGACGCGAATTTTCTTGAGAAACTTTTCCTAGCTAACGTTTTCCATTCCTAGCAAACTTGTTCGATATGCCTTAAGGAAATGTACCTCGTTTCGGATCGAGATCCTCGTTTCATTTCTAGACTTACAAAAAGCCTCGGGACCGCGTTTAGACATGAGTACCGCGTACCATCCACAACCCGACGGACCGAACAAACATGCGATTTAAACCTTGGAAACCATAATACAAGTTTGTATTACCAACTTCAAACTTACTTGAGAAAAGTATTTTCCTTAAACCGAATCCTCGTACTACAATGATTTTCATTCGAGTTTTAACGTCACTCCTTTTGAAACCACATGTGACCGGAAACGTCATTCTCTTTTGTCGAACAAAGTAAACAATGATCAATTCACCGGGGCCGAGGTTATTCATGAACAACCGAGAAAATTTATTCATATTCAGGTAAAACCCTACGCGACTCGTAATCACCAAGAGTTACGCCGATGTTAGACGTAAACATTTCAAATTCCACGTGGGAAACTGTGTCACGTTAAGAGTCGCACCTTGGAAAGGTGCAATCCGTTTCGGGAAACGTAGGAAGCTAAATCCGCGATATTTTGATCCTTTAAATTCTTGGGGTGTTTTGGACCCGTCGCTAGCCGTTTAGACTTTTCCGACTCATTTTGGGTCTCCGTTTATCCTACATTCGATGTATCAACTCAAAGACGTGTTTTGCGAAACAAGAACTTGTTATCTCCTTTGATGAACTCACTATCGACGATAACCCTCACTTCCTAGGAGGACCGGTTGAAACCATGAATCATGGAAGCCAAACCTTAAAACAACATATGATCCCGACCGTCAAAATTCGTGGAAATACTCAAGGACGTACCTTCACTTATTCGTAGAATTTACAACGCAAGATCTCGAGTAAGATTCAACAACTACTACTTCCAACTAAATTTCGGGACGAAATTTCTTTTGAGGTGTGGATAATGTAACATCCCGCGTTTTTCCGTTAAATTTATTTTTAACACCGTCTTTTTTTTTAATAATAATCTTTTGTATTTAAATTCGTAGTTTCCGTTGACTAACGTTCATAATAATTCCGTCATTTAATTATAACATCTCTCGTTAACTTGCGTTTTAAAAATATTCGTTTGGTTAATTCCCGCACCCGCTCTGAAACTTGAGGGACTAGTTCCGCCACTTGACCAAAGAGGTGGCTAGTAGTTGACTAGTCAACCACTCACCACCTCCACCCCTCATTCATCCATTTCTTCTTCTTTCTTTCTTTCTTTTTTTCTCTCAAGAACACAAACATAAATCATCATCTAAATTCGGATCGGGAAGCAAACTTCAAAACAAATTACATATTTGGAATCCTCTCTTCATCCTCTACAATTTGATACCAACTTCATCTCGTTTGGGTAACATTTCTAAAACTCTAGATTTCTCTAAATTCGTGTTTTTGATTTGAAATGGTGTTAGTTAGTGTCTATGGCTCGTGTCTAGCATGAATATATGATTTACTTGCTCGATTTGTTGTTTTGAGTAACTAGTTGAACATTTGAAATGGGTTTGCTTAATCCTTGATTTTGGATGAGTTAATGTTGTTAGATTGTTAAAGTGCATGTTTTAATTGTGTTACTAGTATCATTAGCCACATTTGGATGTGTAGGTTGATTAAGAAAACTTCAAAAACCCGATTAATGATTTTGTGATGTTTGACTAGGGTTTGATAGTTCTTGACATGAACTTTTGATGCTTGAATGCCATGGAATGTTAATTGTTAGTGATTAGTTGTAATGTATGCTTAATTACCTTCGAAACGGCATATCATATGTGTGAATTGGATTCCCGAAACTTAAAATGCAATTGATGAACTTGAAACTTTGAAAATGGACTTTTAAATGATCACTTGACGAGAAATCGGTTATGGAAAATGATGTTTTTGTTTGATGAAACATGTTTAGTTGTGTTCCTTGTCAAAAGAGCTTTCCAACGGTATAACATACGTCTTCTAATTGTTTGCGGTTTGCGTTTTGCGTTTGTTTGAAAATTTCCAAGTCTTGAACAAGTGAAACAGGCCAGGGACCAGGCCACGGCTTTTGTCGCGGCGCGACAGGCCTGGCCGCGGCGCGGCGTATAACGTGTCCAGCTTCTGTCCCATTTGTCCCTTTTTACCAAAAATGTTTGCTATGCTACGCACCTCCGATTAACATGTAACTTGGCCAACATGCTCATATATGACTTCTAAGCTTAGAAAAATAGTTTGGGACCCGACCCGAACGTGTTGACTTTTTCGTTGACTTTGACCAAGTTTGACTTTTAGTCAAACTTAACCAAACTTTTATACAAACATTCTAACATGCTTTTATACTTGTTTCTTGTATGAAACTTGACAACGTGATTCACATGCTATACTTAATAGAGTCGTAACGAGCCATAGGACTAATTGAACACATTTCACCCGACCTTGTGTCGTAACCGGTTAATTGACACAACTTACTTGTTTAGGTCAAGGCTAAGCAACTTTCATGCATACGTTACTTTGTGAAGTACTTTTATACTCGTGCACTCGAGGTGAGATCATAGTCCCACCTTTTCAACAACTTTTTATACTTTTAAATTGTGGGCTGAGAAACATATACTTTGTTACATTTTGTACTACTTGCTTTTATACTTTGAACACAAGAACAAGGAAAACAAACATTCTACAGCGAGTTTAGAACGAAAATCCTCAATTCGATTATCATTAGTTACACTTGCCGGGTGTAAGCGAGAACTTATGTTATATGGCCATATGGGTTGACAACCCTCATCTTTGACGGTTCGCTACCGTCTACGGATGAAATATATTTTCGAGAATCAGTGTTTGTTCTAGCACTAAGTGATGGGGTATACAATGGAAGGAATGTTAAGCTTTGATAATTGGGTGCTCGCGAACCAACTTTTGGAATGCAACTTTTGGATGATCAATTTATGGAAATACTAAATCTTGTGGTTCAAAATATAACGTTTACTAATACACCTATGATTTCACCAACGTTTTTCGTTGACAGTTTTCTATATGTTTCTCAGGTTCATACATGGCTATTTGATACATGCTTCCGCGTACATTCATACTTGCTTGGGGTCAAGCATACATGCATACACTCTGATTTCTTGCTTGGAGTCAAGCATACATACATGCATACGCTAGTGATAGCACCTTTGGATTCAAACATATTGTTTACATACTTACGCTATTTATAGCAACTGTGATTTTAAACTAATTATGTCGCAAGATATTTCATTCGTACTTTACTACTTTTGTAAACTTAAACTTGTTGTCGATCCGTTTGGTGAACTAAACTTTGCAAGTCATGCACGTTTCAAATGAATGCGACATAATTTTGGTCAAACGCGTCTCATATAGGGACTATGACCCCGCAACGGGACCTAAGTAGCGGCGCCGTCAATAACGGTTTTGGTCGGGTCGCTACAGAATACACTACAATATGAAATAAACGAATATACTAAAGGTTTTCAGATTTATATGAGTCAAACCAAGATGATACTTGATTAACACAAAGCCTAAACGTAATATTCTGTGGTATTTGAACGTAGGGACCGAGTTGCAGACGACCTAGGGTTAATATGATGTGTAACCAAACAAATGATGCTTAAACCCGTTTATATACTGTCTGCAGAGACAGTTGGTCGACTGACTCCGTCAGTCGGTCGACTGTCTGTTGAGTCGATCGAAGATCAACTTACACCGACCTTGACTGTCGGTCGACAGAGTTCACTGTCGATCGACTGATTACAGTCGGTCAACTGTAAGATTAGTTTAACTATTGATTTGACTGTTTACGTATATTAACAAATATTTAATAGTCGCAATGTTATATATTACAGACTAAATTATACATTTAACGAGTATGGAACTAGGGATTCACGGATATGCACTAACAAATGTAAAGACCCGTCCTAATCCATAAGAACGAATACAATAACATATGATTACATCGCGAGGTATTTGACCTATATATGATACATTTTACAAACATTGCATTCGTTTTAAAAGACAAACTTTCATTACATCGAAAGTTGACAGGCATGCATACCATTTCATAATATCCATCTATAAATGATCTAATATGTCATTTACTTAATCATAATCTTTACTGAACTCAACGACTTGAATGCAACATCATTTGAAATATGCCATGAATGACTCCAAGTAATATCTTTAAAATGAGTAAATGCACAACGGAAGATTTCTTTAACACCTGAGAATAAACATGCTTTAAAGTGTCAACCAAAAGGTTGGTGAGTTCATTAGTTTATCATAAACGATCATTTTCATCATTTTAATAGACCACAAGATTTTCATTTTCATTTCTCATAAATATACTTCCCATGCATAGAGACAAAAATAATCATTCATATGGATTGAACACTGGTAACCGACATTAACAAGATGCATATAAGAATATCCCCTATCATTCCGGGACAGCCATCGGACATGATAAAAACAAATTCGAAGTACTAAAGCATCCGGTACTTTGGATGGGGTTTGTTAGGCCCAATAGATCTATCTTTAGGATTCGCGTCAATTAGTAGATCGGTTTACTAATTCTTAGGCTACCAAGCAAAAGGGGCATATTCGGCTTCGATCATTCAACCATATAATGTAGTTTCGATTACTTGTGTCTATTTCGTAAAACAGTTATCAAAGCGCATGTATATTCTCAGTCCCAAAAATATATATTGCAAAAACATTTAAAAAGGGAGTAATGAAACTCACGATACGATATTTTGTAGTAAAAATATGCATACGACGGAACTGAACAATGCAGGGTTGGTGAAATGTCCCGTTCTTATTGATTAAAAACGTTCCATATTAATTGATTTTGTTGCGAGGTTTTGACCTCTATATGAGACGTTTTTCAAAGACTGCATTCATTTTAAAACAAACCATAACCTTTATTTCATCAATAAAGGTTTAAAAAGCTTTACGTAGATTATCAAATAATGATAATCTAAAATATCCTGTTTACACGCGACCATTACATAATGGTTTACAATACAAATATGTTACAACGAAATAAGTTTCTTGAATGCAGTTTTTACACAATATCATACAAGCATGGACTCCAAATCTCGTCCTTATTTAAGTATGCGACAGCGAAAGCTCTTAATAATCACCTGAGAATAAACATGCTTAAAACGTCAACAAAAATGTTGGTGAGTTATAGGTTTAACCTATATATTATCAAATCATAATAATAGACCACAAGATTTCATATTTCAATACACATCCCATACATAGAGATAAAAATCATTCATATGGTGAACACCTGGTAACCGACATTAACAAGATGCATATTTAAGAATATCCCCATCATTCCGGGACACCCTTCGGATATGATATAAATTTCGAAGTACTAAAGCATCCGGTACTTTGGATGGGGTTTGTTAGGCCCAATAGATCTATCTTTAGGATTCGCGTCAATTAGGGTGTCTGTTCCCTAATTCTTAGATTACCAGACTTAATAAAAAGGGGCATATTCTATTTCGATAATTCAACCATAGAATGTAGTTTCACATACTTGTGTCTATTTTGTAAATCATTTATAAAACCTGCATGTATTCTCATCCCAAAAATATTAGATTTTAAAAGTGGGACTATAACTCACTTTCACAGATTTTTTACTTCGTCGGGAAGTAAGACTTGGCCACTGGTCGATTCACGAACCTATAACAAATATGTACATATATATCAAAGTATGTTCAAAATATATTTACAACACTTTTAATACATTTTGATGTTTTAAGTTTATTAAGTCAGCTGTCCTCGTTAGTAACCTACAACTAGTTGTCCACAGTTAGATGTACAGAAATAAATCGATATATATTATCTTGAATCAATCCACGACCCAGTGTATAAATATCTCAGTATTGATCACAACTCAAACTATATATATTTTGGAATCAACCTCAACCCTGTATAGCTAACTCCAACATTCACATATAGAGTGTCTATGGTTGTTCCGATATATATATAGATGTGTCGACATGATAGGTCGAAACATTGTATACGTGTCTATGGTATCTCAAGATTACATAATATACAATACAAGTTGATTAAGTTATGGTTGGAATAGATTTGTTACCAATTTTCACGTAGCTAAAATGAGTAGTTTTTACCAATTTTGTTTTGCTCGCCATTTCTTCGTTTCTAATCCGTTTTGAGTGATTTAAGCGGCCACGGTTTCGTATTGAACTTGACTTTATGAAACTAAACAGAAAAGGTATAGGTTTATAGTCGGAAATACAAGTTACAAGTCGTTTTTAAAAGAGGTAGTCATTTTCGTCGAAAGAACGACATTTTGATGACTGTTTTGAAAAACATACTTTCACTTTGAGTTTAACCATGATTTTTGGATATGGTTTCATGTTCATAAGAAAAATCATTTTTCCAGAAGTATAGCTTTTAAATCAAAGTTTTTCATAGTTTTTAATTATCCAAACCAAAACAGCCCCCGGTTGTAACTACGACGGCGTAAACCCGGTTTTATGGTGTTTATCGTGTTTTCGGGTTTTAAATCATTAAGTTAGCATATCATATAGATATAGATCATGTATATAGTTGATTTTAAAAGTGTATTTAGAAGGATTAACTTTATTTGCGAACAAGTTTAGAATTAACTAAACTATGTTCTAGTGATTACTAGTTTACCACTTCAAATATGATAGCTTTTTATGTATGAATCGAATGATGTTATGAACATCATTACTACCTTAAGTTCCTTGGATAAACCTACTGGAAAAGAGAAAAATGGATCTAGCTTCAACGGATCCTTGGATGGCTCGAAGTTCTTGAAGCAGAATCATGACACGAAAACAAGTTCAAGTAAGATCATCACTTGAAATAAGATTGTTATAGTTATATAAATTGAACCAAAGTTTGAATATGATTATTACCTTGTATTAGAATGATAACCTACTGTAAGAAACAAAGATTTCTTGAGGTTGGATGATCACCTTACAAGATTGGAAGTGAGCTAGCAAACTTGAAAGTATTCTTGATTTTATGTAACTAGAACTTGTAGAATTTATGAAGAAAACTTAGAACTTGAAGTTAGAACTTGAGAGAGATCAATTAGATGAATAAAATTGAAGAATTAAAGTGTTTGTAGGTGTTTTTGGTCGTTGGTGTATCGATTAGATATAAAGGATATGTAATTTTGTTTTCATGTAAATAAGTCATGAATGATTACTCATATTTTTGTAATTTTATGAGATATTTCATGCTAGTTGCCAAATGATGGTTCCCACATGTGTTAGGTGACTCACATGGGCTGCTAAGAGCTGATCATTGGAGTGTATATACCAATAGTACATACATCTAAAAGCTGTGTATTGTACGAGTACGAATACGGGTGCATACGAGTAGAATTGTTGATGAAACTGAACGAGGATGTAATTGTAAGCATTTTTGTTAAGTAGAAGTATTTTGATAAGTGTCTTGAAGTCTTTCAAAAGTGTATGAATACATATTAAAACACTACATGTATATACATTTTAACTGAGTCGTTAAGTCATCGTTAGTCGTTACATGTAAGTGTTGTTTTGAGACCTTTTGGTTAACGATCTTGTTAAATGTTGTTAACCCAAAGTTTATAATATCAAATGAGATTTTAAATTATTATATTATCATGATATTATGATATATTAATATATCTTAATATGATATATACATTTAAATGTCGTTACAACGATAATCGTTACATATATGTCTCGTTTCGAAATCCTTAAGTTAGTAGTCTTGTTTTTACTTATGTAGTTCATTGTTAATACACTTAATGATATATTTAATTATCATATTATCATGTTATATATAATATAACAATGTATTAATATTCTTCATATATATTTAGTAAGACGTGGTTATAACGATAATCGTTATATGTATCGTTTCGAGTTTCATACGTCAATAGTCTCCTTTTTAAGTATATAACTTATTGTTACTATTTTTAATGAGATACTTGATGATCATTATATCATGTTAAACATATATATTTATTCATTTATGTATCATCATGTCATATACAACTTATAGCGTTCGTGAATCATTGGTCAAACTGGGTAATCAGACGTTTACAAAATTTCCGTTTCAATTAACCAAGTCTTAACAAGTTTGATTGCTTAACGTGTTGGAAACATTTAATCATGTAAATATAGTTTTCATTAAACATATAATCATAGAAAGGTTCGGAAAAGTTCGGGTCACTACAGTACCTACCCGTTAAATAAATTTCGTCCCGAAATTTTAAGCGATTGGAGGTGTTGGCTCATCTTCTGGAAATAAGTGTGGGTACTTCTTCTTCATCTGATCTTCTCGTTCCCAGGTGAACTCGGGTCCTCTATGAGCATTCTATCGAACCTTAACAATCGGTATCTTGTTTTGTTTAAGTCTCTTAACCTCACGATCCATTATTTCAACGGGTTCTTCAATGAATTGAAGTTTTTCATTGATTTGGATTTCGTTCAATGGAATAGTGAGATCTTCTTTAGCAAAACATTTCTTCAAATTCGAGACGTGGAAAGTGTTATGTACAGCCGCGAGTTGTTGAGGTAACTCAAGTCGGTAAGCTACTGGTCCGACACAATCAATAATCTTGAATGGTCCAATATACCTTGGATTTAATTTCCCTCGTTTACCAAATTGAACAACACCTTTCCAAGGTGCAACCTTAAGCATGACCATCTCTCCAATTTCAAATTCTATATCTTTTCTTTTAATGTCGGCGTAGCTCTTTTGTCGACTTTGGGCGGTTTTCAACCGTTGTTGAATTTGGATGATCTTCTCAGTAGTTTCTTGTATTATCTTCGGACCCATAATCTATCTATACCCCACTTCACTCCAACAAATCGGAGACCTGCACTTTCTACCATAAAGTGCTTCAAACGGAGCCATCTCAATGCTTGAATGGTAGCTATTGTTGTAGGAAAATTATGCTAACGGTAGATGTCGATCCCAACTGTTTCCGAAATCAATAACACATGCTCGTAGCATGTCTTCAAGCGTTTGTATCGTCCTTTCACTCTGCCCATCAGTTTGTGGATGATAGGCGGTACTCATGTCTAGACGAGTTCCTAATGATTGCTGTAATGTCTGCCAGAATCATGAAATAAATCTGTCATCCCTATCAGAGATAATAGAGATTGGTATTCCATGTCTGGAGATGACTTCCTTCAAATACAGTCGTGCTAACTTCTCCATCTTGTCATCTTCTCTTATTGGCAGGAAGTGTGCTGATTTGGTGAGACGATCAACTATTACCCAAATAGTATCAAAACCACTTGCAGTCCTTGGCAATTTAGTGATGAAATCCATGGTAATGTTTTCCCATTTCTATTCCGGCATTTCGGGTTGTTGAAGTAGACCCGATGGTTTCTGATGCTCTGCTTTGACCTTAGAACACGTCAAACATTCCCCTACGTATTTAGCAACATCGGCTTTCATACCTGGCCACCAAAAATGTTTCTTGAGATCCTTGTACATCTTCCCCGTTCCAGGATGTATTGAGTATCTGGTTTTATGAGCTTCTCTAAGTACCATTTCTCTCATATCTCCAAATTTTGGTACCCAAATCATTTCAGCCCTATACCGGGTTCCATCTTCCCGAATATTAAGATGCTTCTCCGATCCTTTGGGTATTTCATTCTTTAAATTTCCCTCTTTTAAAACTCCTTGTTGCGCCTCCTTTATTTGAGTAGTAAGGTTATTGTGAATCATTATATTCATAGATTTTACTCGAATGGGTTCTCTGTCCTTTCTACTCAAGGCGTCGGCTACCACATTTGCCTTCCCCGGGTGGTAACGAATCTCAAAGTCGTAATCATTCAACAATTCTATCCACCTATGCTGCCTCATGTTCAGTTGTTTCTGATTAAATATGTGTTGAAGACTTTTGTGGTCGGTATATATAATACTTTTGACCCCATATAAGTAGTGCCTCCAAGTCTTTAATGCAAAAATAACCTCTCCTAATTCCAAATCATGCGTCGTATAATTTTGCTCGTGAATCTTCAATTGTCTAGACGCATAAGCAATTATCTTCGTTCGTTGCATTAATACACAACCGAGACCTTGCTTTGAGGCGTCACAATATATCACAAAATCATGATTCCCTTCAGGCAATGACAATATAGGTGCCGTAGTTAGCTTTTTCTTCAATAACTGAAACGCCTTCTCTTGTTCATCCTTCCATTCAAATTTCTTCCCTTTATGCGTTAATGCAGTCAAGGGTTTTGCTATTTTGGAGAAATCTTGGATGAATCTTCTGTAGTAACCAGCCAATCCTAAAAATTGGCGTATATGCTTCGGAGTTTTTGGGGTTTCCCACTTTTCAACGGTTTCGATCTTTGCCGGGTCCACCTGGATACCTTCTTTGTTCACTATGTGACCGAGGAATTGAACTTCTTCCAACCAAATGCACACTTTGAAAACTTAGCGTACAGTTTTTCTTTCCTCAATACTTCTAGCACTTTTCTCAAATGTTCTTCGTGCTATTGATCATTCTTTGAGTAAATAAGTATGTCATCGATGAAAACAATGACAAACTTATCAAGATATGGCCCACACACTTGGTTCATAAGGTCCATGAACACAGCTAGTGCGTTAGTCAATCCAAACGGCATAACCATAAACTCGTAATGACCATAACGTGTCCTAAAAGCAGTTTTTGGAATATCATCCTCCTTTACTCGCATTTGATGATATCCAGAACGTAAATCGATCTTCGAATAAACTGACGAGCCTTGTAGTTGATCAAATAAGTCGTCAATTCTCGGCAGTGGATAACAGTTTTTGATGGTAAGTTTGTTCAACTCTCTGTAGTCAATACACAACCTAAATGTACCATCTTTCTTCTTGACAAACAAAACAGGAGCTCCCCATGGTGATGTGCTTGGTCGAATGAAACCACGTTCTAATAGTTCTTACAGTTGGATTTGCAGTTCTTTCATCTCGCTGGGTGCGAGTCTGTAAGGAGCACGAGCTATTGGTGCAACTCCTGGTACAAGATCTATTTGAAATTCAACAGATCGATGTGGAGGTAGTCCCGGTAATTCTTTCGGAAATACATCGGGAAATTATTTTGCGACAAAAATATCATTGATGCTCTTTTCTTCAGTTTGTACTTTCTCGACATGTGCTAGAACAGTATAGCAACCTTTTCTTATTAGTTTTTGTGCCTTCAAATTACTAATAAGATGTAGCTTCGTGTTGCCCTTTTCTCCGTACACCATTAAGGGTTCTCCTTCTTCTCGTACAATGCGAATTGCATTTTATAACATACGATCTCTGCTTTCACCTTCTTCAGCCAGTCCATGCCAACTATTACATCAAAACTCCCTAACTCTACTGGTATCAAATCAATCTTAAATATTTCGCTACCCAGTTTAATTTCTCGATTCCGGCATATATAATCTGCTGAAATTAATTAACCGTTTGCTAATTCGAGTAAAAATTTACTATCCAACGGCGTCAATGGACAACTTAATTTAGCACAAAAATCTCTACTCATGTAGCTTCTATCCGCACCCGAATCAAATAAAACGTAAGCAGATTTATTGTCAATAAGAAACGTACCCATAACAAGCTCCGGGTCTTCTTGTGCCTCTGCCACATTAATATTGAAAACTATTCCACGGCCTTATCCATTCGTGTTCTCCTGGTTCGGGCAATTTCTAATAATGTGGCCCGATTTTCCACATTTATAACAAACTACATTGGCATAACTTGCTCCGACACTACTTGCTCCGCCATTACTCGTTGCGACACCATTTGTTCCTTTCATTCTGTTAACCCCTGGTCCGTAGACCTCACACTTCACCGCGATATGACCATTTCTTTTACACTTGTTGCAAAATTTGGTGCAGAACCCCGAGTGATACTTTTCACACCTTTGGCATAGCTGCTTCTGATTGTTGTTGTTGTTGCAGTTATTATTGTTGTTGGGATGGTTGTTGTAGTTGCTGTTGTTGTTGTTGTTGTTGTTGTTGTTGTTGTTGTTGTTGTTGTTGTTGTTGTTGTTGTTGTTGTTGTTGTTGTTGTTGTTGTTGTTGTTGTTGTTGTTGTTGTTGTTGGGCCGTTTGTTGTAGTTGCGATTGATGTTACGATTGTTGGGATAGTTGTTGCGATTATTGTTGTAATTGCTGTTGTTGTTGTATTGGTGATTCTTATCACCGTTTTCCTCCCAATTTCTTTTGACTTGCTTCACATTGGTCTCTTCAGCAGTCTGTTCTTTAATTCTTTCTTCAATCTGGTTCACTAGTTTGTGAGCCATTCTACCTGCCTGTTGTATGGAGGCGGGCTCGTGTGAACTTATATCTTCTTGGATTCTTTCCGGTAATCCTTTCATAAACGCGTCGATCTTCTCTTCCTCATCTTCAAATGCTCCCGGACACAATAGGCATAATTCTGTGAATCGCCTTTCGTACGTGGTAATATCAAATCCTTGGGTTCGTAACCCTCTAAGTTCTGTCTTGAGCTTATTGACCTCAGTTCTGGGACGGTACTTCTCGTTCATCAAGTGCTTGAATGCTGACCACGGTAGTGCGTAAGCATCATCTTGTCCCACTTGCTCTAGATAGGTATTCCACCATGTTAATGCAGAACCTGTGAAGGTATGCGTAGCGTACTTCACTTTATCCTCTTCAGTACACTTACTTATGGCAAACACCGATTCGACCTTCTCGATCCACCGTTTCAATCCGATCGGTCCTTCGGTTCCATCAAATTCCAAAGGTTTGCAGGCAGTGAATTCTTTGTAGGTGCATCCTACATGATTTCCTGTACTGCTAGATCCAAGGTTATTGTTGGTATGTAGCGCAGCCTGTACTGCGGCTGAAGAAAGGCACAAAATTCCTCTTCGCTCATATTCAAGGTGTGTCGAGTAGTTGGTGCCATTTCCTTCAAAATAGTCAAATGAAACAAGTTAATCATACAGAATATTAAGAGTAGTCAATAGTATCTCGTAGCATAATATGAACTCATTTATAAAAGGTTTTTCTTCATATTAGCGTTTTATAAGTTTAAATTCGGGTAGTACCTACCCGTTAAGTTCATACTTAGTAGCTAATATACAATTCAACTACTACAATTCTATATGAAAAACTGATTATAATAATATTTCGCGTTCAAACTTTTACACAATATTTTACAAACTTACAATACCGCTTATTTTACATATAGCATGAAATATAGAACACAATAAATTTGATACAAGATGGTTGTGAAGATAATTCTGGCTAGTACACAAGTCGTTCAGCAAAGGCAATAAAGACACGTAATTCATACATCCAGAAACAAGTCATGCATTCTGGTTTTACTAGGACTACTTCCCATCCTTGGTCTTGTGGAACATAACCGTTATGGCCGTTGATAAGACAGCGTGTTTTAACGTCGTCAAAGGGATGAGGGTTACGTAATGTCCAACAGTCCTGTAACAATCTAAAAACCTCATTTCTTACCCCAATTACCGACTCCGTCACTTGTGGGAATGTTTTGTTTAATAGTTGTAGCCCGATGTTCTTGTTCTCACTTTGGTGAGAAGCGAACATTACTAACCCGTAAGCATAACATGCTTCTTTATGTTGCATGTTAGCCACTTTTTCTAAATCACGAAGTCTTATATTCGGATATATCGAGTCAAAATAATTTCTTAACCCGTTGTGTAAAATAGCATTTGGGTTCCCCGCAATATATGCGTCAAAGTAAACACATCGTAACTTATGGATTTCCCAATGTGATATCCCCCATCTTTCGAACGAAAGCCTTTTATAAATCAAGGCATTCTTGGAACGTTCTTCGAATGTCTTACAAACTGATCTCGCCTTAAATAGTTGTGCCGAGGAATTCTGACCGACTCTAGACAAGATTTCATCAATCATGTCTCCGGGTAGGTCTCTTAAAATATTGGGTTGTCTATCCATTTTGTGTTTTTATACTGTAAAATAGACAAGAGTTAGATTCATAAAAAAAATACTTATTAATACAAGCAATTTTTACATATATCATAAAGCATAAGCACACTATATTACATATATTACACCACATGAATACAACTATCTTATTCCGACTCGCTCGTTTCTTCTTCTTCGGTTTTGGTTCGTTTTGCCAAGTTTCTAGGGATATATGATGTTCCCCTAATACGAGCCGTCGTTTTTCACATTGGTTTAGAAAAACCTGGTGGTTTAGAGGTTCCCGGGTTATTGTCACAACTTAAGAAATACGGGTGTTGACGATACATATAAAGTTCATCATGTTTGGAATCAAATTTCTCTATTTTTATGCTCTTTCCCTTATTGTTCTCTTTTGCCTTATTAAATTGTGTTGGGGTAATTTCTATAACATCATCGGAATCCTTGTCGGGATCCGATTCATCGGAGAATTGGTAATCCTCCCAATACTTTGCTTCCTTGGCGGAAACACCATTGACCATAATTAACTTTGGTCGGTTGGTTGAGGATTTTCTTCTACTTAACCGTTTTATTATTTCCCCCACTGGTTCCGATTCTTCTTCCGGTTCCGATTCTTCTTCCGGTTCCGACTCTTCTTCCGGTTCCTCTTCGGAAACTTGTGAATCAGTCCACGAATCATTCCAATTTACATTTGACTCTTCATTATTATTAGGTGAGTCAATGGGACTTGTTCTGGAGGAAGACATCTATCACATAATATCAAACACGTTAAGAGATTAATATATCACATAACATTCACATGTTAAAAATATATAGTTTCCAACAAAAATGTTAAGCAATCATTTTTAAAGAAAACACGGTCGAAGTCCAGACTCACTAATGCATCCTAACAAACTCGATAAGACACACTAATGCAAATTTTCTGGTTCTCTAAGACCAACGCTCGGATACCAACTGAAATGTCCCGTTCTTATTGATTAAAAACATTCCATATTAATTGATTTCGTTGCGAGGTTTTTGTAGTGACCCGAACTTTTCCATGTTTATATATATTAATTGAGATTTATATTTACATGATTAAATGTTTCCAACATGTTAAGCAATCAAACTTGTTAAGACTTGATTAATTGAAATAGGTTTCATATAGACAATTGACCACCCAAGTTGACCGGTGATTCACGAACGTTAAAACTTGTAAAAACTATATAATGACATATATATGGTTATATATATAGTTAACATGATATTATGATAAGTAAACATATCATTAAGTATATTAACAATGAACTACATATGTAAAAACAAGACTACTAACTTAATGATTTTGAAACGAGACATATATGTAACGATTGTCGTTGTAACGACATTTAATGTATATATATCATATTAAGAGATATTCGTACATCATAATATCATGATAATATAATAATTTAAAATCTCTTTTGATATTATAAACATTGGGTTAACAACATTTAACAAGATCGTTAACCTAAAGGTTTCAAAACAACACTTACATGTAACGACTAACGATGACTTAACGACTCAGTTAAAATGTATATACATGTAGTGTTTTAATATGTATTTATACACTTTTGAAAGACTTCAATACACTTATCAAAATACTTCTACTTAACAAAAATGCTTACAATTACATCCTCGTTCAGTTTCATCAACAATTCTACTCGTATGCACCCGTATTCGTACTCGTACAATACACAGCTTTTAGATGTATGTACTATTGGTATATACACTCCAATGATCAGCTCTTAGCAGCCCATGTGAGTCACCTAACACATGTGGGAACCATCATTTGGCAACTAGCATGAAATATCTCATAAAATTACAAAAATATGAGTAATCATTCATGACTTATTTACATGAAAACAAAATTACATATCCTTTATATCTAATCCATACACCAACGAACAAAAACACCTACAAACACTTTCATTCTTCAATTTTCTTCATCTAATTGATCTCTCTCAAGTTCTATCTTCAAGTTCTAAGTGTTCTTCATAAATTCCAAAAGTTCTAGTTTCATAAAATCAAGAATACTTTCAAGTTTGCTAGCTCACTTCCAATCTTGTAAGGTGATCATCCAACCTCAAGAAATCTTTGTTTCTTACAGTAGGTTATCATTCTAATACAAGGTAATAATCATATTCAAACTTTGGTTCAATTTCTATAACTATAACAATCTTATTTCAAGTGATGATCTTACTTGAACTTGTTTTCGTGTCATGATTCTGCTTCAAGAACTTCGAGCCATCCAAGGATCCATTGAAGCTAGATCCATTTTTCTCTTTTCCAGTAGGTTTATCCAAGGAAATTAAGGTAGTAATGATGTTCATAACATCATTCGATTCATACATATAAAGCTATCTTATTCGAAGGTTTAAACTTGTAATCACTAGAACATAGTTTAGTTAATTCTAAACTTGTTCGCAAACAAAAGTTAATCCTTCTAACTTGACTTTTAAAATCAACTAAACACATGTTCTATATCTATATGATATGCTAACTTAATGATTTAAAACCTGGAAACACGAAAAACACCGTAAAACCAGATTTACGCCGTCGTAGTAACACCGCGGGCTGTTTTGGGTTAGTTAATTAAAAACTATGATAAACTTTGATTTAAAAGTTGTTATTCTGAGAAAATGATTTTTATTATGAACATGAAACTATATCCAAAAATTATGGTTAAACTCAAAGTGGAAGTATGTTTTTCTAAAATGGTCATCTAGACGTCGTTCTTTCGACTGAAATGACTACCTTTACAAAAATGACTTGTAACTTATTTTTCCGACTATAAACCTATACTTTTTTTGTTTAGATTCATAAAATAGAGTTCAATATGAAACCATAGCAATTTGATTCACTCAAAACGGATTTAAAATGAAGAAGTTATGGGTAAAACAAGATTGGAAAATTTTTCTCATTTTAGCTACGTGAAAATTGGTAACAAATCTATTCCAACCATAACTTAATCAACTTGTATTGTATATTATGTAATCTTGAGATACCATAGACACGTATACAATGTTTCGACCTATCATTTCGACACATCTATATATATTTCGGAACAACCATAGACACTCTATATGTGAATGTTGGAGTTAGCTATACAGGGTTGAGGTTGATTCCAAAATATATATAGTTTGAGTTGTGATCAATACTGAGATACGTATACACTGGGTCGTGGATTGATTCAAGATAATATTTATCGATTTATTTCTGTACATCTAACTGTGGACAACTAGTTGTAGGTTACTAACGAGGACAGCTGACTTAATAAACTTAAAACATCAAAATATATTAAAAGTGTTGTAAATATATTTTGAACATACTTTGATATATATGTATATATTGTTATAGGTTCGTGAATCAACCAGTGGCCAAGTCTTACTTCCCGACGAAGTAAAAATCTGTGAAAGTGAGTTATAGTCCCACTTTTAAAATCTAATATTTTTGGGATGAGAATACATGCAGGTTTTATAAATGATTTACAAAATAGACACAAGTACGTGAAACTACATTCTATGGTTGAATTATCGAAATCGAATATGCCCCTTTTTATTAAGTCTGGTAATCTAAGAATTAGGGAACAGACACCCTAATTGACGCGAATCCTAAAGATAGATCTATTGGGCCTAACAAACCCCATCCAAAGTACCGGATGCTTTAATACTTCGAAATTTATATCATATCCGAAGGGTGCCCCGGAATGATGGGGATATTCTTATATATGCATCTTGTTAATGTCGGTTACCAGGTGTTCACCATATGAATGATTTTTATCTCTATGTATGGGATGTGTATTGAAATATGAAATCTTGTGGTCTATTATTATGATTTGATATATATAGGTTAAACCTATAACTCACCAACATTTTTGTTGACGTTTTAAGCATGTTTATTCTCAGGTGATTATTAAGAGCTTCCGCTGTCGCATACTTAAATAAGGACGAGATTTGGAGTCCATGCTTGTATGATATTGTGTAAAAACTGCATTCAAGAAACTTATTTTGTTGTAACATATTTGTATTGTAAACCATTATGTAATGTTCGTGTGTAAACTGGATATTTTAGATTATCATTATTTGATAATCTACGTAAAGTTTTTTTTAAAACCTTTATCTATGAAATAAAGGTTATGGTTTGTTTTAAAAATGAATGCAGTCTTTGAAAAATGTCTCATATAGAGGTCAAAACCTCGCAACGAAATCAATTAATATGGAACGTTTTTAATCAATAAGAACGGGACATTTCAGTTTTGACCTCTATATGAGACGTTTTTCAAAGACTGCATTCATTTTAAAACAAACCATAACCTTTATTTCATCAATAAAGGTTTAAAAAGCTTTACGTAGATTATCAAATAATGATAATCTAAAATATCCTGTTTACACGCGACCATTACATAATGGTTTACAATACAAATATGTTATAACGAAATAAGTTTCTTGAATGCAGTTTTTACACAATATCATACAAGCATGGACTCCAAATCTCGTCCTTATTTAAGTATGCGACAGCGGAAGCTCTTAATAATCACCTGAGAATAAACATGCTTAAAACGTCAACAAAAATGTTGGTGAGTTATAGGTTTAACCTATATATTATCAAATCATAATAATAGACCACAAGATTTCATATTTCAATACACATCCCATATATAGAGATAAAAATCATTCATATGGTGAACACCTGGTAACCGACATTAACAAGATGCATATTTAAGAATATCCCCATCATTCTGGGACACCCTTCGGATATGATATAAATTTCGAAGTACTAAAGCATCCGGTACTTTGGATGGGGTTTGTTAAGCCCAATAGATCTATCTTTAGGATTCGCGTCAATTAGGGTGTCTGTTCCCTAATTCTTAGATTACCAGACTTAATAAAAAGGGGCATATTCGATTTCGATAATTCAACCATAGAATGTAGTTTCACATACTTGTGTCTATTTTGTAAATCATTTATAAAACCTGCATGTATTCTCATCCCAAAAATATTAGATTTTAAAAGTGGGACTATAACTCACTTTCACAGATTTTTTACTTCGTCGGGAAGTAAGACTTGGCCACTGGTCGATTCACGAACCTATAACAAATATGTACATATATATCAAAGTATGTTCAAAATATATTTACAACACTTTTAATACATTTTGATGTTTTAAGTTTATTAAGTCAGCTGTCCTCGTTAGTAACCTACAACTAGTTGTCCATAGTTAGATGTACAGAAATAAATCGATATATATTATCTTAAATCAATCCACGACCCAGTGTATAAATATCTCAGTATTGATCACAACTCAAACTATATATATTTTGGAATCAACCTCAACCTTGTATAGCTAACTCCAACATTCACATATAGAGTGTCTATGGTTGTTCCGAAATATATATAGATGTGTCGACATGATAGGTCGAAACATTGTATACGTGTCTATGGTATCTCAAGATTACAAAATATACAATATAAGTTGATTAAGTTATGGTTGGAATAGATTTGTTACCAATTTTCACGTAGCTAAAATGAGTAGTTTTTACCAATTTTGTTTTGCTCGCCATTTCTTCGTTTCTAATCCGTTTTGAGTGATTTAAGCGGCCACAGTTTCGTATTGAACTTGACTTTATGAAACTAAACAGAAAAGGTATAGGTTTATAGTCGGAAATACAAGTTACAAGTCATTTTTGAAAGAGGTAGTCATTTCCGTCGAAAGAACGACATCTTGATGACTGTTTTGAAAAACATACTTTCACTTTGAGTTTAACCATGATTTTTGGATATGGTTTCATGTACATAAGAAAAATCATTTTCCCAGAAGTATAGCTTTTAAATCAAAGTTTTTCATAGTTTTTAATTATCCAAACCAAAACAGCCCCCGGTTGTAACTACGACGGCGTAAACCCGGTTTTATGGTGTTTATCGTGTTTCCGGGTTTTAAATCATTAAGTTAGCATATCATATAGATATAGATCATGTGTATAGTTGATTTTAAAAGTGTAGTTAGAAGGATTAACTTTATTTGCGAACAAGTTTAGAATTAACTAAACTATGTTCTAGTGATTACTAGTTTACCACTTCAAATATGATAGCTTTTTATGTATGAATCGAATGATGTTATGAACATCATTACTACCTTAAGTTCCTTGGATAAACCTACTGGAAAAGAGAAAAATGGATCTAGCTTCAACGGATCCTTGAATGGCTCGAAGTTCTTGAAGCAGAATCATGACACGAAAACAAGTTCAAGTAAGATCATCACTTGAAATAAGATTGTTATAGTTATAGAAATTGAACCAAAGTTTGAATATGATTATTACTTTGTATTAGAATGATAACCTACTGTAAGAAACAAAGATTTCTTGAGGTTGGATGATCACCTTACAAGATTGGAAGTGAGCTAGCAAACTTGAAAGTATTCTTGATTTTATGTAACTAGAACTTGTAGAATTTATGAAGAACACTTAGAACTTGAAGTTAGAACTTGAAGTTAGAACTTGAGAGAGATCAATTAGATGAAGAAAATTGAAGAATGAAAGTGTTTGTAGGTGTTTTTGGTCGTTGGTGTATGGATTAGATATAAAGGATATGTAATTTTGTTTTCATGTAAATAAGTCATGAATGATTACTCATATTTTTGTAATTTTATGAGATATTTCATGCTAGTTGCCAAATGATGGTTCCCACATGTGTTAGGTGACTCACATGGGCTGCTAAGAGCTGATCATTGGAGTGTATATACCAATAGTACATACATCTAAAAGCTGTGTATTGTACGAGTACGAATACGGGTGCATACGAGAAGAATTGTTGATGAAACTGAACGAGGATGTAATTGTAAGCATTTTTGTTAAGTAGAAGTATATTGATAAGTGTCTTGAAGTCTTTCAAAAGTGTATGAATACATATTAAAACACTACATGTATATACATTTTAACTGAGTCGTTAAGTCATCGTTAGTCGTTACATGTAAGTGTTGTTTTGAGACCTTTAGGTTAACGATCTTGTTAAATGTTGTTAACCCAAAGTTTATAATATCAAATGAGATTTTAAATTATTATATTATCATGATATTATGATATATTAATATATCTTAATATGATATATACATTTAAATGTCGTTACAACGATAATCGTTACATATATGTCTCGTTTCGAAATCCTTATGTTAGTAGTCTTGTTTTTACTTATGTAGTTCATTGTTAATACACTTAATGATATATTTAATTATCATATTATCATGTTATATATAATATAACAATGTATTAATATGCTTTATATATATTTAGTAATACGTGGTTATAACGATAATCGTTATATGTATCGTTTCGAGTTTCATACGTCAATAGTCTCCTTTTTAAGTATATAACTTATTGTTACTATTTTTAATGAGATACTTGATGATCATTATATCATGTTAAACATATATATTTATTCATTTATGTATCATCATGTCATATACAACTTATAGCGTTCGTGAATCATTGGTCAAACTGGGTAATCAGACGTTTACAAAATTTCCGTTTCAATTAACCAAGTCTTAACAAGTTTGATTGCTTAACATTTTGGAAACATTTAATCATGTAAATATAGTTTTCATTAAAATATAATCATAGAAAGGTTCGGAAAAGTTCGGGTCACTACAGTTGGCCTCAGATTCACGAACCTATATCAAGTATATATATTAACACATATCACATTTAATTAACTAAGTTTACTTATATTTTATAATGTATTAAGTTTAATATCTTTATATATATAATTACATTAATACTTATAATATGTTATAATATATATAATATATATTTTAATTAATGTTATATCAATATATATATGATAATATATTAGTTAATATATTAAAACATTTTAGTATGCAATATTAGTATACTTGTAATATATTTTTATATAAATATCATTTGTGTGACAACCCGGAAATTTCCGACCAAATTTAAACTTTAAATCTTTATATATTCCCGACACGATAAGCAAAGTTTATAAGTTGAATCTCGAGAATTTTAAACTGTGTTCATACATTCATTTAACCTCGACCAAATTCCAATTATTCACGAACCATTATATGAACGAACATGATTATATATGTATATATGTATATATTATAACTTGAAGACGTTAACAAGTATTAGACGTATAATATTTTACATGAACGTTGTTGTTTTAAAATATATTTAAAATAATTATCGAAGGAATTAGAAGATAATATCAAATGATTTATTTATTAGATACATTGAATTATGATTACGAGTCTTTGTTAAGAGGTCCACTTTGATTTAGAAAACCTTTCCTTTTAACGGCATCCGGAATATTGGTAAAAGTGATTTACAAAAAAAAAATATCATTAACGATAGTTAGTCAAAAGTTAGTAATCATTTTCGTTTAAATTTCAAAAGTGTACTTACTTTGATTAACTCGCGTCCCTCGATAAACCGACTATTTAGTTTTCATATTAAAAATATTATTTGGTAAAATAACTACTATTTTACAAAACGAGTTAAAAGTATATAAAACGAACTTTGAAATATATTTAGTTTTCAAAGACTAAATATTATATCATTAGTTAAAATAATTCAAATATATTTATTATGTACAAATTTACGATTCTAAATAAAAAAATATATATATATTTTAACTTAGTCATAAAACGTCTCAATTTAAAATAAAATATTTTGACAAACAACGAGCCACTGATTTATAGAAGTAAATAACCACAACGCTCAATTATATAAGTCACATTTTTCATAAGGTAATTTATTGATGAGAAAGTCAAATTATTAATAAGGGTACATGTCGCGTAACGTAAAAGGCCAGTTTTCTGAACGTACTAAAGTGCGCTCGAAAAACCGAAAGTGGTACATGAGTCGAGTGACAACGTACGAGTCAATTGAACAAAATTTACATTTTTACTATGCACGTAAATTTAATATAATATATAATTAATTATGTAAATTAAATATTATTTATATATATTATATTAAATAGGATGTGTCGGCAAGGAAAGATCATGGTTACAGCTTGTAAACGTTTTCATGCGATCGCATATATATGACATAGATACCTCATGCGATCGCATAGGGTGAAAGAAGATTGCACATGTATAAAACTCGTACGTCTGGCTCAAATTCATTCCATTCTATCTATCTCTCAAGTCTCAATATATACATATTATAATTATTATTATTATTAAGATTAATATTATTATTAATCTTATTATTACTATTATTAGTAGTATTATTATTGATAATTATACCTAAAATACTACGACGGAATGCTGCTCGAGTGATCTAAAACGGGTTTTCAAAATGAGTTTTGCGAGTATGTTAGGGCTAAGGAAATTATGGGTTATAGCTAGGGAGGTGATGGGTATGGTTCATGGGTATGCTCGTGAGGTCAATCTAGTATTTATCGTCTCCGTTGAATCTACGTACTGTGATGACCCGAGAATTTCTGACCAAATTTAAACTTAATCTTTGAATGTTCCCTACACGATAAGCAAAGTCTGTAATGTTGAGTCTCAAAAATTTTGAACTGTGTTTCATATATTCAATTGACCTTGGACCATTCTCGATGATTCACGAACACTTAATTGTAAATAGATATGTGTGTAGGTATATATAAATAATAATTCGAAATATAATTTGAAGTATTATATGTTATTGTTATTAAAATAAAAATAGGATATTATAATAATTATTATTTAAAATATATCTCTATATATAAACAAGGTATATTAAAAATAAATATTAAATGATTGTAATACTCGTTTGATGTTTCGATTGATATTAAGCAAGTTAAATTCAAACTTATGTAATTTTAAAATAAAAGGTAATCCGAAAATGAGTTATATAAGTTATAGGCTTATTAAAAGTATATTTAGGATCTAATTATTTAATTTTAAACGTGTTTAGTGTGATTGAATTATTATAATATATTATTATTATTATTATTGTTATTATTATTATACTTATTATCATAATTGAGCTGTAAAAACGTTCCAACTTATGTGATTCATTTATGTTGTCTTCACCTTCTCCACCCATAATATTATATGTATACTTTTACTTAGACATATTGTATGACACCCACATGGGATATGTATATCTTATACATATTCTTATAACTATATTCTGTATGTTGACAACCCACCATGTAACCTTTAAATTATCTAAGATTCGATGACCACACATATATTTCAATCACCAATTAAATCCTAGTCTTTATCCATCAACTAAACCCACTAACACATGTGAGTTACTTTTTCTTTTGTTTTTGTCTTGGATCCACACAAACGAACGTATCTTTCTCCTTGTGCATACATTTCCACATAATCCAAAACCTTAGGTTGCTAGTTGGATTTTGCTAGTAGGATTTTATTTATTTATTTTTTTTACTTCTCCACAAAACAATTGATATAGATGTATATATATATTATCCACGATATGCATACGTACACAATCTTTCTCTATATATTTACATTACTTAAAACTATCATCTATCTTCTCTATCTATTTAATATATATACACACATCATACATATACTTAAGGAATCATAAACATTTGATCACATTAAGCATCAAACACCAAGACCCATTTAAAATCCCCACCACTAGAACCACCTACAGTCCACGCTACTATCTTATCTTTCTGTTTTCTGTTTTCATATGAACATCAAAACAACCTACTCTCACTTTCAGACCTGAGTATTCATTCAAAACATCACCACTTACAACATCAACTCGAAACAATACTCAACAAGACCATCGACCCGGTTGACAACTCATTAAACCATAATAATAAAAAAAAAACTAATGATAATTATTTCCTTCTATTCAGGCAATCACCTCCACCACAGATTACTGAAACTACTGCTATATACGTCTGCTTCAGTCAAGCACCAAACAAATCAAAAATACTACTGCACATTGTTGCTGCTAGTTCCTATTTCAGCTCGATCTCAGTCACCTGCAGCTGCTAATTCGTTTTATGTGCCTGTTTTAGCTGCAAACAAAAAAAACCATTAAGGTAAATACAGCTGTTAATGTTTCTGTCTCATGCCTAACGGTTTCTGTCACCGTCACTTGCAACACCCTAAAACACCAATTTGAACCTGCACTTTCTTCTTTCGATTATGAACAACCAACCGCCTTTGCTGCTGCTTCATTCTTGTTCCTGTTTCAACCATAGTAAACCACCACAATCATCACCTTAATCTCCTCAAACACCACGTTATGTTGCTACTACATCTTATTTATTTTGTTTCCCGATCGTTCAAAACCCAAACCACAAACTATCACTAACAGACACCATCAAAACCTTTTCAAAGCCTTTGCTTTCCTGGTTCTATTTTCCTGTCGACAAAAGAAACACCATCAACAATCCACTAAACCTGCAACACCTTATATACAATTTCAATCCGACACCACAATCAAGAAACCATCATCGAATCACACCTCGTATTGATGTAACTAATAATTAAATCCATAATCAAGTCTGTAACTATAATCGTTTATCACAGAAACCGCCAAGAACACCATTCAATAATATTAGTGTTCGATTTCAAAAAAAATTAATAATAATAAAAATAAAATATACAGAATATTTAGAGGGATGAAAAAATTAAGAGAAGATCAATGGAACAATTACCTATATCACCAATCACTGAATCAATTAATTATTTGAATCGATTGATTGCCTGATTAAATGATCGATTGAGGATGATGACGATTAACGAGGATAATGAAGGCTGAGATGAATTGAAGACCTAATCGACACTTTTGATTTGCTTGTTTGATTAATGATTAATGAATCAAAGAACACTCGAACTTGATTTTAATTTTTCGCCTGTGTGTGTGTTTCTGCTACCTCGATCGGTTTTGAGTAGACAACCAGATGCAATCCCATTCTTTATTAGGTATATTATTAATTATTATTATTATTATTATTTGTTATATTTTTATTAAGTATTATTATTATTATTAGTACTATTATTATTATTATTATTATTATTATTATTATTATTATTATTATTATTTCCAAATCTAAATAATATTATCATTATATTATTTTTATTATAATTATTATTTAAAAAAATATATATATTTATATAATGATATATATATATATATATATATATATATATATATATATATATATATATATATATATCTATTACGTATATCATAAGCATACTAATATTAGATTTTAATATATTAACTAAAATAATATTACTTATATCACTAATAACAATATACAAACTGGTTCAATTACGATTATATATTTTAATATATATAATTGATATAGGTTCGTGAATCCGAGGTCAACTCTACATTTGTTCAATGTCGTTATATGTATTTTTACTACAAAATACATTAGGTGAGTTTCATTTGTCCTTTTTACCCTTTATATTTTTGAGCTGAGAATACATGCAAATGCTTTATTAATTGTTTTATAATATTTATATGCGTGAGTTTCATTTTCCTTTTTACCCTTTATATTTTTGGGCTGAGAATACATGCGCAATTTTTATAAATGTTTTACGAAATAGACACAAGTAATCGAAACTACATTCTATGGTTGAATTATCGAAATCAAATATGCCTCTTTTTATTAAGTCTGGTAATCTAAGAATTAGGGAATAGACACCCTAATTGACGCGAATCCTAAAGATAGATCTATCGGGCCCAACAAGCCCCATCCAAAGTACCGGATGCTTTAGTACTTCGAAATTTATATCATGTCCGAAGGAGGATCCCGGAATGATGGGGATATTCTTATATGCATATTGTGAATGTCGGTTACCAGGTGTTCAATCCATATGAATGATATTTTGTCTTTATGCATGGGACATATATTTAGGAGAAATGGAAATCTTGTGGTCTACTAAAATGATGGAAATGATTATTTATGTTAAACTAATGAACTCACCAACCTTTTGGTTGACACTTTAAAGTATGTTTATTCTCAGATATGAAAGAAATCTTCCGCTGTGCATTTATTCATCTTAGAGATATTACTTGGAGTTATTCATGACATATTTCAAAAGACGTTGCATTCGAGTCATTGAGTTCATCAAGATTATTATTTAGTCAATTATAGTTGGATATATTATGAAATGATATGCATGCCGTTAACTTTCGATGTAAAGCAAGTTTGTCTTTTAAAAACGAGTGCAATGTTTGTAAAATGTATCATATAGAGGTCAAGTACCTCGCGATGTAATCAACTATTATGAATCATTTATAATCGATATGGACTTCGTCCGGATGGATTAGGACGGGTCATTAAAGTTGGTATCAGAGCGGAGGTCTTAGCGAACCAGGTCTTGCATTAGTGTGTCTAACTGATAGTCGTTAGGATGTATTAGTGAGTCTGGACTTCGAGCGTGTCTGCATGTCAAAAGTTTTGCTTATCATTTTTGTCGGAAATCATCTACTTATCATCCTTAGGAAATTACCTGCTTATTATTCTTAGTCTAGACATGTCTTACTGCCTCTATTGCATAGAAAATGTATCGGTAAGTTCATATCTTAGCGTATCTGTTATTGTTACCTTTGTCTGACAGCTTCTGTAGATTTCTCCGTAATTTATGGGATTTTAGTATTATATATGCATATGTAAATTATGTATTGCAGGGTACTAATCTACATCCTATAATCTATTTCTTATCGAAAATTCTTCATCTGATCGTACGAGATGAATCCCTCAACCAGTTCGATTCCCTTAGATTCCGATAACTATTCCGATAGTTATTCCGACAGCTATTCTGACATAGAGTTTCACTCGAGCTCCGAAAGCAGTGTCACCAGAATGAGTAAACCAATCAGCCATCCCCAATTCATCTGATGGTTTCGTAGTTGACTAAATCAATGGAGATGAGAAGAAGGTAATCCTTTCCACTCACCAACCTGCGCTCTTGGCGAAGAACCTGAAACACTTACCGGTGAACCTGTTTGAAACATCATCTTCTCTCTCAGAGTATCTCGTCACTATTATATACTGTCTCACATTTTAGACCTTATTCATCCACTCGTTCCGACCAACAATCATCCCGGAGTAATAGAAGAAGTCAACGAGTTTCGCGCCCGAGTTGTAGCTTTGGAAAATATGGTGCAAAATGTACCAGCTTCAACAACATCAACGGCATCAACTGTACCACCAACAACAACACAAAGCACAACAACACACGCCTCAACATCACAATTGGTACCCCGAGCATAATTATCGTTCTACATGACGTTATGCATCATTTATCTTCGTTCAACATGGCGAATATGTAATCTCTAATGTTTTAGAGATTATATATTCTTGTTCCAATGTAAATCAAATGAGTTTAATATCATATTAACTCATTAAATCCATGATTGCATCTGAAGAAAATATATATACAAGTATATTTTTATAAAGATTGTAATTAAAAATTCTTTCGTACAAATTGTTAATGGTGAAAATATTTTAACGGGTAGGTAATACCTGAGGAATATTTAGATTTCACTTTAATAAGTTACACTGTACATTCGACGAAGCTGATTCAACAGTCATTTACTATCCTACTTACAACCACCGATATACGTATCCGCTCACCAAAGAATAACTATTTTCATTCAAATTCAATTTCATATTTGGATTTTGATCTATCAGAATCCGACAAGTGGCATAATGAAGAAAACATTAGATAAAATAAAATTTGTTAGAAACAAACAAATTAACTATGAGAAATTCTGTTAAGAATTCACGCTAACAAAATCCTAGCTAACTGTTCCTAGCTAACTGATTACATTTTATTTATCGTAATTTAATTATTGCAATTTACATTCTCGCAATTTTATTTATCGTCATTTAATTTCTGTTATTTACTTTACGCACTTTATTTATCGTCATTTAAATTTCTGTTATTTATATTACGCACTTTAAATATCGGGACACGTATACAAGGTTTTGACATATCATATCGACGCATCTATATATATTATTTGGAATCACCATAGACACTCTATATACAGTAATGATCGAGTTCTCTATACATGGTTGAGGTTGATTCTACAATAATATATATAGTTTGAGTTGTGATCGAGTCTGAGACATGTACACGGGTCACGATATGTATTAATTAATTTGAATATTATATATTAAACTATAAATGACTTATTGGACTGTCAACTGTAGACTATCGACTGAGGACTAATAACATTGGACAATTAAAATGAATTAAAATATCGATTATAACATATGAAACTAAACAATTCTTCAAGTTTGCCACTTGATTTCATCATAAACCTCCTTTGTATCTTGACGATTACAATCTGCGTTCAAACCTTTAATAATTCTTGAAAACACCTCAATCGCGAAGATGAACCAACCGCACTTCATCTACGAAAGGAAAGATTTATGCATATAGCGATGCAACTGAAAACATTCGGAACCTGAGTAAACATCTAACACTTATCTGTGCTAACTCCTTTGGCATTGTTATTACCGAAAATAACTTTGCAATTCCTTTTCAAATTAGCCAAATTTGTCACAGCTCCAGCAAGTCAACTTCGAATTTTCAGTCGGACTAGCCTTACTATAACCTTGATATATATATGCGTGCTCTTTTATTGTTACCGGGGAACCTTTTATATTCCACCATATTACCAGCAGATGTACCAGCAACCTCGTCGCTCCTTGGTTTAAACCTCTTCGACAAATCACTATATTTGTCTATTGAAGTCTCAACATGTACTCATTCGTATCTTGTAATAAGAATTGCCATACCAATTACTGAAAATCAATAAATCTGTATTGTGAGTCTCGCAACGTTTCCACAACAACAGTTATATGTATCCATATGACATTTATCTCTTAGAACTATGATCTTCCATTCTGAAATTCTGAAAAGCACTCAGTCTGCGAATTAATACTCTGAATTTTTAAATGCTGAATACAGCAGCAAAAACTGTACATGACCTTAACCGTTTAAAATTTGATGATAAAGAATGGAGTATTGGAAACACCCAATAGAAAATTTAGTACCGAAAAGCGGATTATGCGAAACTATGAAGGAAGCCGTGGACAAATCACAAAGAATAAGTTTGACTTCAAATAATCTAAATGATTCAATGCCTGCTGAAGTCTTTAGCGAATATCTTGCTCCTTACCCTAAACCCTTACGGACAATAGTCTCCATCATCCTCTGATCTTAGATATTCAAAGATATTATCGTATTGTTCATTATAAATATCCTCCATATTTCTGAAGATATTTTTATAACTATTCTTATCTGAAATCATTAATATCTTCGTGCTATCAGTGTTACATCATATAGAAACTGTTAGTTTCTATATTCTATAAACTTTCAAGAATAAAATATGAATGTTATTGAAGTAATGTTGGGAACTGATGCATGAGTTAGTATAATATAATGACACTTGATCAACGTGATTATATTACAGTAAGTCATGCTGAGTTTTAATGGGACGTGATGATTCACAGATCATAACGTCATCATGTGCCATGTTACATAACTCTTTCATTCTGCTTAACTTCTGAACATATCAAGAAAGTATATTCTTGATAGTTCTATTCTCAGTGATTCTGGTAATTTGACAAATCAAATCGTGCTATTACGTTCTTTCTTGTTTAGAACATTAAGTTCATTCAAAACTCCATACTTATGAATTCTGGATCATTACTCGCTTTACTAGAGGTCAAGAAGAGAATAAAAAGGCAAAGAGCTCTAAAATATAAGAGAAAATATAAAGCCCAATAACAACACGGATGTTACGAACCTTGGATATTAATACGAATAGCAATATAAAGACACGGTAGAATTAAGAATAGTATCACCCCAAGGTAAAAGTAGAAGTAAACAGATTCTTCTGGAGAAAGATTGAAAAGAAGGATGACATAAATGATAATTAGAAAAATATCAAGGATTAGAACTGGATTAAGCATTTTCACAATCTTTTGAATGTATGAACTAAGAAAGAAAGTATAGGAATGGTGAGAATAATGGAACGGAAGAGCTTAATTTATAATGGAAGCATCAGACAGAGTAATCGAGGCAGATCACCGTATTTAATTATAGAGATCTTAATTTCCTTACTCACCGAAGAATCAAATCTTTTAGATTTCGAAGATTTTCTTTAAATCCCTTAAATTCCGGAATTCAACCCTGACTCTGTCAAAAGTTAAGATGAATCTTTACTTTCCTATTTCACTCTTCGGTGATAGCTTCATTCGTACTCTTCGAATAATTGAATTATTTTCATCCATATTACTCAGTGATGATAAAACTCAATTTATCAACTCATATTCATCATGAAAACATTTTTATTGTTCGCCATGACCACCTCACTCAAATTTCGGGACGAAATTTCTTTAACGGGTAGGTACTGTGATGACCCGGGAATTTTCGACCAAATTTAAACTTAATCTTTGAATGTTCCCGACACGATAAGCAAAGTCTGTAATGTTGAGTCTCAAAAATTTTGAACTGTGTTTCATATATTCAATTGACCTTGGACCATTCTCGACGATTCACGAACACTTAATTGTAAATAGATATGTGTGTAGGTATATATAAATAATAATTTGAAATATAATTTGAAGTATTATATGTTATTGTTATTAAAATAAAAATAGGATATTATAATAATTATTATTTAAAATATATCTCTATATATAAACAAGGTATATTAAAAATAAATATTAAATGATTGTAATACTCGTTTGATGTTTCGATTGATATTAAGCAAGTTAAATTCAAACTTATGTAATTTTAAAATAAAAGGTAATCCGAAAATGAGTTATATAAGTTATAGGCTTATTAAAAGTATATTTAGGATCTAATTATTTAATTTTAAACGCGTTTAGTGTGATTGAATTATTATAATATATTATTATTATTGTTATTATTATTATAATTATTATCATAATTGAGCTGTAAAAACGTTCCAACTCATGTGATTCATTTATGTTGTCTTCACCTTCTCTACCCATAATATTATATGTATACTTTTACTTAGACATATTGTATGACACCCACATGGGATATGTATATCTTATACATATTCTTATAACTATATTCTGTATGTTGACAACCCACCATGTAACCTTTAAATTATCTAAGATTCGATGACCACACATATATTTCAATCACCAATTAAATCCTAGTCTTTATCCATTAACTAAACCCACTAACACATGTGAGTTACTTTTTCTTTTATTTTTGTCTTGGATCCACACAAACGAACGTATCTTTCTCCTTGTGCATACATTTCCACATAATCCAAAACCTTAGGTTGCTAGTTGGATTTTGCTAGTAGGATTTTATTTATTTATTTTTTTAACTTCTCCACAAAACAATTGATATAGATGTATATATATAATCCACGATATGCATACGTACACAATCTTTCTCTATATATTTACATTACTTAAAACTATCATCTATCTTCTCTATCTATTTAATATATATACACACATCATACATATACTTAAGGAATCATAAACATTTGATCACATTAAGCATCAAACACCAAGACCCATTTAAAATCCCCACCACTAGAACCACCTACAGTCCACGCTACTATCTTATATTTCTGTTTTCTGTTTTCATATGAACATCAAAACAACCTACTTTCACTTTCAGACTTGAGTATTCGTTCAAAACATCACCACTTACAACATCACCTCGAAACAATACTCAACAAGACCATCGACCCGGTTGACAACTCATTAAACCATAATAAATAAATAAAAACTAATGATAATTATTTCCTTCTATTCCGACAATCACCTCCACCACAGATTACTGAAACTACTGCTATATACGTCGACTTCAGTCAAGCACCAAACAAATAAAAAATACTACTGCACATTGTTGCTGCTAGTTCCTGTTTCAGCTCGATCTCAGTCACCTGCAGCTGCTAATTCATTTTATGTACCTGTTTTAGCTGCAAACAAAAAAAAACCATTAAGGTAAATACAGCTGTTAATGTTTCTGTCTCATGCCTAACGGTTTCTGTCACCGTCACTTGCAACACCCTAAAACACCAATTTGAACCTGCACTTTCTTCTTTCAATTATGAACAACCAGCCACCTTTGCTGCTGCTTCATTCTTGTTCCTGTTTCAACCATAGTAAACCACCACAATCATCACCTTAATCTCCTCAAACACCACGTTATGTTGCTACTACATCTTATTTATTTTGTTTCCCGATCGTTCAAAACCCAAACCACAAACTATCACTAACAGACACCATCAAAACCTTTTCAAAGCCTTTGCTTTCCTGGTTCTGTTTTCCTATCGACAAAAGAAACACCATCAACAATCCACTAAACCTGCAACACCTTCTATACAATTTCAATCCGACACCACGATCAAGAAACCATCATCGAATCACACCTCGTATTGCTGTAACTAATAATTAAATCCATAATCAAGTCTGTAACTATAATCGTTTATCACAGAAACCGCCAAGAACACCATTCAATAATATTAGTGTTCGATTTCAAAAAAAAATTTAATAATAATAAAAATAAAATATACAGAATATTTAGAGGGATGAAGAAATTAAGAGAAGATCAATGGACCAATTACCTATATCACCAATCACTGAATCAATTAATTATTTGAATCGATTGATTGCCTGATTAAAAGATCGATTGAGGATGATGACGATTAACGAGGATAATGAAGGCTGAGATGAATTGAAGACCTAATCGACACTTTTGATTTGCTTGTTTGATTGATGATTAATGAATCAAAGAACACTCGAACTTGATTTTAAATTTTTGCCTGTGTGTGTGTGTTTCTGCTACCTCGATCGGTTTTGAGTAGACAACCAGATGCAATCCCACTCTTTATTAGGTATATTATTAATTATTATTATTATTTGTTATATTTTTATTAAGTATTATTATTATTATTAGTACTATTATTATTATTATTATTATTATTATTATTATTATTATTATTATTATTATTTCCAAATCTAAATAATATTATCATTATATTATTTTTATTATAATTATTATTTTAAAAAAATATATATATATTTATATAAAGATATATATATATATATATATATATATATATATATATATATATATATATATATATATATATATATATATATATATATATATATATATATATATATATTTATATATTACGTATATCATAAGCATACTAATATTAGATTTTAATATATTAACTAAAATAATGTTACTTATATCACTAATAACAATATACAAACTGGTTCAATTATGATTATATATTTTAATATATATAATTGATATAGGTTCGTGAATCCGAGGTCAACCCTACATTTGTTCAATGTCGTTATATGTATTTTTACTGCAAAATACATTAGGTGAGTTTCATTTGCCCTTTTTACCCTTTACATTTCTGGGCTGAGAATACATGCAAATGCTTTATTAACTGTTTTATAATATTTATATGCGTGAGTTTCATTTGCCTTTTTACCCTTTAGATTTTTGGGCTGAGAATACATGCGCAATTTTTATAAATGTTTTACGAAATAGACACAAGTAATCGAAACTACATTCTATGGTTGAATTATCGAAATCGAATATGCCCCTTTTTATTAAGTCTGGTAATCTAAGAATTAGGGAACAGACATCCTAATTGACGCGAATCCTAAAGATAAATCTATCGGGCCCAACAAGCCCCATCCAAAGTACCGAATGCTTTAGTACTTCGAAATTTATATCATGTCCGAAGGAGGATCCCGGAATGATGGGGATATTCTTATATGCATATTGTGAATGTCGGTTACCAGGTGTTCAATCCATATGAATGATATTTTGTCTCTATACATGGGACATATATTTAGGAGAAATGGAAATCTTGTGATCTATTAAAATGATTATTTATGTTAAACTAAAGAACTCACCAACCTTTTGGTTGACACTTTAAAGTATGTTTATTCTCAGGTATGAAAGAAATCTTCCGCTGTGCATTTGTTCATCTTAGAGATATTACTTGGAGTCATTCATGACATATTTCAAAAGACGTTGCATTCGAGTCATTGAGTTCATCAAGATTATTATTTAGTCAATTATAGTTGGATATATTATGAAATGATATGCATGCCGTCAACTTTCGATGTAAAGCAAGTTTGTCTTTTAAAAACGAATGCAATGTTTGTAAAATGTATCATATAGAGGTCAAGTACCTCGCGATGTAATCAACTATTATGAATCGTTTATAATCGATATGGACTTCGTTCGGATGGATTAGGACGGGTCATGAAACGTACCTTTCCTGCAATATTGAATCTCAATATTGATACGTGAGTACTTATAATTTAACTTTTACATATAAATAGTGTATCCCTAACTAGTGCTCGAGTATATAGGATTATGCATATTTGTACTTTTGATATTGCCTTTAGTTAGGTTATGTTGAATCCTGAATTAGTTTTGTATGCGGTTGAGATAAAGTATAAGATATGCATGTCGTTTGAAAGCTAGCGAAAAATTAAGAACTTTTCATTTAGATATCGAATGGTTTCGATGAACGGATTTGAAGTTATAGTCAATCGAATTTTTGTATTATTATTAAAAATGATTATTATTATCGTCGTTATTATCGTTAAAGTTATAATTAGTATTATTATTATTATCTAATTATTATTATAATAATAATAATAATTATTATTATTACTATCATTATTATTATTATTATTATTATTATCATTATTAATATATTTATCATTATTTAAAAATGGTTATTGTTATTGTTATTATTATTATTATATTATCATTAAAATAATTATTAGTATGATCCTTAATAATGTCATAGTAATTATCATTATTAGTATTTTTGTAATTAAAACTAATATTAGTAACATCTAATTATTTTGATTACTATTATTATCATTATTATGAACACAATATAAAAGACGATAAAAAACTATTAAACGAAACGATTAGGAAGTAATGAGTAAGCGTATCATGATGAAATTAAAATATTATAAGATATTGATTTAAATAAAATTATCGTTCTTATTATTTTTATTATTACTATTATTATTAAAAGTATCGTTAGTATTAAAACTATCATTTTAACAAAAATTATCATTTTAATAGAAATGTCATTGTTACTATAAAAATATCATTATTATTATCATTTTAAATAGAATTATTATTTTTAAAATAATATTAAAAAGTATCGTAAATATTAAAGTTATCATAATTAGAATTATCGTTTTATCATAATGTCATCTTAGTAATTATAAATATTGATATTTTTATAATAATAATTATTATTACAAAATAATACAACTTTTACTTGCTATTATTATAAATATTATTTTATCAAATAAATATGTGATACAAACATATTTTACTACATGTAATAAATTACTTTAATAATACCTATCATATTATCTTTATAATATTAAATGAACTCTATAAATTTTATTACTTAATATATATAAAAGTATATTTTAATATAAAATTTTATTTATTAATAAATGAATTATATTTTTTTACTCTAATAAATCTTTGAAAAATATTTAAAAATATAAAACGATGATATTTAAAATATATTATAATCATGTATAAATTTTGGAAATCATTTTGAGTCAAATTGACTTTTGTTGACTTTTGCATATTAGTCTCGAGCATTAGGATTATGGTACACTATGACCTGACCTAAATTGCTATACAAATATTGACCAACATATAAATATATATACTTAATTTAGGTTCGTGAATCCGAGGCCAACCTTGCACTTGTTCAATGACGTTATATGTATTTTTACTACGAAATATAATAGGTGAGTTTCATTTGCCTTTTTTCCCTTTATATTTTTGGGCTGAGAATACATGCGAAATTTTTATAAACGTTTTACGAAATAGACACAAGTAATCGAAACTACATTATATGGTTGAATGATCGAAGCCGAATATGCCCCTTTTTGCTTGGTAGCCTAAGAATTAGGGAACATCACTAATTTTGAGAATTAGTGCACGCCTAATTGACGTGAATCCTAAAGATTGATCTATTGGACCTAACGAACCCCATCCAAAGTACCGGATGCTTTAATACTTCGAATTTGTTTTTATCATGTCCGAAGGATTTCCCGGAATGATGGGGATATTCTTATATGCATATTGTGAATGTCGGTTACCAGGTGTTCAATCCATATGAATGATATTTTGTCTTTATGCATGGGACATATATTTAGGAGAAATGGAAATCTTGTGGTCTACTAAAATGATGGAAATGATTATTTATGTTAAACTAATGAACTCACCAACCTTTTGGTTGACACTTTAAAGCATGTTTATTCTCAGGTAATAAAGAAATCTTCCGCTGTGCATTAGCTCATTTTAGAGATCTTACTTGGAGTCATTCATGGCATATTTTGAAAGACGTTGCATTCGAGTCTTTGAGTTCATCAAGATTATTATTAAGTCGATCATAGTTGGATAGTGGATATTATGAAATGGTATGCATGCCTGTCAATTTTCGATGTAAAGAAAGTTTATCTTTTAAAAACAAATGCAATGTTTGTAAAATGTATCATATAGAGGTCAAATACCTCGTGATGTAATCAACTATTGTGAATCGTTTATAATGTATATGAACGGGTCCTTTCAGTTGGTATCAGAGCGGTGGTCTTAGCGAACCAGGTCTGCATTATTGTGTCTAACTGATAAGTCGTTAGGATGCATTAGTAAGTCTGAACTTCGACCGTGTCTACATGTCAAAAGTTTTGCTTATCATGTCTAGCTGAAAGTCAGCTTCTTATCACCCTTAGAAAATTTCCTTCTTAGTCTAGACACGTCTTGCTGCATTGATTGCATGAATAGTGTATAGACAAAAATTCATATCTTAGCGTATCTGCTATGTCATATCTTATCGTATCTATTACTGTAAACGTTGCCTGATATATTCCGTAAATTCCTCCATAATTTACGAAATCTTTTGTTCTATATATATGGATATTCTATGTAATTAGAATACCATCCGTTAGTCAAAATCATTTCATATCAAAAAATCCTTTATCCAATCGTACGAAATGGAATTCGTCATCAGTTCATGTCACTTGGATTCCGAAATGGAATCCCATTCAAGCTCCGAAAGCAGTGTGACTGGAATGGATCAACCAATCAACCATCATTTATTTTGGATGAATTGGGGATGGGTTCGTAGTCATCTCAATCATTGGAGTCAAGAAAAAGGCGATCCTTTCCATCCACCACATTGCCCTCTTGACGAAGAACCTGAAGCACTTACCGGCGAACCTGTCCGAAACACCATTTTCTCTCTCATTTCCAGAGTATCTCGTCACGATTATATATTACATCAAATTTTAGATTTTATTTATCCGCTCGTCCGAACCTACAATCACCCCGGTGTAATAGAAGAAGTCAACGAGCTTCGCGCTCGGGTAGTGGCTTTGGAAAATATGGTGCAGAGATTACAAACACCAGCAACAGCACCAGCAGCATAACCAATATCACCATCATCAATGCCAACAGTACCATTACCACCTCCAACCACAACCGCGTCGTAAACCTCAACTTCACAATCTGTCCCACGAGCATCAACGTCATATGCACCATAGATACCATGGAGTACCAACAACAATAACTGACGAAGTATTAATTCATAATTTCATTGGAGAAACATTCCGCGGAGATTATGTAATCTCTAAAGTTTTAGAGATTATCTAATCTAGCCCTAACCATAAAGCAGTTAAGCGAACCAAAATGATAGAAGGAAGAATAGAAACCCTGACAAAAAAAATGGTGTGTGATTAACCAGCTAAACTTGTTTTATCAACAACATCATCAGTACCGTCAGCATCACCAGCATCGTCAGTATAATCAGCATCAGAATCAACAACATCTATAACATCACAAACTCCGTCAGTTCAAGAATCACTGTGGACATCATTACGAATCAATAACGCGTATATTTTATCAACAAGTTATGAAGAATTAACTCATTCCTTCTGAAGAAATTATATATATATTATATATATATATATATATATATATATATATATATATATATATATATATATATATATATATATATATATTTTGAAATAAAAATAAATCTTTCCTTGCTAAACTATTGTGTGTGAATCTTAACTACTTGGTTAATTCATATTACAAATATGCAATAATGTACGTCCCTCGCCCGCGACTTAACCATCGTTAACTACAATCTCTGTTTCGATTCAACAAATTCCAATTCCTAATAAATCATTTATATATTTGATTTTACACTTCATCATTGATGTAACCGAAACTTTTCAGATAACATCATTCGTACTTTGCGAAGTTCACAAGAATTTAACGAAAACCAACATCACATCTCAACAAATAACGAAGTATTGATTCATAATTTCAATATTATTGAAGAAATACTTATGTAATCTCTAAAGCCTTCAAGGGATTATTCAATTCTGGTTTCAACCATAAATCGAATGAGTTTAATTTAGTATTGACTCATTGAAATCTATGTTACATCTGAAGAGAATATATACATATATATTTTCATAAAGACTGTAATAAAATTCTTTTGTACAAAATATTAATTGTGAAATTTTTTTTAACGGGTAGGTAATACCCGATATATATATATATATATATATATATATATATATATATATATATATATATATATATATATTCACAATTAATATGTTACATTCTTCGAATCTGATTAAGTAAATTATCAACTATACTTCCTACTTTCACAATAATATACATTATTTCATAGCAATCAATACAACAATACTCATTCAAACCCAATTACGTATTCTGATTTTGAAACCTCAGAATTCAATACGAAATATAACCGGTACCATCACTTTTAGATTCCTACATCTTTCAAAGCTATACTTTGACTTCAAATTTGTGTTAGAACATCAAATGGATGTTAACGATTACAATCTGTGTTCAAACCCTTCATAAATTTCTGAAGACACTTCAAATAATGAGCAATCGAGATGATGATTCAACCACATATTACCCACAGTTATGTACTTAAAAAGCTCTCGAAACCAAAGTCATAATTCAACATATATCTGTGTCAAATCCTTTGGCATTTATTAGTAAAAATAACTTTGCAATTCCTTTTCAAAGTAGCAAATTCTATCACAGCTCCAGCAAGACAACTTCGATTTTTTTCATTCGGAGTAGCCTTATCATAATCTTGATATATATGATTACCCTTTTGTTATCGGAGAACCTTTCATATTCCACCACATTATCAATAACCTTATTCACAACTTCACTAATCTTTGACCTTCCAGAGAATCATTATATTTACCGAAACCCCATCATTTACTCGCATTTGGTAACAAGGATTGCCATACGAATCATCGGGAATTAGCAATCAGTATTTTGAAATCTCGCAGCATGTCTACGTCAACAGTTATATGTGTACGTACAACGTCTATCTCCTGGACTTACATACTTGAATGTGAAGTTTTTGAAAAACACCTTGAACTGCGGAATAGTTCTCGAAATGTTGATGAAGCAGCAAAAAAAAAAAAACTATAAAACGACCTTAACAGTAAAAAGTTTGATGATAATGAATAGTGTGCTGGCAAAGAGCAGAAAAAGAGAAGTCTTGGAATTGAAAACCGGATTGAGCAAAGTATGAAGGAGGTTGTGGACAAATCACAAAGACTGAACCTGACTTCAAAGGATCCAAATGATTCAGTACCTGCTGAAGTCATTAACAAATACCTTGCTCCTGACTCTAAACCCCCGCGGACAATATTCTTCATCATCCTGTGATATTAGAAATTCTAAGATATCATCGTATCTTTCATTATAAATATCCTCCATATTTCTGAAGATATTTTCTTAATTATTCTTATCTGAAATCATTTATCTCTTCGCGCTATCTGTATTACATCATAAAAGAAACTATTTTAGTTTCTAAATTCTGAAACATTCGAGTTTAAAATAGGAATATTTTTGAAGTAGTGTGGGAGCTGAAGCATGAGTTAGTATAATATAATGACACTTGATCAACATGATTATGTTACAGTAAGTCATGCTGAGTTTCTAAATGGAACATGATGATTCACAGATCATAACATCATCATGTGCCATGTTATACGACTCTTGTATTCTATTTAACCTCTAAAATATCAAGAAAAAATTTCTTGATGATTCGGCCTTTTTCGAGGTATTCTAGTAATTTGACAAATCAAAATCGTGCTATTTCGATTTCCTTCTTAGAACATTCACTATGTTCATTCCAAAATTCATATCTACCAATTCTAGACCATTACAAGCGGTGCTTAATCGCAAGAAGTAGAAACGAATGGACAAAGCTCTAAAATAGAATTTGGGGTATAAATCACAGTAAATTAGAGAGAACATTAACTGTGAATGACAATGATTATAGAAGGCAGAAGCAAGGACTTCGAAATATAAGGGAAGATATAAAGCCCAACAACAACCTGTAAATTATAACCCATATATATCAATGCATATGGCAACATAAAGACACGGGAGAACTAAAAACACTATAAAACCAAGGTATAATAGAAATAAATAGATTCCTCCGGAGGCAGATGAAAAAGAATAACGACAGATATGAAAAGGATGAGTATATTGAAAATCAGCACTGGATGAAGCATATTGACGAATACTTTAAATTATGAGTTGAGGGAGAAAGAATAGAAGGTGTGAGTTGTAAGGAAACGAAGGAGGTAGATTTATAGTGACATATCCGACAGAGCAATCAAAAACGGATGATCGCATTTAAAGCGGATCCTAATTTCCTTGGTTATCGAAGAATCAAATCTTATTATGAAGATTTTCTCCAAATCCCTTGAACTCTGGAAATCAAATCCTATCTACGTCAAAAGATATGACAAATTTACAACTACTCATTTCACTCTTTTGGTGATAGATTCACTCGTACTCTTCACAAAATCAAATGATTTTATACATATTACTCAATGATGATAAAATCCTAATCTTCAGCTTATATGCGTCATGAAAACATACTTATTGTCAGCCATGACCATCCCAATCAAATTTCGGGACGAAATTTCTTTAACGGGTAGGTACTGTGACAACACGAAAATTTCTGACCAAATTTAAACTTTAAATCTTTATATATTCCTGACACGATAAGCAACATTTGTAAGTTGAATCTCGAGAATTTTAAACTGTGTTCATACATTCATTTAACCTCGACCAAATTCCAATGATTCACGAGCCATTATATGAACGAACATGATTATATATGTATATATGTATATATTATAACTTGAAGACGTTAACAAGTATTAGACGAATAATATTTTACATGAACGTCGTTGTTTTAAAATATATTTAAAATAATTATCGAAGAAATTAGAAGATAATATCAAATGATTTATTTATTAGATACATTGAATTATGATTACGAGTCTTTGTTAAGAGGTCCACTTTGATTTAGAAAACCTTTCATTTTAACGGAATCTGGAATATTGGTAAAAGTGATTTACAAAAAAAATATATCATTAACGAGAGTTAGTCAAAAGTTAGTAATCATTTCCGTTTAAATTTCAAAAGTGTACTTACTTTGATTAACTCGTGTCCCTCGATAAACCGACTATTTAGTTTTCATATTAAAAACATTATTTGGTAAAATAACTACTATTTTACAAAACGAGTTAAAAGTATATAAAATGAACTTTGAAATATATTTAGTTTTGAAAGACTAAATATTATATCATTAGTTAAAATAATTCAAATATATTTATTATGTACAAATTTACGATTCTAAATAAAAATATGTATATATTTTAACTTAGTCATAAAACGTCTCAATTTAAAATAAAATATTTTGACAAACAACGAGCCACTGATTTATAGAAGAAAATAACCACAACGCTCAATTATATAAGTCACATTTTTCATAAGGTAATTTATTGATGAGAAATTCAAATTATTAATAAGGGTACATGTCGCATAACGTAAAAGGCTAGTTTTCTAAACGTACGAAAGTGCGCTCAAAAAACCGAAAGTGGTACATGAGTCGAGTGACAATGTACGAGTCAATTGAACAAAAATTACATTTTTACTATGCACGTAAATTTAATATAATATATAATTAATTATGTAAATTAAATATTATTTATATATATATAATATTAAATAAGATGTGTCGGCAAGGAAAGATTATGGTTACAGCTTGTAAACGTTTTCATGCGATCGCATATACATGACATAGATACCTCATGCGATCGCATGGGGTGAAAGAAGATTGCACATGTATAAAGCTAGTATGTCTGGCTCAAATTCATTCCATTCTATCTATCTCTCAAGTCTCAATATATTATTATTATTATTATTATTATTATTATTATTATTATTATTATTATTATTATTATTATTATTATTATTATTATTATTATTATTATTATTATTATTATTATTATTATTACTATTATTAGTAGTATTATTATTGATAATTATACCTAAAATACTACGACGGAATGCTGCTCGAGTGATCTAAAACGGGTTTTCAAAATGAGTTTTGCGAGTAGGTTAGGGCTAAGGAAATTATGGGTTATAGTTAGGGAGGTGATGGGTATGGTTCATGGGTATGCTCGTGAGGTCAATCTAGTATTTATCGTATCCGTTGCATCTACGTACCTTTCCTGCAATATTGAATCTCAATATTGATACGTGAGTACTTATAATTTAACTTTTACATATTAATAGTGTATCCCTGACTAGTGCTCGAGTATATAGGATTATGCATGTTTGTACTTTTGATATTGCCTTTAGTTAGGTTATGTTGAATCCTGAATTAGTTTTGTATGCGGTTGAGATAAGGTATAAGATATGCATGTCGTTGGAAATCTAGCGAGAAATTAAGAACTTTTCATTTAGATATCGAATGGTTTCGATGAACGGATTTGAAGTTATAGTCAATCGAATTTTTGTATTATTATTAAAAATGATTATTATTATCGTCGTTATTATCGTTAAAGTTATAATTAGTATTATCATTATTATCTAATTATTATTATTATAATTATTATTATTATTATTATTATTATTATTACTATCATTATTATTATTATCATTATTAATATATTTATCATTATTTAAAAATGGTTATTGTTATTGTTATTATTATTATTATATTATCATTAAAATAATTATTAGTATTATCGTTAATAATGTCATAGTAATTATCATTATTAGTATTATTGTAATTAAAACTAATATTAGTAACATCTAATTATTTTGATTACTATTATTATCATTATTATGAACACAATATAAAAGACGATTAAAAACTATTAAACGAAACGATTAGGAAGTAATGAGTAAGAGTATTATGATGAAATTAAAATATTATAAGATATTGATTTAAATAAAATTATCGTTCTTATTATTTTTATTATTACTATTATTATTAAAAGTATCGTTAGTATTAAAACTATCATTTTAACAAAAATTATCATTTTAATAGAAATGTCATTGTTACTATAAAAATATCATTATTATTATCATTTTAAATATAATTATTATTTTAAAAATAATATTAAAAAGTATCGTAAATATTAAAGTTATCATAATTAGAATTATCATTTTATCATAATGTCATCTTAGTAATTATAAATATTGATATTTTTATAATAATAATTATTATTACAAAATAATACAACTTTTACTTACTATTATTATAAATATTATTTTAACAAATAAATATGTGATACAAATATATTTTACTACGTGTAATAAATTACTTTAATAATACCTATCATATTATCTTTATTATATTAAATGAACTCTATAAATTTTATTACTTAATATATATAAAAGTATATTTTAATATAAAATTTTATTTATTAATAAATGAATTATATTTTTTTACTCTAATAAATCTTTTCAAAATATTTAAAAATATAAAACGACGATATTTAAAATATATTATAATCATGTATAAATTTTGGAAATCATATTGAGTCAAATTGACTTTTGTTGACTTTTGTATATTAGTCTCGAGCATTAGTATTGTGGTACACTATGACCTGACCTAAATTGCTATACAAATATTGACCAACATATAAATATATATACTTAATTTAGGTTCGTGAATTCGAGGCCAACCTTGCACTTGTTCAATGACGTTATATGTATTTTTACTACGAAATACAATAGATGAGTTTCATTTGCCTTTTTCCCTTTATATTTTTGGGCTGAGAATACATGCGAAATTTTTATAAATGTTTTACGAAATAGACACAAGTAATTGAAACTACATTATATGGTTGAATGATCGAAGCCGAATATACCCCTTTTTGCTTGGTAGCCTAAGAATTAGGGAACATTCCTAATTTTGAGAATTAGTGCATGCCTAATTGACGCGAATTCTAAAGATATATCTATTGGGCCTAACGAACCCCATCCAAAGTACCGGATGCTTTGGTACTTCGAATTCGTTTTTATCATGTCTGAAGGATTTTTCGAAATGATAGGGGATATTCTTATATGCATCTTGTTAATGTCGGTTACCAGGTGTTCAATCCATATGAATGATTTTTGTCTCTATGCATGGGACGTATATTTATGAGAATTGGAAATGAAATTCTTGTGGTCTATTAAAATGATGAAAATGAATGATTATGATAAACTAATGAACACACCAACCTTTTGGTTGACACTTTAAAGCATGTTTATTCTCAAGTAATAAAGAAATCTTCCGATGTGCATTAGCTCATTTTAGAGATCTTACTTGGAGTCATTCATGGCATATTTTGAAAGACGTTGCATTCGAGTCTTTGAGTTCATCAAGATTATTATTAAGTCAATCATAGTTGGATAGTGGATATTATGAAATGGTATGCATGTCTGTCAATTTTCGATGTTAAGAAATTTTATCTTTTAAAAACGAATGCAATTTTGTAAAATGTATCATATAGAGGTCAAATACCTCGCGATGTAATCAACTATTGTGAATCGTTTATAATGTATATGAACGGGTCCTTTCAATTTGTTTGTTAAAATAATAATTATAATAATACTAAATTAATAATAATAATACTCATAACTAGATTTAATAATAATATTGATAATAATAATTTTGATAATAACATTAGTCATTTTATTTGTAGTAATATTAATAATAAAAATAATAATAATGATAATAATAATAATAATGTTAAAAAATATATAAGTAATGTTAATACTAATAATAATAATAATATTGATAATAATAATAATAATAATGATAGGAATAATAATAATGATAATAATAATAATAAAAAAAATGTTAAATATTAATAAAAAAAAAATGATAGTTTTATACTAATGGTAAAAATGATAATTTTGATAAAATGATAAATTTAACGTTTTTAACAATCTTACTAAAAATAACGATAATGATACTAATATTAATATTAGTCATAATAATAATAATAATAATAATAATAATAATAATAATAATAATAATAATAATAATAATAATAATAATAATAATAATAATAATAATAATAATAATAATAATAATAATAGAAATAATAAATAGAGTAAAATTACTACCTCAAAGAAGTAGCCCTAAACAAAATGCCCAAGTCCGGGTTTGAACCCGCGACGTCCCGCTAAACCGATAACACCTTTTAATCATAATCATATCACGATCATAATCATAACATGATCATGATCATATCATAACATAATTCTAATCATATTCGATTACCTTGATCATCATCATCATCATCATCAAGATCATCGATTATCATTATCATTTTCCTAAACACCATTATCATAATTCTTAACATCATCTAATCAATAAATCATATATCATCATCTAACATCGATCATTATGACTTCATGTATAATTCTCCTCATAACCGTAACCATCATCACGTACATCACACGTACTTTCAACATCTTGTCATCACATCATCCATCGTCTCATCATAAACTATCATCATTAACATTCATATTCACCTTCTCATAACTATCTTAATCACCTCATCAACATGTATCATACCTCTCTTAATCATAGTGATTATCATCAAGTAATCACGTAATTGTCATCAACATTTCATCGTACATCATCATCAATGAATATACGCATCATCATTATCATGTCGTTTGGCCCAACAGAAAACAGAAACATGACAGCCCAATTTAATCTAGTATACGACCCAATACTCCAAAAATTTCAAGTTATAACTCGGTCCAATATTCCTACAGCCCAAAAGCAATACTACGAGCCCATCTAATAATTCATGGCCCAATATCAAAAAAAGAACACGGCCCAAGGATAGATTAAATGTCCAGCTTGTTAATTAAATGAGATGTTTGCTATACTACTTTAATCACATCCCCACTATCATTATCAATATCAAATTCGAATATGTAATTATACCTAATAACGTGTGGGGTTTCTATAATGATATTGTCGACCAATATAAAAAGTGGCAACATATATAAATGGCAAGATTAATATATTGATCCCACAACTGTATAAACAAACTAATGATAACAGAAGTGGAAGCAGAAAAATAAAGGTGTTGGGTGGCGGTTTTGAGTGTTGGTTGTAAGTGATAATCGAAGGGGATGGTTATGGTTTTAAACAGGAAAGAATACGGGAGTATTTTTGTAACGGCATCAGTAATACATGATAATGATAGCGATTGTTTGACATAGACTTAAGGAACAGAAGAATTCAGCTGCAGTCATAGCAGTTAACAATAATTAACGAGGATAAGTATGGTGTTATGTTCGGCCAAAAACAGGAGAGACTAGTCGTAGTCACAGGTGTGTATGTGGTTTCGTGATGAAGAGAGGTATAGAGGGGGAGAGAGAGAGAGTGATGGGTGTTTGGCTCAAACAGAAACAAGAACAAGGTATAATAGCAGAAGTACTTCGCCTCGATCATGTGATGGTTTGTTTTCGGTTATGGTGGTTGAAGCTTGGTTCGTTAACAGAAAAATAAAGAAAGAAAGTAGGTGGTTGTTAAGGTGGCGAGTGTAGCAGCGTACATTAATAAAGGTGGTGGATTTTGTTGGGTTTTAGAACCTCTAATAGAGCGGTTCACCAGCAGTAGCGACAGGAATATGTAGTAGTGATAAAATGGTATTTGATTTGGTTATGAATCAAAATCAGAATTTGACGTAATTTAACTGTAATAGTGGCTTTGTGGTTGTAATGTTTGAAGCACTCATTTGCCATATAAAACACAAGGGTTCGAGCAGCTAGTTAGTTTTTGTTTATCATTTTCCTATCATGTACTCTATATATAAGTGTATATATAATATGGATGGTGAGACAAGTGAATTGTGAGGATGGACAGAAGATAAAGTGATGGATTATTGGTTGATTTCTTAACCCAATTATAAATATGTAGATATGTGTACTCGTGATACATATTTGTATATATAATAAATAAAGTGATAGAGATAGATAACAAACATTCATAGTATTAGTATATTAAATTCTCAAGTTGAAGAGAAGTGGAAACAAGGGACAAATTATAAAGGTGGTGAATTGATGTGGTATGCTAGGTGTTCGATGATTGAGTAACAATAATTAGTGAAAAGTGACGAATAACAAAAAAAAAAAGGAAAATTGTTGATCACAAGAAATATATGGTACAGATTGTATGATAATTGGTGAGGGTGATGGTTGAATAAGATGGAAAACAGAAAAGCATAAAGGTGGGTGATTATCATACAATCATGCATGTTACTTGAACATTATTACCGGCTAAATATGTACTCTAACATATAATATAAAATTGATAAAGTCGAGCCTCATATTTACACTTCCTCGACATATAAGATGACGTGTGATTAGAAAATAACGAAAAGTAGATATAGATTAGATATATTGATAATGATAGATTTATATTGTAGTGACCCGAACTTTTCCATATTTATATATATTAATTGAGATTGATATTTACATGACTAAATGTTTCCAACGTGCTAAGCAATCAAACTTTTTAAGACTTGATTAAATGAAATAAGTTTCATATAGACAATTGATCACCCAAGTTGACCGGCAATTCACGAACGTTACAAAATTGTAAAAACTACATGTTGTGGTATATATAGACATATATATATGGTTGACATGAGATTATGATGAGTAAGTATCACACTAAGTATATTAACAATGTGTGATATACATAAGAAATGAGATTACTAAGTTAAGAAACTCGAAATGATATATATAACGATTATCGTTATGATAACGTCTACTAAATATATATGTGATGTCGAACGAGGTGTATATAAAATAGTTTATAATTTTACTAGGAAAAACTATTAAATACGATACAATTTTACACAAGATATTTATTTATTTATAGAATGGATATACTTAAACCTTGCTACAACACTTATAGGCAGTGTACCTAATCGTAGAGTAGTGTAGTTTTTAGTAAGTCCGGTTCGTTCCACAGGGAAATCTTTAAACAAAGCTCAACGCTATATTAGTTAACTTTTATAAAAATACAAATATATATATAGGTAATATTATTATTATAAAGGGGGGGTTTTTACCGTTTAATGACCGGTTTGTCGATTTTAAAACTTTAGTCGCAGTTAAAACCTAATGTAAAATATAAAATAAATACAAGACTTTAAATTAAAGCGTAAAGTAAATAACGATAATAAAATTGCGAATAAAAATGCGATAAAATTAAATTGCGATAATTAAAAAGTACGATAATTAAAAGTGCGATAAAATGAAATAACAATAAATAAAAGTGCGATAATTAGAAGTGCAATTAAATATAAAATAAAGAAAATTAAATATGAAATAAAAGAATTATGCTTATTTAAACTTCCGTAATCATGATGTTTGACGTGTTGATTTTAGTTTTATGCCCATGGGTTAATTGTCCTTTGTCCTGGATTATTCAATATGTCCGTCTGGTTTTTGTCCATAACAGTCCATCAGTCATAAATATAAATTGCAAGTGTCCTTGTCAAATTATTATTATACCCGAAGATAAATATTCCAACTAATTGGGGATTCGAATTGTAACAAGGTTTTAATACTTTGTTTAATGAATACACCAGGTTATCGACTGCGTGTAAACCAAGGTTTTACTACTTTGTTAACAATTACACCAATTACCCTTGAATGTAATTTCACCCCTGTTTTAATTATTCTAGTGGCTATTAATCCATTCCCGTGTCCGGTTAAATGAACGATTATTCGTACATATAAATACCCCGCCCATCGTGTCCGATCGAGTGTATATGGTAATTTATAGGGACGCCCAATTGTAAATCTTTATATTAACATTAACAAACTTTCATTTAGTTAAACAAATATAAAGCCCATTAATAGCCCATAGTCTAGTTTCCACAAGTGTCGTTCTTTTGTTCAAACCCCAATTATGGTACAAAGCCCAATTACCCAATTTTAGTAATTAGCCCAACATCACGATTACTTCGTTTTAAATAAGCATAATAATAACTTAGCTACGAGACATTAATATAAAAAGGTTGAACATAACTTACAATGATTAAAAATAGCGTAGCGTTACACGGACAGAATTTCGACTTACACCCTTACAACATTTGCTAACATACCCTTATTATTAGAATTATAATTAAAATTAAAATATAAATTATAAATATAAATATATATTACTCGTATATATTGAGAGAGAGATGAAAAAAAAGATGTTAAATTCGATCAGAATTCGGTTGGCTTTATAGCCAGAAGTGAAATTTGGGGCTCCGCGACTCGCGGCAAAATGGCCTTAAAACTCCGCGAGTCGCGGAGAGGTATTTTCATTTCACACCCTTGGAGTTTCTGGCTGCCGACGGTTTTAATAATATATATATATAATATATATATAATTAATATAATTAATTATATATTATATTATATTTATATACATAGTTAACTTGTAATTTTTAGTCCGTTGCGTCGAGCGTTAAGAGTTGACTCTGGTCCCGGTTCCGGTTTTTCGAACGTCCTTGCGTACAATTTAATATCTTGTACTTTGCGTTTTGAATCTTGTACTCTTGTGATTTCGAGACGTTTCTTATCAATAATTGGAACCTTTTTGATTGTCTTTTGTTCTTTTGAGCTTTTTGGTCGTTTGCGTCTTCAAATCGTCGAATCTGTCTTTTGTCTTCACCTTTTATTATTTAAACGAATATCACTTGTAAATAGAACAATTGCAACTAAAAGCTTGTCTTTCTTGAGGAATAATGCTATGAAATATATGTTCGTTTTTAGCATTATCAAATATTCCCACACTTGAGCGTTGCTTGTCCTCAAGCAATATTGTCTTGAAATACTAGAATCACTTCTTTATTCTTCACACTTTGTATATCAGTGATTTCTATACGGCGGTATAAACAATGGTAGTAACGATATGGTTTACAGTCCCACATGACTATAAAAATTTAGATCCATTAAGGAAATTGGATCTTTATGAAAACATTTGATCTTTTGAAAATTAAATCTAGTTTTTTTACCCTAGATAAGTTTTCCGGAATAACCCTTTACCGGTGTTTGCAAAATATTTTTGTGGGTTTGGTGGGTTTCAGATTTGAAAATTTTAGCTCAAAACTTGCGGTTTTGTGTCACCCACTTGCTAACCTTGTATTTGGAAAGCAACACGTCCAGTTTACTTGTTCCGTATATTACCTTTCGGAAAACTACCGTCCGGTTGTAAAGGAAAGCGTTGAACAAGCAACTGTTAAGGCAATGTCCCGTGACATGCTTTTGATTATGGTTTATAACGTGTCGGACGCAATTACTATCCTTGGTAGGAGCAATAGTAAAACTCACCCTTATAATTTTTCGGTCTGGCACAAGGTCCTGTCTTTGACCATGCTATGCAACCACCGTTCTTACGGTTGACACCCGATTTAGTTCAGGTGACCTAATGAATTCCAGGTGAATTCCTAGGATTTTACGTTCAATGGTAATGAACGCATTGAAAATAGGGTTTTCAGAAAACAAATCGGTTTATAATTTTGATCAAAATATTTTCTCGTTCAAGCTCGAGTTTAGATATCATTGAATTCCATGAGTTTGTAATTCTCAATCTTTAAGGTCAATCTCTAGGATTGAGTAATATCAGTCTTAAAAGCTGATTTTTAATCTTTAAGGAGATTATCCTTTCTGGGGATCTGATTCATTAGTCTTATCCAGCTAATTTGCACGGTGCCTCCCCATTGTACGAGATAAATCCTTCTCATGGTTAGGATAAATCTGACCACTTGGCGACCCTGTTTAATGCTGAGGTCCGTGGATTTCCTGCTGATTTTAGTGATGACTTTTCTAGATTTTTCGTCAACCTACAGCTGGTCTGAACGACAACTTCATGACCTAAATCAAGAAGCGCGTGTCTTTTTCGGAAGACTTTACTTCCTTTTAATGATGGAATTGATTCATCGTGTAGATCCATCTCTTCTTTTCTTTCATCGGGTAAAACAGTTTAGTTTAGTTCAAAGCAAAAGTATTTTCAGTTATTTGTTACAAATATATGTGACATATGTTTAAAATAACTTGGTAAATTTTCCCACACTTGGCTTTTTATTTTTCTTTTTATCGTCCTCTATTCCATTTTAAATGAATTTTAACATTTTAGTTTGTTTCTCAATTTATGTCCTTTCCGAGGTAACAATAATTTCGGTGTTAAAACCTAGTTTTATCGTTCATAAATATGTATAAACATGATTTGAATTCATTTAATTGAAAAATTTTACTAGAATTGGGTAGTCAGTATATAAGACTAGTGCTGTTCTTTTTTATCAGAGAGCACTAGATTCTAATACAACTACTGCTTTACTAGTATTTTTAATGGTAACCAAGTGTTTAATATAAAAAATTTTAAAATCCGAAAGAATTTAATCCCTTCCCACACTTAAGATCTTGCAATGCCCTCATTTGCAAGAAATCAGTAACAATTTAAATTATTGAGGGTGATTTGTGTGAAAATGATTAAATTTTTACCAAAGTTTCCAAATATATTGGCGTTTGTTTGCTGAATGATAAATGGTGCACGTCATTTGTTCATTCCGTCTTGTTGTTATTTCACATATATTTTGCATCATTGTCGTCAAAATTACTTGCTTTTGCTGAACTTAATGCCAGTCTTTGAAAATGCGTTGTTTTACCCTGTTGTTTACATAAGATAAACTGCAAACATATATACATATTTTTGAAGTTTGGTATATTACCCCACATTCAAAAATTATTAAAATCTAAGAATAAAAGTTAGATGATTACAATATTAACAAAAATATTAAATATATCAATAATTACAAATTACAAAATAATAAAACAAAATAAGTAAACTAAGGATGATATTGGTACCAATAGGGGTTCCACGCATAACCATAAGTGCTATAGAATGCTTCGGCAGGGTCATACGTAGGATATGGTGGCTGCATCTCTATCGACCAAGGAGGGAAGACGGGCTTCGGTGTAGGAATATAGTTTCTACCTATATGTTGGCAATGCGCTATGATCTGGTTCTGATGAACTTGCCAATCTTCAAATGCTCTCTGTCTAGCATTTTCGTATTCCTGAGAAGCTATAAACCTATGCATTTCTTGCCCCCCTCCTACATTACCTTGTTCCTGGTTTCTCTCTACCTGTGGATGTCTACCATTGTATCGTACTGCGGCGTTGTTTCGCCGCTTCAAAACTTTCGCACCATGGTACACATTTAAACCTATAGTGTCGCGGGGTTCCGGCTCTTCTACTAATAATCCCCCCCGACTTATATCCACACCGAGATATTCACCAATCAAAGTAATAAAAATACCACCCCCTATTATGCTATGTGGACGCATCCCTCGAACCATAGCTGATAAATAATAACCCACACAATATGGTATACTTACAGCGCTGTGTGGGTCTCGAATACACATATGGTAAAACAAATCTTGTTCATTTACCTTTTCTTTGTTTTTACCCCTTTGTGTAATCGAGTTAGCTAAAAACCTATGTATTACTCTTAATTCGGCTCTATCTATATCCAAATAAGAGTAGTTTCCCCCTTTAAAACGGTGATGGCTTGTCATTTGACTCCACACACCGTGTGTATCAAAATTTTCATCTATTTTCCTACCGTTTAGTATCAATCCTCTACAATCGGCAGACGCTAATTCCTCAGGCGTATATATACGTAAAGCCTGAGCCATGTCCAGTAAAGACATGTGGCGCATCGAACCGCCTAACAAAAATCTAATAAAAGAACGATCGGTTAAACTGGCTACCCGATCATTCAACTCTATACTACATAACAACTCTTCACACCATACTTTATATACAGGTCTGCGTATGGTGAATAAACATATCCAGTCATTAAAAGAAGAATTACCATACCTCTGTACCAGTAATTCCCTAATTGGCCCGGCCAATTCTACAGCTTCCAAGGGTCCCCATTCTATGACCCTCGGTACCTCAACAACCTTGGAATGAAGAGTATGCAAACCCCGTTGATATTTTGGATAATCTATCCAAAGTCTGTCAAATCGCAGGTTCGGGTGCAACTGTTCCAAGTGCATATCTGAAAAGTTCATGACTGGATGAGGTACATCCTGCTTGTAGTAGTTATCTACCTCCTGTTGTTCCAAGTTCTCAGCAGGAGCATGGCGGGCTTGGGATGAAGATTCACCCCTTTCATTCTGCAAAACACATCAAACACAAATTTTGTGCATCCAAATATGCATTAGTGTCAGCAAAATCATCAATCAAAATAATTACAATGACATTATTAATTTATATCAAACTTAAGCTTATTTTCACATTTTTATCAAATCTACACTTTTTCAAATAATCATATATGAAAATTTTCGCCAAGTTCATAAGCATTCAATTCAAATAACATGTCAAAATAATCATTACTAGCAAATAAACAAGTCTCAAATGGCATTATCTTTCAAAAATCAAGTTCATGAATTTTGGACTTGAAAAAGTCCACTTTAATTCTCAAAATCATGTTTAGGCTCAAAGTTTTAATCATTTAACTACCTAGACATGTTACACTACTCAATTTAGCAACAATTCATGACAAAAATCGGCCATAACCTGTTTATATCAAAAAGCCCCAAATTTGCTCAAGAACACAAACCCTAGATTCTAAAAATTTTGAAGTTTTTGGCTTCAAATCATGTTAACAAGCATCAATCTAGGTTATACATGCATAATATACTAACAATTTATCACTAATTACACTAAAAATTAACAAAATTCAAATTATGAAAATATGCTCAAGAACACACTAAAATTCGGATTTAAAGGTGATTTGGGGTGTAATTGTACTTGTTTTCTTGAGTAATTCTTAGATAAGATCCTCCTTAACATGATTGTAGTGAAAAATTTGAAGATTAACGGTGAAAAATCGAGTTTTTGGGATGATTTTCGTGGGTTTTTCGGGGGTTCTTTTCGCAGAAAATTTCTGTGTTTTTGGTGGTGGGAGTAAACTGATCGAGCAGCTCCTTATATTTTTTTCTGTAATTTTGTCCCTCCGCGAGTCGCGGAGGTTTTCACTGAAAACTCCGCGAGTCGCGGAGTTACCCTTTTTTTTTTTTTTTTTTTTTTTTTTTTTTTTTTTTTTTTTTTAATCCTTAACTTATAAAACAATTAAGAAATTAATTTTAAAATTTTGTTTCCCTTGTTATTTAGGACAAGGTCGTTTCGGACCGATGTCCTAGTCCGTCCCTCGACAAAATTTTAAAATTTGTCTTTTTGTAGCGATTGTTTTAAAAGCTAAGATTTTTGGGTTTTTTTAATGTTTTTGGCATACTTTAATTTAATAAGATTAAAAATAATGATAATAAAAGTTCTCGTCCCTTCCTCGGGTAAAGCAATTTCGGTTCAGAGACCTAGTCTTCAACTTACGACGAATTTTAAAAATCATATTCTTAACTTAATGAGATAAAGTAAATTTTTTGTTTTTAAATTCACACAACTTAAATATAAAATTCAAAATTAATATTAAAAATTCAAAATTCACACCAAACTTAAAATTTGAAATGCATAAAATTAAAATTTCATATTTTAAAACTTAAAAATTCACACCAAACTTAATTTAAAAATTCATAAATTCATACCAAACTTATATTAATTTTTCAAATATTTACAATTTTAAATATATTGTTTTTACAAAGTTTACAATATTAATTTAAGATTTAAATATTAATTTTAAAAACATGGTAAAAATAAATTAAAAATCTTTTTGTCTTTTTATTCCACTTTAATCAATCAAATATTATCAAAAATATGTGCCCCTCTTTTCGGTAAAGTAATTTCGGTTCCAAGACCTAATTTAACTCATGACGAATTTTTGAAATATTTTGGATTGATTGATTAAAGATATTTATACCTTAAGAATAAACGTTAAATTTCGCAGTGATGTAATAAATTTTTGAACGATATCAATAATTTCGGTCGCCAAACCTAATTTTATTTAATACCAATTTAATACTTTTTAGCGAACAAATTAGCGTTTATTATCAAAAGGTTAAAAATAAAAATAAAAATAAAAACTATACAGACATACCTGTGAAATAGATTTCTTAATTATATGATCTATTATATTCATAAGATAGTCGGTTTAATTGGTTTTCCATGGCTGCATAGGCGTAACCTCGAGCATTCATTGTCTTTTCTTCTAAACATATGAACGGTCCGTCTCTGCATAAAGTAACAAATTCGGTATTTGAATAGGTTTGATTATTTGAACATTTACCTCCATGTGACCATTTTCCGCATTTGTGACATTTTTCTAGGTGTCGTGCTCTTCTTTTCGCTGCGGATTTTGATTTTCCTTTACCAAATTGTAACTTATTATCTTCGCATCTGGATCCTTTTCTAACTCCGTCCATTCTTTCTCTGATTACTGATACTAATTCACTCGGTAGTATGTCATTATTACGTTTAGTGATCAAAGCGTGTAGCATTAGACCATGGTTTAGTTCACAGGCAGTCTTCATTTTGTAAAAACCTAAAAAAAATAAAAATTCAGAATGGGGGGAGAAGACTAGTTCTTTAGGGTCTGCTAGGGAAAGACCATACGTGTTCCATTTTCGAGAATTACACGAAAACAGACAATCTAACTCTAACAGAAATATATATTATCCTTTAAAGACTTGATTCTCCCCATACTTAGTTAGCTGTGGTATTGAAATTGTGATTAACTTCGTTGTCGACTTCCATCGGACCCTGTATGTAATGTTTAACTCTGTGACCATTAACTTTAAATTCAATCCCATTTGAATTTATTAATTCTATCGTTCCGTATGGGAAAACTCTTTTGACTATGAATGGTCCAGACCATCTTGATTTCAATTTTCCAGGAAATAGCTTGAATCGTGAATTGAAAAGAAGAACTCTGTCTCCTTCTTTAAATTCTTTTGAACTTCTGATTCTTTTATCATGCCATTTCTTCGTTCTTTCTTTATAGATTAACGAATTCTCGTATGCTTCATGTCTTAATTCTTCTAATTCGTTTAGTTGACTTAATCGTAGACGTCCGGCTTCATGTAAATCAAGATTACATGTCTTCAAAGCCCAAAATGCTTTGTGTTCAATTTCTACTGGAAGATGACATGCTTTTCCATAAACAAGTCTAAAAGGTGTGGTTCCAATTGGAGTTTTGTAGGCTGTTCTAAAAGCCCAGAGTGCATCCTCCAATTTAATGGACCATTCCTTTGGATTTGATCCTACGGTTTTCTCAAGAATACGTTTTAAAGCTCGGTTTGTATTTTCAACTTGTCCACTTGTTTGTGGATGATATGCGGTGGAGATTTTATGAGTTACTCCATATCTTTTAAGAACTTTCTCAAGTTGATTATTACAGAAATGAGTACCCCGATCACTTATTAAAGCTTTCGGTGTTCCAAACCTTGCAAAAAGACGTTTTAAAAAGTTGACTACAACTCGTGCATCGTTAGTTGGGAGAGCTTGTGCTTCCGCCCATTTAGATACATAATCAATGGCTACGAGTATATATAGATTATTATGAGATTTTGGAAATGGACCCATAAAGTCAATACCCCAAATGTCAAATACTTCACATACTTGGATGACACTTTGTGGCATTTCATCACGTTGACTTATTTTTCCGGCCCTTTGACATGCATCACAGGATTTGCAAAGAAGGTGTGCGTCTTTGTAAATTGTAGGCCAATAGAATCCAGCTTCATAAACTTTTCTTGCTGTTAGTTGAGGCCCATAATGCCCTCCTGTTGGTCCTGTGTGACAATGGTTTAAAATTTTACTAGCTTCATCTCCAAATACACATCGGCGTATTATTCCATCGGGACAACTTTTAAACAAATGTGGATCTTCCCAGAAATAGTGTTTTATATCACTGAAGAATTTCTTTCGTCTTTGGTACGATAATCCTTTTTCAAGGAATCCACAAACTAAGTAGTTTGCATAGTCTGCAAACCATGGGATTTCTTTATAATCTATCTTCAATAGATATTCATCAGGAAAGTTGTCTTGTATGGCCGATTCATTCAGAACTTCTAATTCGGGATTTTCAAGACGAGAAAGATGATCAGCGGCGAGATTTTCTGCTCCTTTTTTATCTCGGATTTCAATATCAAACTCTTGTAAGAGTAAGATCCAACGGATTAATCTTGGTTTAGCATCTTGTTTTGAAAATAGGTATCTAAGAGCAGAATGGTCGGTATAGACCACCGTTTTTGCTAGAACGAGATATGATCGAAATTTGTCAAAAGCAAAGACAATAGCAAGGAGTTCTTTTTCAGTAGTTGTATAGTTCGTTTGTGCTCCTTGTAATGTCTTACTAGCATAATATATAGGTTGAAATCGTTTTTCAATCCTTTGTCCTAAAACGGCTCCCATTGCAAAATCACTTGCATCGCACATTAGTTCAAATGGTAGATTCCAATTTGGTGTTATCATGATCGGTGCATTAGTGAGTTTTTCTTTAAGAATATTAAAAGATTTGATACACTCATCTGAAAAGATGAATGGAGCATCCTTTTCTAGGAGTTTATTCATAGGAGTGGCAATTTTAGAAAAATCTTTTATGAAACGTCGGTAAAAACCGGCATGCCCTAGAAAACTCCTAACTCCTCTAACATTGGTGGGATGTGGAAGTTTAGCAATTACATCTACTTTAGCTCTATCCACTTCAATTCCTTCTTTTGAAATTTTATGTCCAAGAACGATGCCTTCTTTAACCATGAAATGGCATTTCTCCCAATTAAGTACTAGATTTGATTTTTCGCATCTAATTAGCATTCGTTCCAGATTAACTAGACATGATTTAAATGTATCACCGAAGACTGAAAAGTCATCCATGAATACTTCCATGCATTCTTCTATCATGTCGTGAAAAATCGCCATCATACACCTTTGAAAGGTTGCAGGGGCGTTACAAAGTCCAAATGGCATTCTTTTGTAAGCAAAAGTACCATAAGGGCACGTGAATGTGGTTTTCTCTTGATCTTCGGGTGCTATTGGAATTTGAAAATATCCGGAAAATCCATCTAGAAAACAATAGTAACTATTTCCGGCTAATCTTTCCAACATTTGATCTATGAAAGGTAAGGGAAAGTGATCTTTTCTGGTGGCGTCATTTAATTTTCTATAATCAATACATACACGCCATCCTGTTACAGTCCTAGTAGGAATAAGCTCATTTTTCTCATTTGTAATGACAGTCATGCCACCCTTCTTAGGCACGCATTGAACTGGGCTTACCCATGGACTATCAGAAATTGGATAAATTAAACCTGCATCTAGCAGTTTAATAATCTCTTTCTTAACTACGTCTTGCATGTTAGGATTTAGTCTTCGTTGGCGTTGCACATACGTTTTATGACCTTCTTCCATAAGGATTTTATGTGTGCAATACGAAGGACTTATTCCTTTAATATCATGAATCTTCCATGCAATGGCTGGTTTATGAGCTTTCAACACAGAAATGAGTTGTGATTTCTCATTTTCAGTAAGAGAAGACGATATTATTACAGGTAATTCAGATTCACCATGTAAATAAGCGTATTCCAAATGGTTTGGAAGTGGCTTTAACTCTAATTTCGGAGGTTCTTCTATCGATGATTTATATCGATATCTGTCTTCTTCTTTTAGCATTTGAATTTCTTCTGTTGTTGGTTCATATCCATTAGCTATAAGTGTAGCTAACATTTCAGCTTCATCAATTGGTTCATTTCCTTCTCCTAAAGAACATTCTCCTGTTCCTTGTAATTCTGGAAATTCTTTTAATAATTCTGCATGTGCATCTATAGTTTGAATATAATAACATGTATCATCTGCAGATATTGGTTGTTGCATTGCTCTATCAACTGAAAAGGTAACACTCTCATCCTCTATACTTAGGGTCAGTTTCTTACCGAACACGTCTATCATTGCTTTAGCCGTGTTTAAGAATGGTCTTCCTAATATGAGAGGAACTTGAGAATCTTCTTCCATGTCCAAAACAACAAAATCTACTGGAAATACTAAAGTACCAACTTTAACTAGCATGTTCTCCATTATCCCTCTAGGATATTTTATTGATCTATCGGCTAGTTGTATGCTTATTCTGGTTGGTTTCAATTCTCCAAGGTCTAGTTTAGCGTATAGTGAATATGGCATTAGATTTATACTAGCACCTAAGTCTGCCAATGCTTCTATTGAACTAAGGCTACCCAGAAAACATGGAATTGTGAAACTTCCTGGATCAGATAGTTTTTCTGGTATCTTATTCAACAGCACTGCTGAACAATTAGCATTCATAGTAACAGCCGAGAGTTCTTCCATTTTCTTTCTATTCGTGATTAGATCTTTCAAGAATTTAGCATACCTTGGCATTCCTGAAATCACATCAATGAAAGGAAGATTTACATTTATCTGTTTAAACATATCCAAGAATTTGGATTGCTCGGCTTCAAGTTTTTCTTTCTTCATTTTACTCGGATAAGGAAGTGGTGGTTGGTATGGTTTAACATAAGGTTTAGCCTTAACTGTGTTATCTTTATTAACCTTTTCAACTACCGGTTCTTTTTCCTTATCTTGATCAGGTTGTGGTTCTTGTGGAGTAGGAATAGTTTCATCAGAAGTTACAGGTATTTCAGGTGTTTTAAGTGTTGTACCACTTCTTGTGGTAATAGCTTTAGCTGTTTCATTCCGGGGGTTAGCGTTTGTATCACTTGGTAGACTTCCCGGTTTTCTTTCACCTATTAACCTTGCTAGGTTGCTCACTTCTTGTTCCAGATTTTGAATAGAAGCTTGTTGATTTCTAAATGCTTGAGCATTTTGTTCATTTGTTTGTTTTTGAGATGTGAAAAACTGCGTTTGAGTTTCAACTAGCTTCGTCATCATATCTTCTAAATTCGGCTTTTTATCATCGGTTTGTTGTGGTGGTTTGTTTTGAAAATTCGGTCTTTGCTGATTGTAAGTATTATTGGATACTTGTTGATTGCTAGGACCTTGTTGGTTGTTGTATGGAATATTTCGGTTATAATTCTGGTTTTGATTGTAAATCGGTCTTGGCGGTTGATAATTATTCTGATAATTATTTCCAGGCCTTTGGTTTATGTATGAAATATTCTCTCTTTGTTCCATTGTTAATTCAATACTGAGACAATCTTTTGTCAAATGTGGTCCTCCACACTGCTCACAACTAATTCGTATAGCATGAATATCTTTAGTCATCTTTTCCATTCGTCTCTCGAAAGCATCTATCTTTGCGGAAATGGAATCTAAGTCATGGCTAGAATCGGCTCTAGCTGCTTTAGATGATATAATGATATCTTTTTCTTGGTGCCACTCATGCGAGTGGGAAGCAGTATTATCTATAATTTTGTAAGCATCAGTTTCGGTTTTCTTCATAATAGAACCACCAGCTGCTATATCTATGTCTTTTCTTGTAGTGATGTCGCATCCTTGGTAAAATATTTGTACTATTTGACAGGTGTCTAAACCATGTTGCGGACATCCTCTTAATAACTTTCCATATCTTGTCCACGCCTCATATAGAGTTTCATTTGGTTTCTGTGTGAACGTAACAATTTCTGCTTGAAGTCTTACGGCTTTAGATGCAGGAAAGAATTGTTTAAGAAATTTGTCAATTAAAACATCCCATGTATCAATCGCCCCTTCAGGTAATGATTCCAACCAATCTTTGGCTTCTCCCTTTAAAGTCCAGGGAAATAACATGAGATATATCTGTTCATCCTCCACTTCTCGTATTTTAAATAGTGTGCAGATCCTATTAAAGGTACGTAGATGTTCATTTGGATCTTCCTTCGGCGCACCACTAAATTGGCATTGATTAGTCACCATGTGTAGAATTTGTCCTTTGATTTCATAATCTGGCGCATTAATGTCTGGATGAGTAATTGCGTGACCTTGGCCAGTGCGTTTAGCTCTCATTCGGTCTTCCATACTTAAAGGTTCCAGATTCTCCATAATTGAATTTGTTGACTCGGTATCACTAGATGGTTCTGATTTAATAGTTCGTTCCTCAACAATCTCTGTTTGAATGATTGGTGGTTCCGGAGGAAAGTTTAATGGTTCAGGATCTATGAACCGTTCCTGAATATTTTCTGGATTCTCAATTGTGAGGTTGGTTTCAAAAAATGGATTATCGGAAATTTGAACTGAAGTACTTGGTCGACTGGATGACGATTCTAAAGAAAAATCAACGGCGGTTATATTTGTTAAACGATGTCTTGATCGAGTTACAGGTGGTGAACGTACAAAAGGTGATGAACGTCTTGCTCGGTGCATTCACAGAATATCCTATTAGTTTTTAAAAGGAAAGAAAAATTATAATAAGTTATCCAATTAATAGACTTTTCTGATTTTGCCCACGTTTCGAATAGCCAAAAGATGCAGCAGAGGGGCAGGATTCGTTTGGTCTCAATATAATTGAGGACTGTTTGGCTCCAATAACCCGGTCCACGTACAAATCCAACTATTACTACGAACCAGAAAATTTTGATGTCTATCAATTTAACCACTTAAAATAAATTTTCGTAATTTTAAGAAATTTAGATAAGAAGTAGAAAAAAAATTCTAAGTCCTAAAACTAGAATAGCGAGAAATAAGAAAGACAAAGAGTTCGTCGAAAAAGGGTCGAAAAAGGAAAAATGGTTGAAAAATAAAAGGTGACGGAAAAATAAAAGAAACTTATCAAAACTTAAAAATACTTAACTAATTTAACCTTATTACTACAACTAACTTAAAATTATAATCGCAAATTGAAATTACTAATTGGAATGATAATTGATACATAGTAAAAGGTCTAAAAATATTAAAGCTTACAGGGAAAAACTAAATCCCAAATGGAAATAACTTAAAAAGAAACTAAAACTTAAAAAGACGTCGCAAAATTCTAAAGCACCTAAATCTTAATCTAAAGAAAAAGCACTTAAGGAATTCTACGGCAAAGCCTAAAAATCTAGGAGTAAAAATAACTATAGTAAAAACTAAGTTTAAAATTAAATATGAGCTAAAAAATACAAATATTACGCTACAACGATTAAAAAGGTACAAAATATAAAAATATACAAAAAGTTGTAAAAAGTACAATTTTTATAAAAAATATTATTTTTATATTATTTATTTAATAAAAACTACTAATTTTACAATTTTAATAAAACTAATTAAACAAAATACATATATAAAGTAAAAAGTAAAAATAAAACTAAAATTAATAATAATAATAATAATAATTAAGTTAAATAATAATAATAATAAATTAAAACTCCGTAATTAATGCAACTTTAGGGTTTTGTCCGTGTGTCAGAAACCCTCCGCGAGTCGCGGCAATTAAAGAGGAAAACCCCGCGAGTCGCGGGGTTCAGAAAAACAGTTGACAGGTTTCACTTTTTTACGCGTTTTTCTTTATTTTTTTTTTTTATTTTCTTTTTTTCTGTTTTTAGTTTAAATAAACGATTTTTAATAAAATTTATATTTTTATAAATTAAAATAAAGATAAAGAAACTTATAAAACTTAAATATTTAACAAAATCCTAAAAATACTTATATTTTTGTTTTTCTTTTTATATTTTTGAATAATTAAAACGTAATTTTTTTACAAAAACGACTTTTAATAAAAGTAGATAAAAATCTTTTTTTTTTTTTGGTTTTTTTTTTATTATATTAGCGTTGCGCTTCCGGCTTTTAAGAGTTGTCCCCGGCAGCGGCGCCAAAAATACTTGATGTCGAACGAGGTGTATATAAAATAGTTTATAATTTTACTAGGAAAAACTATTAAATACGATACAATTTTACACAAGATATTTATTTATTTATAGAATGGATATACTTAAACCTTGCTACAACACTTATAGGCAGTGTACCTAATCGTAGAGTAGTGTAGTTTTTAGTAAGTCCGGTTCGTTCCACAGGGAAATCTTTAAACAAAGCTCAACGCTATATTAGTTAACTTTTATAAAAATACAAATATATATATAGGTAATATTATTATTATAAAGGGGGGGTTTTTACCGTTTAATGACCGGTTTGTCGATTTTAAAACTTTAGTCGCAGTTAAAACCTAATGTAAAATATAAAATAAATACAAGACTTTAAATTAAAGCGTAAAGTAAATAACGATAATAAAATTGCGAATAAAAATGCGATAAAATTAAATTGCGATAATTAAAAAGTACGATAATTAAAAGTGCGATAAAATGAAATAACAATAAATAAAAGTGCGATAATTAGAAGTGCAATTAAATATAAAATAAAGAAAATTAAATATGAAATAAAAGAATTATGCTTATTTAAACTTCCGTAATCATGATGTTTGACGTGTTGATTTTAGTTTTATGCCCATGGGTTAATTGTCCTTTGTCCTGGATTATTCAATATGTCCGTCTGGTTTTTGTCCATAACAGTCCATCAGTCATAAATATAAATTGCAAGTGTCCTTGTCAAATTATTATTATACCCGAAGATAAATATTCCAACTAATTGGGGATTCGAATTGTAACAAGGTTTTAATACTTTGTTTAATGAATACACCAGGTTATCGACTGCGTGTAAACCAAGGTTTTACTACTTTGTTAACAATTACACCAATTACCCTTGAATGTAATTTCACCCCTGTTTTAATTATTCTAGTGGCTATTAATCCATTCCCGTGTCCGGTTAAATGAACGATTATTCGTACATATAAATACCCCGCCCATCGTGTCCGATCGAGTGTATATGGTAATTTATAGGGACGCCCAATTGTAAATCTTTATATTAACATTAACAAACTTTCATTTAGTTAAACAAATATAAAGCCCATTAATAGCCCATAGTCTAGTTTCCACAAGTGTCGTTCTTTTGTTCAAACCCCAATTATGGTACAAAGCCCAATTACCCAATTTTAGTAATTAGCCCAACATCACGATTACTTCGTTTTAAATAAGCATAATAATAACTTAGCTACGAGACATTAATATAAAAAGGTTGAACATAACTTACAATGATTAAAAATAGCGTAGCGTTACACGGACAGAATTTCGACTTACACCCTTACAACATTTGCTAACATACCCTTATTATTAGAATTATAATTAAAATTAAAATATAAATTATAAATATAAATATATATTACTCGTATATATTGAGAGAGAGATGAAAAAAAAGATGTTAAATTCGATCAGAATTCGGTTGGCTTTATAGCCAGAAGTGAAATTTGGGGCTCCGCGACTCGCGGCAAAATGGCCTTAAAACTCCGCGAGTCGCGGAGAGGTATTTTCATTTCACACCCTTGGAGTTTCTGGCTGCCGACGGTTTTAATAATATATATATATAATATATATATAATTAATATAATTAATTATATATTATATTATATTTATATACATAGTTAACTTGTAATTTTTAGTCCGTTGCGTCGAGCGTTAAGAGTTGACTCTGGTCCCGGTTCCGGTTTTTCGAACGTCCTTGCGTACAATTTAATATCTTGTACTTTGCGTTTTGAATCTTGTACTCTTGTGATTTCGAGACGTTTCTTATCAATAATTGGAACCTTTTTGATTGTCTTTTGTTCTTTTGAGCTTTTTGGTCGTTTGCGTCTTCAAATCGTCGAATCTGTCTTTTGTCTTCACCTTTTATTATTTAAACGAATATCACTTGTAAATAGAACAATTGCAACTAAAAGCTTGTCTTTCTTGAGGAATAATGCTATGAAATATATGTTCGTTTTTAGCATTATCAATATGTATCATATTAAGATATTGATACACTATATTTAACATGATAAAATGATATTTAAATATATCATTAAGTGTGTTAACAATGAACTACATATGTAAAAACAAGACTACTAACTCAAGAATTACGAAACGAGACTTATATGTAACGATTATCGTTGTAACGATATTTTAACGTATATATCATATTAAGAGATATTCATACATCTTAATATCATGATAATATAATAATTTAACATCTCATTTGATATAATAAACATTGTGTTAACAACATTAATTGAGATCGTTAACTTAAAGGTTTCAAAACAACACTTACATGTAACGACTAACGAAGACTTAACGACTCCATTAGAATGTATATACATGTTGTGTTTTGATATGTATTCTTACAATTTTGAGAGACTTCAAGACACATATCAAAGTACTTCTACTTAACAAAAATGCTTACAATTACATCCTCGTTCAGTTTCATCAACAATTCTACTCGTATGCACCCGTATTCGTACTCGTACAATACACAGCTTTTAGATGTATGTACTATTGGTATATACACTCCAATGATCAGCTCTTAGAAGCCCATGTGAGTCACCTAACACATTTAGGAACCATCATTTGGCAACTAGCATGAAATATCTCATAAAATTACAAAAATATTAGTAATCATTCATGACTTATTTACATGAAAACAAAATTACATATCCTTTATATTTAACCCATATACCAATGACAAAAACACCTACAAACACTTTTATTCTTCAATTTTCTTTATCTAATTGATCTCTCTCAAGTTCCATCTTCAAGTTCTAAGTGTTCATCATAAATTTCATAAGTATAGTTTCATAAAATCAAGAATACTTCCAAGTTTGCTAATCTACTTCCAAGCTTTCTAATCCATTCCAAGTAATCATATAAGATCAAGGAACCTTTGTTATTTACAGTAGGTTATCTTTCTAATTCAAGGTAATATTCATATTCAAACTTTGATTCAATTTCTACAACTATAACAATCTTATTTCGAGTGAAAATCTTACTTGAACTGTTTTCGTGTCATGATTCTGCTTCAAGAACTTTCAAGCCATCCAAGAATCCTTTAAAGCTAGATCCATTTTTCTCATTTCCAGTAGTTTTATCCAGAAAATTTAAGGTAGTAATGATGTTCATAACATCATTCGATTCATACATATAAAGCTATCTTATTCGAAGGTTTAAACTTGTAATCACAAGAACATAGTTTAGTTAATTCTAAACTTGTTCGCAAACAAAAGTTAATCCTTCTAACTTGACTTTTAAAATCAACTAAACACATGTTCTATATCTATATGATATGCTAACTTAATGATTTAAAACCTGAAAACACGATGAACACCATAAAATCGGATATACGCCGTCGTAGTGAAGCCAGGTGCTGTTTTGGTTTGGATAATTAAAAACTATGATAAACTTTGATTTAAAAGTTGTTCTTCTGGGTAAATGATTTTTCATATGAACATGAAACTATATCCAAAAATCTTGGTTAAACTCAAAGTGAAAGTATGTTTTTCAAAATGGTCATCAAGATGTCGTTCTTTCGACGGAAATGACTACCTCTTTAGTAATTGACATGTAACTTAAATTTCTGACTATAAACCTATAATTTTTCTGTTTGGATTCTTAAATTAGATTTCAATATGAAACCATAGCAATTTGATTCACTCAAAATGGATTTAAAATGAAAAAGTTATGGGTAAAACAAGATTGGATATTTTTGATCTTTTTAGCTATGGGAAATGTTTAAAAAATCTATACAAATCATATCCTAGCTAACTTATATTGTATTATACATGTATTCTAATATATTATGTAATCTTGGGATACCATAGACACGTATGTAAATGTTTTGACATATCATATCGACCCATGTATATATATTATTTGGAACAACCATAGACACTCTATATGCAGTAATGTTGGAGTTAGCTATACAGAGTTGAGATTGATTCCAAAAATATATATACTCTGAGTTGTGATTTAGCCTTAGACGTGTATACACTGGGTCATGGATTGATTCAAGATAATATATATCGATTTATTTCTGTACATCTAACTGTGGACAACTAGTTGTAGGTTACTAACGAGGACAGCTGACTTAATACACTCAAATCTTTAAAACATAATAAAAATGGTTGTAATTATATTTTGATCATACTTTGATATATATGTACATATTTGTATAGGTTCGTGAATCGATCCGTGGCCAAGTCTTATTTCCAAGGAAGGAAATATCTGTGAAAGAGAGTTATAGTCCCACTTTTAAAATCTAATATTTTTGGGATGAGAATACATGCAGGTTTTATAAATGATTTACAAAATAGACACAAGTACGTGAAACTACATTCTATGGTTGAATTATCGAAATCGAATATGCCCCTTTTTATTAATTCTGGTAATCTAAGAATTAGGGAACAGACACCCTAATTGACGCGAATCCTAAAGATAGATCTATTGGGCCTAACAAACCCCATCCAAAGTACCGGATGCTTTAGTACTTCGAAATTTATATCATATCCGAAGGGTGTCTCGGAATGATGGGGATATTCTTATATATGAATCTTGTTAATGTCGGTTACCAGGTGTTCACCATATGAATGATTTTTATCTCTATGTATGGGATGTGTATTGAAATATGAAATCTTGTGGTCTATTGTTACGATTTAATATATATATATATATATATAGGTTAAACCTATAACTCACCAACATTTTTGTTGACGTTTAAAGCATGTTTATTCTCAGGTGAATACTAAGAGCTTCCGTTGTTGCATACTAAAATAAGGACAAGATTTGGAGTCCATGTTTGTATGATATTGTGTAAAAACTGCATTCAAGAAACATATGTCGATGTAATATATTTCTATTATAAACCATTATGTAATGGTCGTGTGTAAACAGTATATTTTAGATTATCATTATTTGATAATCTACGTAATGTTTTTAAAACCTTTATTGATAAAATAAAGGTTATGGTTGTTTTAAAAATGAATGCAGTCTTTGAAAAACGTCTCATATAGAGGTCAAAACCTCGCAATGAAATCAATTAATATGGAACGTTTATAATCAATATGAACGAGACATTTCAGTTGGTATCCGAGCGTTGGTCTTAGAGAACCAGAAAATTTGCATTAGTGTGTCTTATCGAGTTTGTTAGGATGCATTAGTGAGTTTGGACTTTGACCGTGTTTTCTTTAAAAATGATTGCTTAACATTTTGTTGGAAACTATATATTATTAACATGTAAATATTATGTGATATATTAATCTCTTAACATGTTTGATATTGTGTGATAGATGTCTACCTCTAGCACAAATCCCATTGACTCACCTAATAATAACGAAGAGTCAAATATATATTGGCAAGATTCACAAGTTCTCGAAGAACCGGAAGAAGAGGAAATGGAACCGGAAGAAGAGGAACCAGAAGAAGAGGAACTTGAAGAAGAAGAGGTTCCGGAGGGGGGAATAGTAGGAACCACAGAAAACCGGTCAAATAAAAGAAAATCCTCAACCAATGGACCAAAGTTAATAATGGTCAATGGTGTTTTCGCTAAGGAAGCAAAATATTGGGAAAATTACCAATATTCCGATGATTCGGATCCTGATGAGGATTTCGATGATGTTATAGAAATTACCCCGACCCAATTTAATGAGGCAAAAGAAAATAATAAGGGAAAAGGCATCAAAATAGAGAAATCTGATTCCGACCCCGATGAACTTTATATGTACCGTCAACACCCGTATTTTCAATATCGTGACAATAACCCGGAAACCTCTAAACCACCAGGTTTTTCAAAACCAATGTGGAAAACGATGGCTCGTATTAGAGGAACATCATATATCCCTAGAAAATTAGGAAAAAGAACCAAGTCCGAAGAAGAAGAAACCAGTGATTCAGATTAGAGGGGTGTGAGCATGTTGTATAATAAATGTATTGTAGTGTGCTTGTACTTTTATGTTCTATGTAAAAATTGCTTGTATTGTTTGTTATTACGAATCTAATCCTTGTCTATTTTACAGTATAAAAACAAAATGGACGTTAAGGGTAGAAAACTGAATATTTTAGAAGACCTACCAGAGGATATGATTGAGGAAATCTTGTCTAGAGTCGGTCAGAATTCATCAGCACATTTAGTTATGGCGAAATTAACTTGTCAAACATTAGAAAGACTTTCCAGAAATGCCTTAGTTTATAAAAGGCTTTCCTTTGATAGGTGGGGTATATCACATTGGGGAGACTTTAAGTTACGCTGTGTTTTCTTTAAAGCGTTAAATGCGGGGAACCCAAATGCAATTTTACGCTACGTGTTAAGAACCTATTTTGACTCAACATATCCCAACATAGGATTTCGTGAATTAGAAAGAGCTTCTAACATGCAACATAAAGAAGCATGTTATGCTTACGGGTTAGTGATGTTCGCTTCTTACCAAAGTGAGAAAAAGAACATCGGATTGCAGCTTTTAAATAAAACTTTCCCACAAGTGACGGATTCAGTAATTGGGGTGAGAAACAAGGTTTTTAGATTATTACGGGGCTGTTGGACATTACGAAACCCTCGTCCTTTTGACGACGTTACAACATGATGCCTAGCCAATGGTCATAACGGTTATTTTCTACAAGACCAAGGATGGGAAGTCGTCTTAGTAAAACCAGAATGCATGACTTGTTTCTGGACTTATGAATTACGTGTCTTTATTTTTTTTGCTGAACAACTTGCGTATTAACTAGATTTATCTTCAAAACTGTCCTGTATCATAGTGTACTATATTTCATGTTATATGTAATATAGCGAAGTTGTAAGTTTGAAGAATATTTGTATGTGATATATTATTATAATCAGTTTTTCATATGGAATTGTAGTAGTTGAATTGTATATTAGCTACTAAGTATGAACTTAATGGGTAGGTAGTACCCGAATTTAAACTTATAAAATGCTAATATGAAGAAAAAGCTTTTATAAATGAGTTCATATTATGCTACGAGATACTATTGACTACTCTTAATATTCTGTATGATTAACTTGTTTCATTTGACTATTTTGAAGGAAATGACACCGACTACTCGACACACCTTGAATATGAGCGAAGAGGAATTTTGTGCCTTTCTTGCTTCAAACATAGCCGCAGTACAGGCCGCGCTACATACCAACAATAACTCTGAATCTAGCAATATAGCTAACGGCGCAAGAAATCGTGTAGGATGCTTCTACAAAGAATTCACTGCCTGCAAACCTTCAGAATTTGATGGGATCGAAGGACCAATCGGATTGAAATGGTGGACCGAGAAAGTTGAATCGGTGTTTGCCATAAGTAAGTGTGCTGAAGGAGACAAAGGAAAGTACGCTACGCATACCTTCACAGGTATTGCGTTAACATGGTTGAATACCTATCTAGAGCAAGTGGGACAAGATGCTGCTTACGCGCTACCGTGGTCAGCATTCAAGCACTTGATGAACGAGAAGTACCATCCCAGAACCGAGGTCAATAAGCTCAAGTCAGAACTTAGAGGGTTACGAACACAGGGATTCGATATTACTTCGTACGAAAGACGATTCACAAAATTGTGCCTATTGTGTCCGAGAGTGTTCGAAGATGAGGAAGAGAAGATCGACGCGTTTGTGAAAGGGTTACCGGAGAGAATCCAAGAAGATATAAGTTCACACGAGCCTGCCTCCATACAAAAGGCATGTAGAATAGCTCACAAACTAGTGAACCAGATTGAGGGAAGAATTAAAGAACAGGCGGTCGAAGAGGCCAACGTGAAGCTAGTCAAAAGAAAGTGGGTGGAAAACGGTGATAAGAGTCACCAAAACAATAACAACTATCCCAACAATCGCAACATCAATCGCAACTACAACAAACGGCACAACAACAACAACAACAACTACAACAATCATCCCAACAACAATAACAATCGCAACAACAACAACAATCAGAAGCAGCTATGCCAAAGGTGTGAAAAGTATCACTCGGGGTTCTGCACCAAATTTTGCAACAAGTGTAAAAGAAATGGTCATAGTGCGGCGAAGTGTGAGGTCTACGGACCAGGGGTTAACAGAACGAAAGGAACAAATGGTGTCGGAACGAGTAATGGCGGAGCAAGTAGTGTCAGAGCAGGTTATGCCAATGTAGTTTGTTATAAATGTGGAAAACCGGGCCACATTATTAGAAATTTCCCGAACCAGGAGAACACGAATGGAGAAGGCCGCGGAAGTGTTTTCAATATTAATGCGGCAGATGCACAGGAAGACCCGGAGCTTGTTACGGATACGTTTCTTATTGACAATAAATCTGCTTATGTTTTATTTGATTCGGGTGCGGATAGAAGCTATATGAGTAGAGATTTTTGTGCTAAATTAAGTTGTCCATTGATGCCGTTGGATAGTAAATTTTTACTCGAATTAGCAAACGGTAAATTAATTTCAGCAGATTATATATGCCGGAATCGAGAAATTAAACTGGGTAGCGAAATATTTAAGATTGATTTGATACCAGTAGAGTTAGGGAGTTTTGATGTAATAGTTGGCATGGAGTGGCTGAAGGAGATGAAAGCAGAGATCGTATGTTACAAAAATGCAATTCGCATTGTACGAGAAGAAGGAGAACCCTTAATGGTATACGGAGAAAAGGGCAACACGAAGCTACATCTTATTAGTAATTTGAAGGCACAAAAACTAATAAGAAAAGGTTGCTATGTTGTTCTAGCACACGTCAAGAAAGTACAAACAGAAGAAAAGAGCATCAATGATGTTCCCGTCGCAAAAGAATTTCCTGATGTATTTCCGAAAGAATTACCGGGACTACCTCCACACCGATCTGTTGAATTTCAAATAGATCTTGTACCAGGAGCTGCACCAATAGCTCGTGCTCCTTACAGACTCGCACCCAGCGAGATGAAAGAACTGCAAAGCCAACTGTAAGAACTATTAGAACGTGGTTTCATTCGACCAAGCACATCACCATGGGGAGCTCCTGTTTTGTTTGTCAAGAAGAAGGATGGTACATTTAGGTTGTGTATTGACTACAGAGAGTTGAATAAACTTACCATCAAAAACCATTATCCACTGTCGAGAATTGACGACTTATTTGATCAACTACAAGGCTCGTCGGTTTATTCGAAAATTGATTTACGTTCTGGATATCATCAAATGCGAGTAAAGGAGGATGATATTCCAAAAACTGCTTTTAGGATGCGTTATGGTCATTACGAGTTTATGGTTATGCCGTTTGGATTGACTAACACATCAGCTGTGTTCATGGACCTTATGAACCGAGTTTGTGGGCCATATCTTGACAAGTTTGTCATTGTTTTCATCGATGACATACTTATTTACTCAAAGAATGATCAAGAGCACGAAGAACATTTGAGAAAAGTGCTAGAAGTATTGAGGAAAGAAAAACTATACGCCAAGTTTTCAAAGTGTGCATTTTGGTTGGGAGAAGTTCAATTCCTCGGTCACATAGTGAACAAAGAAGGTATCCAGGTGGACTCGGCAAAGATTGAAACCGTTGAAAAGTGGTAAACCCCAAAAACTCCGAAGCATATACGTCAATTTTTAGGATTGGCTGGTTACTACAGAAGATTCATCCAAGATTTCTCAAATAGCAAAACCCTTGACTGCATTAACGCATAAAGGAAGAAGTTTGAATGGAAGGATGAACAAGAGAAGGCGTTTTAGTTATTGAAGGAAAAGCTAACTACGGCACCTATATTGTCATTTCCTGAAGGGAATGATGATTTTGTGATTTATTGTAACGCATCAAAGCAAGGTCTCGGTTGTGTATTAATGCAACGAACGAAGGTGATTGCTTATGCGTCTAGACAATTGAATATTCATGAGCAAAATTATACGACTCACGATTTGGAATTGGGTGCTGTTGTTTTTGCATTAAAGACTTGGAGGCATTATTTATATGGGGTCAAAATTATTATATATACCGACCACAAAAGTCTCCAACATATATTTAATTAGAAGCAACTGAATATGAGACAACGCAGGTGGATTGAACTTTTGAATGATTATGAATTTGAGATTCGATAACACCCGGGGAAGGCGAATGTGGTAGCTGACGCTTTGAGTAGAAAGGACAGAGAACCTATACGGGTAAAAGCTATGAATATAATTATTCGTACTAACCTTACTACTCAAATAAAGGAGGCGCAACAAGGGTTGTAAAAGAAGGAAAGTTGAAGAAAGAGATACCCAAAGGATTAGAGAAACATCTTAATATTCGGGAAGACGGAACCCGATATAGGGCTGATAGAATTTGGGTACCAAGGTTTGGAGATGTGAGAGAAATGGTACTTAAGGAAGCACATAAAACCAGATATTCAATACATCCCGGAGCGGGGAAGATGTATAAAGATCTCAAGAAACACTTTTGGTGGCCGGGTATGAAAGCCGATATTGCTAAATATGTAGGAGAATGTTTGACATGTTCTAAGGTCAAAGCTGATCATCAGAAACCATCAGGTCTACTACAACAACCTGAAATCCTAAAATGGAAATGGAAAAACATTACCATGGATTTCATTACTAAATTGCCAAGGACTGCAAGTGGTTATGATACTATTTGGGTAATAGTTGATCGTCTCACCAAGTCAGCACACTTCCTGCCAATGAGAGAAGATGAAAAAATAGAGAAGTTGGCGCGATTGTATTTGAAGGAGGTTGTCTCCAGACATGGAATACCCGTCTCTATTATCTCTGATAGGGATGGTAGATTTGTTTCAAGGTTCTGGCAGACGTTGCAACAAGCATTGGGGACTCGTCTAGACATGAGTACTGCCTATCATCTACAAACTGATGGGCAGCGCGAAAGGACGATACAAACGCTTAAAGACATGTTACGAGCATGTGTTATTAATTTTGGAAACAGTTGGGATCGACACCTACCGTTAGCAGAATATTTCTACAACAACAGTTATCATTCTAGTATTGAGATGGCGCCGTTTGAGGCACTTTATGGTAGAAAGTGCAGGTCTCTGATTTTTTGGAATGAAGTGGGGGATAGACAGATTACGGGTCCGGAGGTAATACAAGAACCTACTGAGAAAATCATCCAAATTCAACAACGATTGAAAACCGCCCAGAGTCGACAAAAGAGCTACGCGGACAGTAAAAGAAAAGATATAGAGTTTGAAATTGGAGAAATGGTCATGCTTAAGGTTTCACCTTGGAAAGGCGTTGTTCAATTTGGTAAACGGGGGAAACTAAATCCAAGGTACATTGGACCATTCAAGATTATAGATCGTGTCGGACCAGTAGCTTACCAACTGGAGCTACCTCAACAACTCGCGGCTGTACATAACACTTTCCACGTCTCGAATTTGAAGAAATATTTTGCTAAAGAAGATCTCACTATTCCGTTGGACGAAATCCAAATCAATGAAAAACTTCAATTCATTGAAGAACCCGTCAAAATAATGGATCATGAGGTTAAGAGACTTAAGCAAAACAAGATACCGATTGTTAAGGTTCAATGGAATGCTCGTAGAGGACCCGAGTTCACCTGGGAGCGTGAAGATCATATGAAGAAGAAATACCCACATCTATTTCTAGAAGATTCGTCAACACCTTCAACAGCTTAACATTTAGAGACGAAATTTATTTAACGGGTAGGTACTGTAGTGACCCGAACTTTTCCATGTTTATATATATTAATTGAGATTGATATTTACATGACTAAATGTTTCCAACTTGTTAAGCAATCAAACTTTTTAAGACTTGATTAAATGAAATAAGTTTCATATAGGCAATTGATCACCCAAGTTGACCGGCGATTCACGAACGTTACAAAATTTTAAAAACTACATGTTGTGGTATATATAGACATATATATGGTTGACATGAGATTATGATGAGTAAGTATCTCACTAAGTATATTAACAATGTGTGATATACATAAGAAATGAGATTACTAAGTTAAGAAACTCGAAATGATATATATAACGATTATCGTTATGATAACGTCTACTAAATATATATGTATCATATTAAGATATTGATACACTATATTTAACATGATAAAATGATATTTAAATATATCATTAAGTGTGTTAACAATGAACTACATATGTAAAAACAAGACTACTAACTCAAGAATTACGAAACGAGACTTATATGTAACGATTATCGTTGTAACGATATTTTAATGTATATATCATATTAAGATATATTCATACATCTTAATATAATGATAATATAATAATTTAGCATCTCATTTGATATAATAAACATTGGGTTAACAACATTAATTGAGATCGTTAACTTAAAGGTTTCAAAACAACACTTACATGTAACGACTAACGAAGACTTAACGACTCCATTAGAATGTATATACATGTTGTGTTTTGATATGTATTCTTACACTTTTTAAAGACTTCAAGACACATATCAAAGTACTTCTACTTAACAAAAATGCTTACAATTACATCCTCGTTCAGTTTCATCAACAATTCTACTCGTATGCACCCGTATTCGTACTCGTACAATACACAGCTTTTAGATGTATGTACTATTGGAATATACACTCCAATGATCAGCTCTTAGAAGCCCATGTGAGTCACCTAACACATGTGGGAACCATCATTTGGAAACTAGCATGAAATATCTCATAAAATTACAAAAATATTAGTAATCATTCATGACTTATTTACATGAAAACAAAATTACATATCCTTTATATCTAATCCATATACGAATGACCAAAAATGTAACATCCCGCGTTTTTCCGTTAAATTTATTTTAACACCGTCTTTTTTTTTTAAAATAATATCTTTCGTATTTAAATTCGTCGACTCCGTTGACGAACGTTCATAATATTCTCGTTATTTAATTATAACATCTCTCGTTAACTTGCGTTTTAAAAATATTCGATCGGTTAAATCCCGCACCCGCTTCTAAACTCGAGGGACTAAAATTGACACGGGGCAAACTAGTTGACTAGGTCAACTAGTCCACCCCAATCACCACCATTCAACCATCTCCCTCCCTCTCTCTTTCTCTCTAGCAAGAACACACACACAAACCCCAACTTCATAAAATCATCATCTAAAATCGATATAGGAGGCTTACAACAAAACAAATTACATTTTCGTGATCCTCTCTTCATTCTCTACGATTTGATACTAACTTCATCGATTTTGGGTAACAATTCTAAAACTCTAAATTTCTCTAAATTCGTGTTTTTGACTTGAAATGGTGTTAGTTAGTGTCTATGGCTCGTGTATAACATGAATATATGTTTTGTTTGCTCGATTCGTTGTTTTGAGTAACTAGTTTGAACATTTGAAATGGGTGTGCTAAATCCTTGATTTTGGATGAGTTAAAGTTGTTTAATTGTTAAAGTTCATGTTTTAATTGTGTTACTAGTATCATTAGCTACATTTTGATGTGTAGGTTGATTAAGAAAACTTCAAAAACCCGATTAAGGATTTTGTGATGTTTGACTAGGGTTTGATAGACTTTGAAATGATCTTTTGATGCGTTGAATGCTTGTTAATGTTGTTAGTAAGTGTTTAGATGCAATGTATACTTAATTACCTTCGAAACGGCATATCGTATGTGTAAATTGGATTCCCGAATCATAAAATACGTTTTACGAACTTGAAACTTTGAAAATAAACCTTTCTTGATCAATTGACGAGTTTTCGGTTATTGTAAATGATGTTTTTGTTTGATGATATGTGGTTAGTTGTATTGCTCGTCAAAATACCTTTCCGAGGATATAAGATACATGTTTTGGTTGTTTGCGGATCATAATTGGTGAGTGTTTGATGTTTGGTTCGTGCATACTTTGAAAAACTGACCAGAAATCTCTGCCCAGATGGTTGCGCGGCGCGCCCAATCCCCGCGCGGCGCGCGGATTAGCCTGGCCAGAATTCTGCTCACTTTGTCACTTTTCACGCGAAATGTTTGACTAGCTATCGACCTCCGATTCACATGAAACTTGTTTTAATATACTTGTATATGAATATTTAGCATAGAAAAATAGTCCGGGACCCGACCCGAACGCGTTGACTTTTTCGTTGACTTTGACCAAGTTTGACTTTTAGTCAAACTTAACCAAACTTTTATACAATCATTCTAACATGCTTTTATACTTGTTTCTTGTATGAAACTCGACAACGTGATTCACATGCTATATTTAATCGAGTCGTATTGAGCCATAGGACTAATTGAACACATTTCACCCGACCTTGTGTCGTAACCGGTTAATTGATATAACTTACTTGTTTAGGACAAGGCTAAGCAACTTTCATGCACACGTTTACTTGTTGAAGTACCTTTATACTCGTGCACTCGAGGTGAGATCATAGTCCCACCTTTTCAACAACTTTTATACTTTTAAATCGTGGGCTGAGAAAACATATACTTTGTTACATCTTGTACTACTTACTTTTATGTTTTGAACACAAGTGTGAAAACAAACATTCCACGTGCGAGTTAGAACAAAAATGCCTCAATTCGATTATCATTAGTTACACTTGCAGGGTGTAAGCGAGAACTTATATTGTGTGGCCATACGGGTTTAACAAACCCTCATTCGGACGGTTCGCTACCGTTATGCGGATGAAATATATTTTTGTGTTTTAGTGCGGGTTCTAGCACTGTGTGATGGGGTAACGTTGGTTAAGTTTTGATAATTGAGTGCTCGCGTATAACAACACTTTTGGAATGCAAATGATTTGGATAATCTACGTTATGGAAATACAAAATCTTGTGGTTCAAAAACAACGTTTAATACTTACTAAACCTATGATTTCACCAACGTTTTCGTTGACAGATTTTTCTATGTTTTTCTCAGGTCTTGCACGATATGTGATACATGCTTCCGCTCACTATTTGATACTTGCATTGGATGTCGAGTATACATGCATTACTTGGAGCGTCTTTTGACTTTACTTTAAACCGTGTCGCCTAGATTTCAGATGTACTTATAACCTTGTAACTTAACTTTTGGTTGAACAATTCTTGTAAACTTTGAAAACAATCTTTATTTTGAAATGAGGGCGACATGTTTTGGTCAAACTTTGTCATAAAGACTTATGACCAGGTAATGGGACCCACGTAGTCGACGCCGTCACTTGACGATTTGTCGGGGTCGCTACAAGTGGTATCAGAGCCAGGTTTGTAGGGATTTAGAGTTCATTTGTGTCCACCCCGAGTCATAGGGTACATAGGTGAATCTAGACTACAACCGGCATATAGACTGAAGTAGGAATTACTTGACTATTTGTGCATTTATACTCGAACTCTTCTATCATATCTAACTCGTATTCGATCTTGATCTTACGTTGATAAATTTTGTTGACGCGCCACCTTGACTTTATGAAGTAATGTTAAATGCACATGAGAATCAGGGTAATAAAATTTCCGGGATTATATTACGGTGATTCATATGGACATTCCGACATTATGACATAAAGAATTTAAGGCGAGTCAAGGAAAATTTTCTCTACATCATCATTCCCTATCATGATTAGTATTATTGAGAATACTAATCAACGATATTCTTGTGTCTTGAAGGAACAATGCCTCCCCGTCGCGGACCACGTAATGAAACTTCCGAACAAGCTTTTCAACGCATGATAGCCACCGCCATAGGTGCGGCTATGGCTAGTATCTCCTCCGACATCAATAACAACCACAACCACAACAACCATGGAGCCGGTAATTCAAACGAGGGTTGCTCCTACAAAACTTTTATGGGGTGCAAACCTCACACCTTCGATGGGACCGGAGGACCGGTTGTGCTCACCCGATGGTTTGAGCAAACAGAAGCCGTTTTTAGCATAAGCGGTTGTCGGGACCAAGACAAAGTCAAATATTCCACCCACACTTTTTCCGGTATCGCCCTCACATGGTGGAATACGTATGTGCTGTCGGTGGGTATCGATGAAGCCCACACACTCTCATGGGCCGACTTAAAGAAAAAGATGATCACCGAATACTTCCCGCGCGAAGAGACCCGTAAGCTCGAACACGAACTAAGAACTTTAAAAGCGGTCGGGAATGACCTAAAGGCATATAATCAACGATTTTCTGAGCTATCATTGATGTGCCCAAACCTCGTGACCCCCGAACCTCTAAGGGTTGAACTTTACATGGATGGTCTTCCCAAGAGCATCAAACAAGGAGTAATGTCATCCAAACCCAGTAATCACCAAGAGGCCCTGAATATGGCCCGTCAATTGATCGAAACGGTAGACGAGATTGAAGTGCCGGCACCTAAAGCTGAGGATGAGTCGGGTGACAACAAAAGAAAATGGGAAGCCCCCCAATCGAGTAACTACAACAACAACTTTTCCAAGGAACCTCTCACCCCCGTCGGCAAGAAAAGTTATGCCGGGACACGACCTTTTTGCAACAAATGCCACAAGCATCATTTTGGTGAATGTGGCAAGCTAATTTGCCATCGGTGCCAAGGTAGTGGTCATATTGCCAAGTATTGTGGAAGTACCGCCCCCGTCACTCAAAAGGGGCCCGACGCACCAAAGCCGAGTATTTGCTACAAATGCGGCCAATCGGGTCATTTTAGGAATGAATGCCCAAAGAATAAAGCAAAAACCAACGCGCGCCGTTGAACTTACGACATCGACACCTAGGATGCCCGAGACGATGATGGACTAGTCACGGGTACGTTTCCTCACAACAAACCGTATATTTCATACTTATTCGATTCGAGTACCGTTAGACGTTTTATAACCAAGGATTTGACTCGTGCTCTTTATATTCCACCTCTTTCCCCCAGATACTATTTAGACGATTTAAGTTACCGACGGAAAATATTGTGTGCCTATAAATTTTATTGGATGATATACGTTAAGACTTTTGACTTGACACCTATAGAACTAGGGAGCTCGGAATCTATTCGTTAAAAAAAAAAAAAAAAAAAAAAAAAAAAAATGTTTCCCCATCATCTTGTATAGATTATTGTGAACTGAGTAATTTTCGGTTGGAAACCGATACCCTCTCCCTCGCATCCATGACCTCATGATTATTTGCACGAATCCCGTATGTTCCAAATCGACCTCCGTTCCGGTTATCATCAATTGGGGGTTAAGTGAGACGATGTCTCCTAAGCCACTTTCCGAACTCGCAACGTTAGTTGTAAAACTCTCTTAGTACCGTTTGATTTATTTAGGGCTCGCCCGTATCCATAAACCTCTTGAACCGCGTATGCAAATTCATATAGACTAATCTGTTATTGTATTTATAGATGACATCTTAACTTATTTAAGTAAAGAAGGAAAACGAACAACATCACCATCTTACGCTCGAACTTTTGAGAAAAGAGCAACTTTATACCAAATTCTCCGAGTGAGAATTTCTGTTGAACGAAGTCCAATTTTCTAGACCATGATGTTAATGGTCAAGGCATTACAATCAATCTCGAAATCAAGCCACATGTAATCAGGAAACTCTCCCAACTCAGACTTGTATTCGTAAAATCTTAGATCTCGCCTGTTATCACCGAAGATTCATTTCTGACTTTTCTCGTGTTACCCGACTTTTACACTCGTTAACTCACTAAGGGAAAACTTTAAACCTCTCCGTGTTCGAACCTTGAGCGTGATTCTTCACACCAACATTTCTAGTTAAAATCGTATAGCAACAGATGGAACTCAAACATGGAAATATTTCTACTTGAACGCCGAAAGGCATACTCTCTCGACTCAAAAATCAACATAACTAAAATTCGTTATTTTGCACGAAGAATTCAAATACTAAATTGTGGATCCGATCAATATTCTCGTCATCACGTACCACACTACATACCTCTGTTATTTCACCGTTACCGTCTGATATTACTGGAAATTAAGATAACACACAATCCAACGATACTTCACTCTTCTTTGACTTAACGCCCTTGTGTTTCTGATAATCGGTCAACTATTATTCAACCCCGAACTATACAACTACGTGTACTACCTCGTTTCTCTTTTAGACTTCAACTTTTGACAACTAGAGGCACGTTATGGCAACCTCGAGATGTAAACTCATCCTATTCTAAGTCCTCATTTCACTACTATCTTTACCGTTCGCATTTCCGTTTAAAGAAACTCCTTGTAACATTTCTCCATGGATAGAGAAACTCCTCATATTACATAAGTATTCGCCACGAGGGTGAATAGTCCTAACGAACATTTTTCGAACCCTAACTAACTTGTTCAAACGTATCTTAAGAGATTCTATTCCAACACGGAGTATCTTTGTCAAATATCCCGTATCGAAATACTCGTTTCGCCTCTAGTTTTACAAGAAACCTTGGAGACCCGCTTAGACATGAGTACCGCGTACCACCCACAAACAGACGAACCGAACAAACGAACGATTTACGTCTTCAAAAGACATGTTTCAAACTTGCATGGTCGCTTTTAGTAGATCCCTCTTACAACAGTAGTTACCACTCGTGTGTTCACACGCACTTTCCGAAACCCTATATGACCGCTAATGTCATACCCCTATTCGTTGGACCAAAGCATGTGGCAAACAAAACACCGAATCTTAACTCATCCAAGAAACAACAATTGAGATAATCCAAGTCCGAGAAGGGCTCGAGACGACCCGTAGTCGCCCAAAAGAGTCATACCAAACTTAGATGAAAACCTCACAAATCCCAGTGTGTAACCGCGTAATATTGAGAAACCGCACCTTGGAAAGGTGTAATCCAATTTGGGAAATCGAGAAAGGCTATATCCGCAATATCGAACCTTTTGAAACCTTGGGGCGTATTGGAACCGCTTCCTATCGTTTAGAACTTCAGACTCAATTAAGTTTCCGTTTACCCTACATTTCGTGTAACAAACTTAGAAACATGTCCTGTGGAACAGGAACGTGCAATCCTGCTAGGTACATCAACTATCGATGACAAACTTCTCTTCATAGGAAAACCAGTTGAAATCGGGGATCGTAAAACCAAACCTTAATACAACGTAAAACCCTGACTATCCAAATTCATGAGAACACTCAAGGACGTACCTACACTTATTCATATTATGAACAACGTAAAGTCTCGAGTAAGAGATATCGACTACTACTTCCAACTAAATTTCGGGACGAAATTTCTTTTGAGGTGTGGATAATGTAACATCCCGCGTTTTTCCGTTAAATTTATTTTAACACCGTCTTTTTTTTTTTAAAATAATATCTTTCGTATTTAAATTCGTCGACTCCGTTGACGAACGTTCATAATATTCTCGTTATTTAATTATAACATCTCTCGTTAACTTGCATTTTAAAAATATTCGATCGGTTAAATCCCGCACCCGCTTCTAAACTCGAGGGACTAAAATTGACACGGGGCAAACTAGTTGACTAGGTCAACTAGTCCACCCCAATCACCACCATTCAACCATCTCCCTCCCTCTCTCTTTCTCTCTAGCAAGAACACACACACAAACCCCAACTTCATAAAATCATCATCTAAAATCGATCTAGGAGGCTTACAACAAAACAAATTACATTTTCGTGATCCTCTCTTCATTCTCTACGATTTGATACTAACTTCATCGATTTTGGGTAACAATTCTAAAACTCTAAATTTCTCTAAATTCGTGTTTTTGACTTGAAATGGTGTTAGTTAGTGTCTATGGCTCGTGTATAACATGAATATATGTTTTGTTTGCTCGATTCGTTGTTTTGAGTAACTAGTTTGAACATTTGAAATGAGTGTGCTAAATCCTTGATTTTGGATGAGTTAAAGTTGTTTAATTGTTAAAGTTCATGTTTTAATTGTGTTACTAGTATCATTAGCTACATTTTGATGTGTAGGTTGATTAAGAAAACTTCAAAAACCCGATTAAGGATTTTGTGATGTTTGACTAGGGTTTGATAGACTTTGAAATGATCTTTTGATGCGTTGAATGCTTGTTAATGTTGTTAGTAAGTGTTTAGATGCAATGTATACTTAATTACCTTCGAAACGGCATATCGTATGTGTAAATTGGATTCCCGAATCATAAAATACGTTTTACGAACTTGAAACTTTGAAAATAAACCTTTCTTGATCAATTGACGAGTTTTCGGTTATTGTAAATGATGTTTTTGTTTGATGATATGTGGTTAGTTGTATTGCTCGTCAAAATACCTTTCCGAGGATATAAGATACATGTTTTGGTTGTTTGCGGATCATAATTGGTGAGTGTTTGATGTTTGGTTCGTGCATACTTTGAAAAACTGACCAGAAATCTCTGCCCAGATGGTTGCGCGGCGCGCCCCATCCCCGCGCGGCGCGCGGATTAGCCTGGCCAGAATTCTGCTCACTTTGTCACTTTTCACGCGAAATGTTTGACTAGCTATCGACCTCCGATTCACATGAAACTTGTTTTAATATACTTGTATATGAATATTTAGCATAGAAAAATAGTCCGGGACCCGACCCGAACGCGTTGACTTTTTCGTTGACTTTGACCAAGTTTGACTTTTAGTCAAACTTAACCAAACTTTTATACAATCATTCTAACATGCTTTTATACTTGTTTCTTGTATGAAACTCGACAACGTGATTCACATGCTATATTTAATCGAGTCGTATTGAGCCATAGGACTAATTGAACACATTTCACCCGACCTTGTGTCGTAACCGGTTAATTGATATAACTTACTTGTTTAGGTCAAGGCTAAGCAACTTTCATGCACACGTTTACTTGTTGAAGTACCTTTATACTCGTGCACTCGAGGTGAGATCATAGTCCCACCTTTTCAACAACTTTTATACTTTTAAATCGTGGGCTGAGAAAACATATACTTTGTTACATCTTGTACTACTTACTTTTATGTTTTGAACACAAGTGTGAAAACAAACATTCCACGTGCGAGTTAGAACAAAAATGCCTCAATTCGATTATCATTAGTTACACTTGCAGGGTGTAAGCGAGAACTTATATTGTGTGGCCATACGGGTTTAACAAACCCTCATTCGGACGGTTCGCTACCGTTATGCGGATGAAATATATTTTTGTTTTTTAGTGCGGGTTCTAGCACTGTGTGATGGGGTAACGTTGGTTAAGTTTTGATAATTGAGTGCTCGCGTATAACAACACTTTTGGAATGCAAATGATTTGGATAATCTACGTTATGGAAATACAAAATCTTGTGGTTCAAAAACAACGTTTAATACTTACTAAACCTATGATTTCACCAACGTTTTCGTTGACAGATTTTTCTATGTTTTTCTCAGGTCTTGCACGATATGTGATACATGCTTCCGCTCACTATTTGATACTTGCATTGGATGTCGAGTATACATGCATTACTTGGAGCGTCTTTTGACTTTACTTTAAACCGTGTCGCCTAGATTTCAAATGTACTTATAACCTTGTAACTTAACTTTTGGTTGAACAATTCTTGTAAACTTTGAAAACAATCTTTATTTTGAAATGAGGGCGACATGTTTTGGTCAAACTTTGTCATAAAGACTTATGACCAGGTAATGGGACCCACGTAGTCGACGCTGTCACTTGACGATTTGTCGGGGTCGCTACAAAAAACACCTACAAACACTTTCATTCTTCAATTTTCTTCATATAATTGATCTCTCTCAAGTTCTATCTTCAAGTTCTAAGTGTTCTTCAAAAATTCCATAAGTATAGTTTCATAAAAATCAAGAATACTTCTAAGTTTGCAAGTCTACTTCCAAGCTTTCTAATCCATTCCAAGTAATCATTTAAGATCAAGGAACCTTTGTTATTTACAGTAGGTTATCTTTCTAATTCAAGGTAATATTCATATTCAAACTTTGATTCAATTTCTACAACTATAACAATCTTATTTCGAGTGAAAATCTTACTTGAACTGTTTTCGTGTCATGATTCTGCTTCAAGAACTTTCAAGCCATCCAAGGATCCTTTAAAGCTAGATCCATTTTTCTCATTTCCAGTAGTTTTATCCAGAAATCTTGAGGTAGTAATGATGTTCATAACATCATTCGATTCATACATATAAAGCTATCTTATTCGAAGGTTTAAACTTGTAATCACAAGAACATAGTTTAGTTAATTCTAAACTTGTTCGCAAACAAAAGTTAATCCTTCTAACTTGACTTTTAAAATCAACTAAAAACATGTTCTATATCTATATGATATGCTAACTTAATGATTTAAAACCTGGAAACACGATGAACACCATAAAATCGGATATACGCCGTCGTAGTGAAACCTGGGGCTGTTTTGGTTTGGATAATTAAAAACTATGATAAACTTTGATTTAAAAGTTGTTCTTCTGGGAAAATGATTTTTCATATGAACATGAAACTATATCCAAAAATCTTGGTTAAACTCAAAGTGAAAGTATGTTTTTCCAAATGATCATCAAGATGTCGTTCTTTCGACGGAAATGACTACCTCTTTAGTAATTGACATGTAACTTACATTTTCGACTATAAACCTATACTTTTTCTGTTTGGATTCTTAAATTAGAGTTCAATATGAAACCATAGCAATTTGATTCACTCAAAACGGATTTAAAATGAAGAAGTTATGGGTAAAACAAGATTGGATATTTTTGATCTTTTTAGCTACGGGAAATGTTTAACAAATCTATACAAATCATATCCTAGCTAACTTATATTGTATTATACATGTATTCTAATATATTATGTAATCTTGGGATACCATAGACACGTATGCAAATGTTTCGACATATCATATCAACCCATGTATATATATTATTTGGAACAACCATAGACACTCTATATGCAGTAATGTTGGAGTTAGCTATACAGGGTTGAGATTGATTCCAAAAATATATATACTTTGAGTTGTGATTTAGCCTGAGACATGTATACACTGGGTCGTGGATTGATTCAAGATAATATATATCGATTTATTTCTGTACATCTAACTGTGGACAACTAGTTGTAGGTTACTAACGACGACAGCTGACTTAATACACTCAAATCTTTAAAACATAATAAAAATGGTTGTAATTATATTTTGATCATACTTTGATATATATGTACATATTTGTATAGGTTCATGAATCGATCCGTGGCCAAGTCTTATTTCCGAGGAAGGAAATATCTGTGAAAGTGAGTTATAGTCCCACTTTTAAAATCTAATATTTTTGGGATGAGAATACATGCAGGTTTTATAAATGATTTACAAAATAGACACAAGTACGTGAAACTACATTCTATGGTTGAATTATCGAAATCTAATATGCCCCTTTTTATTAAGTTTGGTAATCTAAGAATTAGGGAACAGACACCCTAATTGACGTGAATCCTAAAGATATATCTATTGGGATTAACAAACCCCATCCAAAGTACCGGATGCTTTAGTACTTCGAAATTTATATCATATTCGAAGGGTGTCCCGGAATGATGGGGATATTCTTATATATGCATCTTGTTAATGTATGTTACCAGGTGTTCACCATATGAATGATTTTTATCTCTATGTATGGAATGTGTATTGAAATATGAAATCTTGTGGTCTATTGTTACGATTTGATATATATAGGTTAAACCTATAACTCACCAACATTTTTGTTGACGTTTAAAGCATGTTTATTCTCAGGTGAATACTAAGAGCTTCCGCTGTTGCATACTAAAATAAGGACAAGATTTGGAGTCCATGTTTGTATGATATTGTGTAAAAACTGTATTCAAGAAACATATGTCGATGTAATATATTTCTATTGTAAACCATTATGTAATGGTCGTGTGTAAACAGTATATATTAGATTATCATTATTTGATAATCTACGTAATGTTTTTAAAACCTTTATTGATAAAATAAAGGTTATGGTTGTTTTAAAAATGAATGCAGTCTTTGAAAAACGTCTCATATAGAGGTCAAAACCTCGCAACGAAATCAATTAATATGGAACGTTTATAATCAATATGAACGGGACATTTCAGTTGGTATCCGAGCGTTGGTCTTAAAGAACCAGAAAATTTGCATTAGTGTGTCTTATCGAGTTTGTTAGGATGCATTAGTGAGTCTGGACTTCGACCGTGTTTTCTTTAAAAATGATTGCTTAACATTTTTGTTGGAAACTATATATTATTAACATGTAAATATTATGTGATATATTAATCTCTTAACATGTTTGATATTGTGTGATAGATGTCTACCTCTAGCACAAATCCCATTGACTCACCTAATAATAACGAAGAGTCAAATATATATTGGCAAGATTCACAAGTTCTCGAAGAACCGGAAGAAGAGGAAACGGAACCGGAAGAAGAGGAACCAGAAGAAGAGGAACCGGAAGAAGAAGAGGTTCCAGAGGGGGGAATAGTAGGAACTACAGAAAACTGGTCAAATAAAAGAAAATCCTCAACCAATGGACCAAAGTTAATAATGGTCAATGGTGTTTCCGCTAAGGAAGCAAAATATTGGGAAAATTACCAATTTTCCGATGAATCGGATCCTGATGAGAATTCCGATGATGTTATAGAAATTACCCCGACCCAATTTAATGAGGCAAAAGAAAATAATAAGGGAAAAGGCATCAAAATAGAGAAATCTGATTCCGACCCCGATGAACTTTATATGTACCGTCAACACCCGTATTTTCAATATCGTGACAATAACCCGGGAACCTCTAAACCACCAGGTTTTTCTAAACCAATGTGGAAAACGACGGCTCGTATTAGAGGAACATCATATATCCCTAGAAAATTAGGAAAAAGAACCAAGTCCGAAGAAGAAGAAATCAGTGATTCAGATTAGAGGGGTGTGAGCATGTTGTATAATAAATGTATTGTAGTGTGCTTGTACTTTTATGTTCTATGTAAAAATTGCTTGTATTGTTTGTTATTACGAATCTAATCATTGTCTATTTTACAGTATAAAAACAAAATGGACGTTAAGGGTAGACAACCGAATATTTTAGAAGACCTACCAGAGGATATGATTGAGGAAATCTTGTCTAGAGTCGGTCAGAATTCATCAGCACATTTAGTTATGGTGAAATTAACTTGTCAAATATTAGAAAGACTTTCCAGAAATGCCTTAGTTTATAAAAGGCTTTCCTTTGATAGGTGGGGTATATCACATTGGGGAGACTTTAAGTTACGCCGTGTTTTCTTTAAAGCGTTAAATGCGGGGAACCCAAATGCAATTTTACGCTACGGGTTAAGAACCAATTTTGACTCAACATATCCCAACATAGGATTTCGTGAATTAGAAAGAGCTTCTAACATGCAATATAAAGAAGCATGTTATGCTTACGGGTTAGTGATGTTCGCTTCTTACCAAAGTGAGAAAAAGAACATCGGATTGCAGCTTTTAAATAAAACTTTCCCACAAGTGACGGATTCAGTAATTAGGGTGAGAAACAAGGTTTTTAGATTATTACGGGGCTGTTGGACATTACGAAACCCTCGTCCTTTTGACGACATTACAACATGCTGCCTAGCCAATGGTCATAACGGTTATTTTCCACAAGACCAAGGATGGGAAGTCGTCTTAGTAAAACCAGAATGCATGACTTGTTTCTGGACTTATGAATTACGTGTCTTTATTTCCTTTGCTGAACAACTTGCGTATTAACTAGATTTATCTTCAAAACTGTCCTGTATCATAGTGTACTATATTTCATGTTATATGTAATATAGCGAAGTTGTAAGTTTGAAGAATATTTGTATGTGATATATTATTATAATCAGTTTTTGATATGGAATTGTAGTAGTTGAATTGTATATTAGCTACTAAGTATGAACTTAACGGGTAGGTAGTACCCGAATTTAAACTTATAAAATGCTAATATGAAGAAAAAGCTTTTATAAATGAGTTCATATAATGCTACGAGATACTATTGACTACTCTTAATATTCTGTATGATTAACTTGTTTCATTTGACTATATAAGTTTGGTGTTAAATTATTATTATTATATATATAAGTATCTATTTATAATTAGTCATTCGTGAATCGTTGAGAATGGTCGAAGGTTAAATGAATTTATGAAAACACTTCAAAATTTTTGAGACTCAACATTACATACATTGCTTATCGCATCGAAACCATATAAAGATTAAGTTTAAATTTGGTCAAAAGTCTCCGGGTCGTCACAGTACCTACCCGTTAAAGAAATTCCGTCCCGAAATTTGAGTGAGGTCATCATGGTTAATGATAAGAATGTTTTCATGACGAATATGAATTGATAAAATAAAATTTTATCACCGTTGCGTAAAATAGATAAGATAATTCGATTATTCGAGGAGTACTAGTGGAGCTATCACAAAATAGTGAACTGGGGAAAAATAAGATTCTTCTTGACTTTTGACGTGGTCAGGGTTGAATTTAGAAAATAAGGTGCGTCTTAACTTTTGACGTTGTCTTGGTTGAATTCCAGAATTCAAGGAATTTAAAGAAAATCTTTGAAATCTATAAGATCTGATTCTTTGGTGAATAGGGAAATTAAGATCTCTTTTATTAAATACGATGATCTGTCTCGATTGTTCTGACGAATTTTTCCATTATAAATTCTCTTTTTCCATTCTATTAATTTTCACCATAGCAATACTTTCTTTCATATTTTCAAGAATTGTGAAAATACTTAATCAAGTTCTGATCCTTGTTCTTATTCTGACTATCGCAATGATCATTCTTCTTTTCCAACTCCCACCAGAAAAATCTGTTAACTTCTACTATTACCTTGGGGTTATACTATTTTTCATTCTCCCATGTCTTTAGGTTATCATCCGTATTGATGTACACGGTTTGTAATTCATGTGTTTGTGATCGGCTTTATATATTTTTTTATATTTCAGAGCTCCATGCTTTTATTTTCTCTTCCTGGCTTTAAATCAAGCGAATAATGGTCCAGAATTCGTGGGTATCAAGTTTCGATTGATCATAATGTTCTAAGCAGGAAGGAACGTAATAGCACGATTTGATTTGGTAAATTACCAGAATTACAGAAGATAGAACTATCAAGAATATATTTTCTTGATATGTTCGGAGGTTAAGTTAGAATGAAAGAGTTATGTAACATGGCACATGATGATGGTATGATCTGTGAATCATCATGTTTCATTAGAACTTCCAGCATGACTTACTGTAATATAATCACGTTGGCCAAGTGTCATTATATTATACTAACTCATGCTTCAGTTCCCAACACTACTTCAAAAACATTCATGTTTTAAACTCGAAGATTTTAAAATTTAGAAACTAATACAGTTTTCTTTATGATGTGATACAGATAATGCGAGGAGATAAATGATTTCAGATAAGGGTAGTTATGAAAATATCTTCAGGAATATGGAGGATATTTATAATGAAAGATACGATGATATCTTAGAATATCTAAGATCAGAGGATGATGAAGAATATTGTCCATAAGAGTTTTAAAGTAAGGAGTAAGATATTCGCTAAAGACTTCAGCAGACACTGAATCATTTGGATTCTTTGAAGGCAGATTTAGTCTTTGTCATTTGTCCACAGCTTCCTTCATACTTTGCTCAATCCGTTTTCCAGTATCAAATTTTTCGTTTGAGCTTTTCAAATCTTCTATTCTTTATTATCAAACTTCTGATCGTAATTGCTGTCTACAGTCTTTACAACTTCATCAGTCTTTTTCAAAACTTCATAGTATTATTTCGTAGGCTGGGGTGTTTTTCAAAAACTTCACAATCGAAGTATGTAAGTTTACGAAATAGACGTTATATGTATATATATAACTGTTGAAGTAGAAATGCTGCAAGAATTCAAAATACTGATTGTTGATTTCTTGTAATTGGTATGACAATTCTTGTTACAAGATGCGGATGAGTAAATGATGGGGTTTCGATAAATATAATGATTTTTCGGAAAAATTAAAGATCAAAGAAGTTGCTGGTAAGTTTACTGTTAATATGGTGGAATGTAAAAGGTTCCCCGGAAACGATGGCAAAAGGGCAACATATATATCGAAGTTATAATAAGACTGTTTCAATTGAAAAGTCGAAGTTGACTTGCTGGAGCTGTGACAAAGCTGGCTACTTTGAAAAGGAATCGCAAAGTTATTTTTGCTAATAAATGCCAAAGAATCTGACGCGGATACGTGTTTAAACTATGACTTTGGTTTCGAGAGTTTTTCAGGTGCATGACTGTGAGTAACATGTAGTTGGATCATCATCTCGATTGTTCATTGTTTGAAGTGTCTTCAGGAATTTCGAGGGGTTTGAATACAGATTGTAATCGTTAATATACATATGATGTTCTAGGATTTTGAATGATACAAATATTTTTCTGGTTTCTATGAAGAGAAATGATGTTTTAGCACAGTTTTGAAGTCAAAGTATATCTTTGAAAGATGTAAGAATCTAAGAGTGATGTCTTCTGTTAAATCTTGACTTGGATTTTGATTTATCAAAATCAGAATACGTAATCAAATTTGGATGAGAATGGTTGTTTTGATTTCTATAAAAGAATGTATATTGTTGTGAAAGTAGGGAGTATAGTGGATGATTTGCTGAATCGGAATCGAAGAATGTAACATATTAATTGTGAATTTATATATCTCTCGGGTATTACCTACCCGTTAAAAAAAATTTCACAAGTAATATTTTGTACAAGAGAATTTTATTACAGTCTTTATGAAAATATATGTATATATATTTTCTTCAGATGTAATACAGATTTAATGATTTAATATACTATTAAACTCATTTGATTTACGGTTAAGGCTAGAATAGATAATTTCTAAACTTTAGAAATCACATACTCGCCGTAGAATGTTTCTCTGACGAAGTTATGAATTAGTACTTCCTCGTTTGTTGTTGTTGGTATTCCTTGATATCTACTGGGCGTATGTCGTTGATGCTCGGGGGACAAATTGTGAAGTTGATGTTCAAAATGCGGTTGTTGTTGGTGGTGGTAATGGTACTGTTGGTGTTGTTGTCGGTGGTACTGCTGATGCTGATGTTGATGGTGCCTGTGATGCCTGTAAGTTGTGCATCATATTCTCCAAAGTCACTACTCGAGCGCGAAGCTCGTTGACTTCTTCTACTACACCGGGATGATTATCGGTTTGGACTAGCGGATGAATAAGATCTAGAATCTGGGATAGTATATAATCATGACGGGATACTCTGGAAATGAGAGAGAAAATGGTGTCTCGAACAGGTTCACCGATAAGTGCTTCAGGTTCTTCGCCAAGAGGGCAATGTGGTGGATGGAAAGGATCGCCTTCTTCTTGTCTCCAATGATTAAGGAGGTTACGAACCCATCCCCAATTCATCCAAAATAGATGACGACTGATTGGTTGATCCATTCCGGTAACACTGCTTTCGGAGCTTGAGTGGGATTCCATTTCGGAATCCGAGGGACTTAAACTAGTGGAGAGTTCCATTTCGTACGATTGAATAAAAGATTTTTTTTTCGATATGAAATGATTCCTGGCTATCGGATGGTATTCTACTTACATGGAATATCTATATATATAGAATAAAAGATTTCGTAGATTACGGAGGAATTTACAGAATATGCCAGGCAAAGTTTACAGTAACAGATATGCTATGATATAAATTAGCAGATACATTAAGATATGAATTTTGTCTATACACTATTCATGCAATCAATGCAGTATGATGTGTCTAGACTAAGGATGATAAACAGATAATTTCCGACAAGACATGATAAGCAAAAGTTTTTGACATGTAGCTAAGGTCGAAGTCCAGACTCACTAATGCATCCTAACAACTATCAGTTAGACACACTAATGCAAGACCGGGTTCGCTAAGACCACCGCTCTGATACCACATGTAAAGACCCGTCCTAATCCATAAGAACAAATACAATTACATATGATTACATCGCGAGGTATTTGACCTCTATATGATACATTTTACAAACATTGCATTTGTTTTAAAAGACAAACTTTCATTACATCGAAAGTTGACAGGCATGCATACCATTTCATAATATCCATCTATAAATGATCTAATCTGTCATTTACTTAATCATAATCGTTACTGAACTCAACGACTTGAATGCAACATCATTTGAAATATGCCATGAATGACTCCAAGTAATATATTTAAAATGAGCAAATGCACAGCGAAAGATTTCTTTAACACCTGAGAATAAACATGCTTTAATGTGTCATACAAAAGGTTGGTGAGTTCATTAGTTTATCATAAATGATCATTTTCATCATTTTAATAGACCACAAGATTTTCATTTCCATTTCTCATAAATATACGTCCCATGCATAGAGACAAAAATAATCATTCATATGGATTGAACACCTGGTAACCGACATTAACAATATGCATATAAGAATATCCCCTATCATTTCGGGACATCCATTGGACATGATAAAAACGAATTCGAAGTACTAAAGCATCCGGTACTTTGGATGTGGTTTGTTAGGCCCAATAGATCTATCCTTAGGATTCGCGTCAAATAGTAGATCGGTTTACTAATTCTTAGGCTACCAAGCAAAAGGGGCATATTCGGCTTCGATCATTCAACCATATAATGTAGTTTGGATTACTTGTGTCTATTTCATAAAACAGTTATAAAAGCGCATGTATTCTCAGTCCCAAAAATATATATTGCAAAAGCATTTAAAAAGGGAGTAATGAAACTCACGATACGATATTTTGTAGTAGAAATATGCATACGACAGAACTGAACAATGCAGGGTTAGCCTCAGATTCACGAACTTATATCAAGTATATATATTAACACATATCACATTTAATTAACTAAGTTTACTTATATTTTAAAATGTATTAAGTTTAATATCTTTATATATATAATTACATTAATACTTATAATATGTTATAATATATATAATATATATTTTAATTAATGTTTGGTGTTATGCGAGGTGTACATGAAATAGCTTATATTTTACTAGGAAAAACTATTAAATACGTTACAATTTTATACAAGATATTTATTATTTATTTACAGATGGGATATACCTAAACCTTGCTACAATACTATAGACAGTGTACCTAATCGTAGAGTAGTATAGTTTTTAGTAAGTCCGGTTCGTTCCACAGGGAGCGGGCTTATTGTACACTATATTTTAATTAACTATATTTGTACAAAATATTTATAATTATATATAATAATATATAAAAGGGGGTTTACCGTTTAATGACCGGTTTGTCGATTTTAAAACTTTAGTCGCAGTTAAAATCTAATGTAAAATATTAAATAAATAAAAGACTTAATTTAAAGCGTAAAATAAATAACGATAATAAAATTGCAATAAATAAAAGTGCGATGAAATAAAATTGCGATAATTAAAAATGTGATAATTAGAAGTGCAATTAAATATGAAAATAAAGGAATTATGCTTATTTAAACTTCCGTAATCATGATGTTTGATGTGTTGATTTTATTTTATTCCCATGGGTTAATTGTTCTTTGTCCTGGATTATTCAATATGTCCGTCTGGTTTTTGTCCATAACAGTCCATCAATCATAAATATAAAGTGCGAGTGTCCTCGTCAAATTATCCTTATACCCGAAGTCAAATATTCCAACTAATTGGGGACTTAAACTGTAACAAGGTCTTAATACTTTATTTAATAATTACACTAGGATATCGACTGCGTGTAACCCAAGGTTTTAATACTTTGTTATCAATTATGCCAAGTGTCCTTGTACATAATTTCACCCCTGTTTTAATAATTCCATAGACTATTAATCCATTCCCGTGTCCGGTTAAATGAACAATTATTCGTACATATAAATATCCCACCCATCGTGTCCGATCAAGTGTATATGGTTATTTATAGGTATGTCCAATTGTAAATCTTTATATTAAAATTAACAAACTATCATTTAGTTAAACAAATATAAAGCCCATTAATAGCCCATAGTCTAATTTCCACAAATGTCGTTCTTTTGTCCAAACCCCAATTATGGTAAAAAGCCCAATTACCCAATTTTAATTATTTTTAGTCCAACATCATGATTACTTCATCTTAAATAAGCATAATAATAACTTAAGTACGAGACATCAATTTAAAAAGGAGAACATAGCTTACATTGATTATTTATCGCGTAGTGTTACACGGACAGAGCTTCAACTTTAAAACCCGTAAAATAACCTTTACATAACCCAAACTAATCTAATATAAAACTACCCTATACTATAATATATATATATATATATATATATATATATATATATATATATATATATATATATATATATATATATATATATATATATATATATATATATATATATATATATATATATTATTAGAGGAGTATTATTATTATTATGTTTAAAACTCGTCGAATAAGCTGGCTATTTATAGGACCTGACCAACTTTTTCGGGCCATGCGATCGCATGGGATATGTACCTTCTGGCCATGCGATCGCATGGTGTCTGGCACCAGCTCACATTCATTTGTTTTTTAGTCTGCCGACACTATTTAATATAATATAAAATATATAAATTATTTATATAATTATTTAAATATTATATTATATTCTTGTGCATAGTAGACTTGTAATTTTTGGTCCGTTGCGTCGGGCGTTGATAGTTGGCTCAGGTCCCGGTTTCGGATTTTTGAACGTCCTTTCGTATAATTTAATATCTTGTACTTTGCGTTCCGCAACTTGTACTTTTGTCATTTTTAGACGTTTCTCATCAATAAATTGAACCACTTGGATTGTATCTTGTACATTTGAGCTTTTTGGTCATTTACGTCTTCAAATCGTCGTTTTTGCCTTTTATCTTCGCACTTATTTAATATAAACGATTACAACTTAAAATAGGACAATTACAACTAAATAATTTACATATTTGGAGGATATTGCTACTAAATATATGTTCATTTGGAGCACTATCAAATATCCCCACACTTGAACGTTGCTTGTCCTCAAGCAATACAGAATTTGAAATTAAATCACACGAATCACTTCTTTATTCTTCACACTTTATACATTAGTGATTTTGATACGGCGGTATAAACAATGATAGTAACGATGTGGTTTACAGTCCCGCATGACTATAAAAATTTAGATCCTTAAGGAAATTGGATCTTTATGAAAACATTTAATCTTTTGAAAATTCATTCTAGCTTTTACCCTAGATAAGTTTTCCGGAATACCCCTTCACCGGTGTTTGCAAAATGTTTTTGTGGGTTTTGTGGGTTTCAGATTTGAAAATTTTAGCTCAAAACTTATGGTTTTGTGTCACCCACTTGCTAACCTTGTATTGGAAAAGCAACACGTCCAGTATACTTGTCCCGTATATTACCTTTCGGAAAACTACCGTCTGGTTGTAAAGGAAAGCGATGAACAAGAAACTGTTAAGGCAATGTCTAATGACATGCATTTGTTCATGGTCTAAAACGTGTCGGATGCAATTACTATCCTTTGTAGGAGCAATAGTAAAGATCACCCTATAATTTTTTTCGGTCTGGCACAAGGTCCTGTCTTCGACCATGCTATGCAACCACCATTCTTACGGTTGACACCCGAATTGGTTCAGGTGACCTAATAAATTCTAGGTGAATTCCTAGGATTTTACGTTCAATGGTAATGAACGCATTAAAAATGGGTTTTCAGAAAACAAATCGGTTTTAATTTGATCAAAATATTTTCTCGTTCAAGCTCGAGTTTAGATATCATCGAATTCCATGAGTTTGTAATTCTCAATCTTTAAGGTCAATCTCTAGGATTGAGTCATATCAGTCTTAAAAGCTGATTTTTAATCTTTAAGGAGATTATTCTTTCTGGGGATCTGATTCATTAGTCTTATCAAGCTAATTTGCACGGCGCTCTCCCCATTTTACGAGACAAATCCTCTCATGGTTAGGATAAGTCTGACCACTTGGCGACCCTGTTTGATGCTGAGGTCCGTGGATTTCCTGCTGATTTTAGAGATGACTTTTCTAGGTTTTTCGTCAACCTACAGCTGGTCTGGACGACAACTTCTTGACTAAATCAAGAAGCGCGTGTCTTTTTCGGAAGACTTTACTTCCATTTAATGATGGAATTGATTCATCGTGTAGATCCATCTTTTCTTTTATCTTTATTATAATATTACGGGTAAAACAGCCAATTTAGTCTAAAACAAAAGCACCTGCAATAACTTTACAGAAACATGTGATAGATAGTTTTTTTAATTGAATAACTTAGTACATTCTCCCCACACTTAGTTTCTTTCTTTGCCTTTTTATTCTCCTTTATTCCATTTTAAATGAATTCAAGTGTTTTAGGGTGTTTCTCAATTTTATGTCCTTTTCGAGGTAACGATAATTTCGGTATTAACACCTAGTTTTCATCGTTCATAAATATGTATAAACATGATTTTGAATTCATTTAGTTGAAAATTTTTCAAATTTTCACAAAATTTGGCCATTAAACCAAGTGTAAACCTGAGAGAATTTATAACCCTTCCCCACACTTGAGATCATGCAATGCCCTCATTTGCATGAAATCAGACTCTAATTATAAATTCATGAGGGTGATTAGTGCAGAAAAGTAGTTAAAGATACCCAGTTTTGTAATTACAAAGCTCGTCGAATGATAGATGGCGCGCCTCATCGTTCATCCCTTCTTGTTTTATCACACATGTTTTTTTTTCTTCAAAAATGACTGATTTTATGAGCTGTTTGTTAATATTTGAAAATGCGTCTTTTACCCTTACTTATTATGCATGTTTATTAACGAGTTATGCACTAACCCGAACCCTAATTTAACGTTAAGTGGGGTTAGACTTCCCCACACTTAGCTGACGATATGTGAAGTCGGTAGAATAAGTTTCACGAATTAGAATAGTGAGCCAGTTATTTACATCTCGGGTGGTGTATAATATATCAATGGGTTTAAAGTTTAGAACCACTCGATCGTCACTACTTAATTCTTTTTTAAGTGTAGCTTTTAGTAAATGGATACGTCTCTTTTCTGGTTCTTGGTCAAATGGATCGATATACACCAACATACATATTTCTATAGGGTGGACAATTCCTAACATTTCCTTTCGTTCATTCTCGGGATCAAGGTTTTCACCTCTATTACCCAATTGGGTGAAATTCGAGGTGTCAATATCTATTACAGCTTGTAGTTCATCTTTGGTAGATGACTCGTCTATTGAGAATATTGGGTTGGAAGGTTGTGGAATGGTGATTTTCGGGATCGAAGCAAATTCTTCTTCATTAATGGTACTTATTGGTCTCACCATTTTGGTCTCGGGGGTAAAATTTTCAACGTTATCGTTTTCCCAAGAGTACCAATTTGTCACCCTTACTTCTTCTTCATTCATTGATGGATCAATGATTTTGTCGGTAGAGGCTAATGTGTCGATATGTTGTGAAATTGGTAAAACTGAATAAAAAGTATCATCGGGATAATTGGTGATTTCGAAGCTCTCGAATTCATCAAAATTCGATGATATGATATTTTCTTGTACATGACTCCTCAGATCAACAGGTGCGTAATCTGATAGAGTTGCAGCTTGCCTATTTACAAACTCTCTCATTTGTTCATTGTGAGCATCAAGTTCTTCGAGTTTGATTTTCATATAATCTAAAGAATTTTCAGACACATAATTTTCCTCATCTTCTGGTTGTGGAGTTTGGAAATATTCTTGGGAATAATCCCAATTTGAATTGTATTCTTCATAATCGTTCCCTTTAGGTTCCATGGGTTCATAATTTTCCATAGGAACGTAATAATAACATTCCCATGTTGAGTGATAATCTCCACAGATTTCACAACCAGTTATTGTTTCGTCATTCGTGATCCAAGATTGACCGAACGAATTTTCATCAACACCCGTTTGAGAATATTGATTAAATTGATTTCGGATGTCATAAAAAGTTTCCAAAATATTCTCGAGATTTTCCATAATGCGCTTATTACCAAATTTTAGATACAATGTGGTGTATTTACTTAATTATCCTATTAGTTATAAAAATAAAAATTATATAAGTTATCAAATTAATTGACTTTTCTGCTTTTGCCCACGTTTCGAATAGCCAATAGATGCAGCAGGGAGCCAGAACCCTTTAAATCAGAAGCTCACAACTCAGCCATTAACAAATCCAACTATTACTACGAAGCAGAAAATTTGGATGTCTATCAATTTAACCGCTTAAAATAATTTTTCGTTTTTGAAATTTTAGAGAAGAAATAGAAAATTCTATGTCCTAAAAACTAGATCGTCGAGAAATAAGAAAGAAAAAGAAGTGCGTCGAAAAACGTCGAAAAATAAAAATGTCGAAAAATAATAGGCGTCGAAAAATAAAAATAAGAAAGTAGCGCGTCGAAACTTAAAAAAGAACTAAAAACTAAGAATTAAAAGTTGCGTCTAAAAATATTAAAGCTTAAAAGGAAAACTATATCCCAAAATGGCAATAATTTAAAAAGGTACTAAAATTTATAAACAGCGTCGCAAAATTCTAAAGCACCTAAGTCTTAGTCTAAAGAAAAAGCACTTCAGGGATTTTACGGCAAAGCCTAAAAATCTAGAAATAAAAATAACTATGGTAAAAACTAAATTAAAACTAAATACGAGCAAAAAAAAATACAAATATTACACTAAAACAAATAAAAAGATACAAAATATAAAAATAAACTTAAAGTTGTAAAAAGTACAATTTTTATAAAAATATTATTTTTATATTATTTATTTTATAAAAGTATTAGTTTTATAATTTATTAAAACTAATTAAACTAAAAATACAAATTAATTAAATAAAACTAAAACTAATAATTAAATAAACTAACCTAATTAGGGATATAATAATAATAATTATAAATTAATTAAAACCCTAAACTGTCGGCTGAGGTTACCAGGCCTGTCAACTCAAGCCATGCAATCGCATGGTTTGGAAGTTAAAATCTCATGCGATCGCATGAGGTAGGGTTTCGGGCCAAGAGCTGGGCTGCTACAGTGTTCGGGCCCGAGAGTTTTTATTTAATTTTTTTTTTATATTGTTTTTCTAAAAATGATATACAAATATATTTATAAAATATAGTGTTTCGCCAAATCCCCGGCAGTGGCGCCAAAAACTTGGTGTTATGCGAGGTGTATATGAAATAGCTTATATTTTACTAGGAAAAACTATTAAATACGTTACAATTTTATACAAGATATTTATTATTTATTTACAGATGGGATATACCTAAACCTTGCTACAACACTATAGACAGTGTACCTAATCGTAGAGTAGTATAGTTTTTAGTAAGTCCGGTTCGTTCCACAGGGAGCGGGCTTATTGTACACTATATTTTAATTAACTATATTTGTACAAAATATTTATAATTATATATAATAATATATAAAAGGGGGTTTACCGTTTAATGACCGGTTTTTCGATTTTAAAACTTTAGTCGCAGTTAAAACCTAATGTAAAATATTAAATAAATAAAAGACTTAATTTAAAGCGTAAAATAAATAACGATAATGAAATTGCAATAAATAAAATTGCGATGAAATAAAATTGCGATAATTAAAAATGTGATAATTAGAAGTGCAATTAAATATGAAAATAAAGGAATTATGCTTATTTAAACTCCCGTAATCATGATGTTTGACGTGTTGATTTTATTTTATTCCCATGGATTAATTGTTCTTTGTCCTGGATTATTCAATATGTCCGTCTGGTTTTTTTTCATAACAGTCCATCAGTCATAAATATAAAGTGCGAGTGTCCTCGTCAAATTATCTTTATACCCGAAGTCAAATATTCCAACTAATTGGGGACTTAAACTGTAACAAGGTCTTAATACTTTGTTTAATAATTACACCAGGATATCGACTGCGTGTAACCCAAGGTTTTAATACTTTGTTATCAATTATGCCAAGTGTCCTTGTACATAATTTCACCCCTGTTTTAATAATTCCATAGACTATTAATCCATTTCCGTGTCCGGTTAAATGAACGATTATTCGTACATATAAATATCCCGCCTATCGTGTCCGATCGAGTGTATATGGTTATTTATAGGTATGTCCAATTGTAAATCTTTATATTAAAATTAACAAACTATCATTTAGTTAAACAAATATAAAGCCCATTAATAGCCCATAGTCTAATTTCCACAAATGTCGTTCTTTTGTCCAAACCTCAATTATGGTAAAAAGCCCAATTACCCAATTTTAATTATTTTTAGTCCAACATCATGATTACTTCGTCTTAAATAAGCATAATAATAACTTAAGTACGAGACATCAATTTAAAAAGGAGAACATAGCTTACATTGATTATTTATTGCGTAGTGTTACACGGACAGAGCTTCGACTTTAAAACCCGTAAAATAACCTTTACATAACCCAAACTAATCTAATATAAAACTACCCTATACTATAATATATATATATATATATATATATATATATATATATATATATATATATATATATATATATATATATATATATATATATATATATATATATATATATATATATATATATATATATATATATATATATATATATATATATATATATATATATTTATTATTATTAGAGGAGTATTATTATTATTATGTTTAAAACTCATCGAATAAGCTGGCTATTTATAGGACCTGACCAACTTTTTCGGGCCATGCGATCGCATGGGATATGTGCCTTCTGGCCATGCGATCGCATGGTGTCTGGCACCAGCTCACATTCATTTGTTTTTTAGTCTGCCGACACTATTTAATATAATATAAAATATATAAATAATTTATATAATTATTTAAATATTATATTATATTCTTGTGCATAGTAGACTTGTAATTTTTGGTCCGTTGTGTCGGGCGTTGATAGTTGGCTCAGGTCCCGGTTTCAAATTTTTGAACGTCCTTTCGCATAATTTAATATCTTGTACTTTGCATTCCGCAACTTGTACTTTTGTCATTTTTAGACGTTTCTCATCAATAAATTGAACCACTTGGATTGTATCTTGTACATTTGAGCTTTTTGGTCATTTGCGTCTTCAAATCGTCGTTTTCGCCTTTTGTCTTCGAACTTATTTAATATAAACGATTACAACTTAAAATAGGACAATTTTAACTAAATAATTTACATATTGGGAGGATATTACTACTAAATATATGTTCATTTGGAGCACTATCAATGTTATATCAATATATATATGATAATATATTAGTTAATATATTAAAACATTTTAGTATGCAATATTATTATACTTGTAATATATTTTTATATAAATATCATTTGTTTGTTAAAATAAAAATTATAATAATACTAAATTAATAATAATAATAATAATACTCATAACTAGATTTAATAATAATATTGATAATAATAATTTTGATAATAACATTAGTCATTTTATTTGTAGTAATATTAATAATAAAAATAATAATAATGATAATACTAATAATAATAATGTTAAAAAATATAAAAGTAATGTTAATACTAATAATAATAATATTGATAATAATAATAATAATAATAATAATGATAGGAATAATAATAATGATAATAATAATAATAATAATAATAATAATAATGATAATAATAATAATAATAATAATAATAATAATAATAATAATAATAATAATAATAATAATAATAATAATAATAATAATGTTAAATATTAATAAAAAAATGATAGTTTTATACTAATGGTATAAATGATAATTTTGATAAAATGATAATTTTGATAAAATGATAATTTTAACGTTTTTAATAATCTTACTAAAAATAACGATAATGATACTAATATTAATATTAGTCATAATAATAATAATAATAATAATAATAATAATAATAGAAATAATAAATAGAGTAAAATTACTACCTCAAAGAAGTAGCCCTAAACAAAATGCCCAAGTCCGAGTTTGAACCCGCGACGTCCCGATAACACCTTTAATCATAATAATATCACGATCATAATCATAACATGATCATGATCATATCATAACATAATTCTAATCATATTCGGTTACCTCGATCATCATCATCATCAAGATCATCGATTATCATTATCATTTTCCTAAACACCATTATCATAATTTTTAACATCATCTAATCAATAAATCATATATCATCATCTAACATCGATCATTATGACTTCATGCATCATTCACCTCATAACCATAACCATCATCGCGTACATCACACGTATCTTCAACATCTTGTTATCACATCATCCATCTTCTCATCATAAACCATCATCATTAACATTCATATTCACCTTCTCATAACTATCTTAATCACCTCGTCAACATGTATCATATCTCTCTTAATCATAGTGATTATCATCAAGTAATCACGTAATTATCATCAACATTTCATCGTACATCATCATCTATGAATATACGCATCATCATTATCATGTCGTTTGGCCCAACAGAAAACAGAAACATGGCAGCCCAATTTAATCTAGTATACGGCCCAATACTCCAAAAATTTCAAATTATAACTCGGTCTAACATTCCTACGGCCCAAAAGCAATACTACGAGCCCATCTAATAATTCATGGCCCAATATCAGAAAAAGAACACGGCCCAAGGATAGATTAAATGTCCAGCTTGTTAAATTAAATGAGATGTTTGTTGTACTACTTTAATCACGTCCCCACTATCATTATCAATATCAAATTCGAATATGTAATTATACCTAATAACGTGTGGGGTTTCTATAATGATATTGTCGACCAATATAAAAAGTGGTAACATATATAAATGGCAAGATTAATATATCGATCCCACAACTGTATAAACAAACGAATGATAACAGAAGTGGAAGCAAAAAAATAAAGGTGTTGGGTGGCGATTTTTAGTGTTGGTTGTAAGTGATAATCGAAGGGGATGGTTATGGTTTTAAACAGGAAAGAATACGGGAGTGTTTTTGTAACGGCAGCAGTAATACATGATGATGATAGCGGTTGTTTAACATAGACTCAAGGAACAGAAGAATTCAGCTGCAGTCGCAGCAGTTAACAATAATTAACGAGGATAAGTATGGTGTTGTGTTCAGCCAAAAACAGGAGAGACTAGTCGTAGTTGCAGGTGTGTATGTGGTTTCGTGATGAAGAGAGGTAGAGGGAGAGAGAGAGAGAGAGTGATGGGTGTTTGGCTCGAACAGAAACATAAACAAGGTATAATAGCAGAAGTACTTCGCCTTGATCATGTGATGGTTTGTTTTCGGTTATGGTGGTGGAGGCTTGGCTCGTTAACAGAAAAATAAAGAAAGAAAGTAGGTGGTTGTTAAGGTGGCGAGTGTAGCAGTGTACATTAATAAAGATGGTGGATTTTGTTGGGTTTTAGAACCTCAAATAGAGCGGTTCACCAAGCGACAGGAATATGTAGTAGTGATAAAATGGTATTTGATTTGGTTATGAATCAAAATCAGAATTTGACGTATTTTAACTACAATAGTGGCTTTGTGGTTGTAATGTTTGAAGCACTCATTTGCCATATAAAACACAAGGGTTCGAGCAGCTAGTTGGTTTTTGTTTATCATTTTTCTATCATGTACTCTATATATAAGTGTACATATAATATGCATGGTGAGACAAGTGAATTGTGAGGATGGACAGAAGATAAAGTGATGGATTATTGGTTGATTTCTCAACCCAATTATAAAGATGTAGATATGTGTACCCGTGATACATATTTGTATATATAATAAATAAAGTGATGGAGATAGATAACAAACATTCATAGTATTAGTATATTAAATTCTCAAGTTGAAGAGAAGTGGAAACAAGGGACAAATTATAAAGGTGGTGAATTGATGTGGTATGCTAGGTGTTCTATGATTGAGTAACAATAATTAGTGAAAAGTGACGAATAACAAAAGAAAAAGAAAGGAAAATTGTTGATCATAAGAAATATATGGTACAGATTATATGATAATTGGTGAGGGTGATGGTTGAATAAGATGGAAAACAGAAAAGCATAAAGGTGGGTGATTATCACACAATCATGCATGTTACTTGAACATTATTACCGGCTAAATATGTACTCTAACATATATAAAATTGATAAAGTCGAGCCTCATATTTACACTTCCTAGACATATAAGATGACGTGTGATTAGAAAATAAAGAAAAGTAGATATAGATTAGATATATTGATAATGATAGATTTATATTCCTATAATAAGGTAGTGGGTTTGAATAGAATTAATATAGTGAGAATCCGAGTTCTTTGCAGAAATATATATATTTGTGATGGGTTGATTATCAAATAAATAGAAATAGGATGACAAGGCAAATTATGTGGTGACGTAAATCAAATATAGAATAAGATAGTGCACTTAAAATATCATAGATGACTTGCATAAATCGTGTAACTTAATATCTATAATGACATGATAGCTTGAATTAATTCAAACTCTCTTTTCAGCAAAATTGAACATTTAAACTATAATTGTAATTGTTTATATGTAACCATATAAGTTTGGTGTTTAATTATTATTATTATATATATAAGTATCTATTTATAATTAGTCATTCGTGAATTGTTGAGAATGGTCGAAGGTTAAATGAATTTATGAAAACACTTCAAAATTTTTGAGACTCAACATTACATACATTGCTTATCACGTCGAAACCATATAAAGATTAAGTTTAAATTTGGTCGAAAGTTTCTGGATCGTCACAACAAACTCCTCCTAAGACCTAGTTTTACTTAAATCTTTGGTCCTCCTTCAGTCTTAATACAGATCTGTTACTAAGTTGTTCAAGTAGCAGACTTCTGCAACACGTATGAAATTGCTTGGCTTGAACGTTGTTTTCCTTGTGATACAACATCCGGTCGTAATACAGAGTGAAATATTCTCCTCGCAGTAGTTTCGTAACCACACAAGATCTAGCACTCGTATCAAATCATTCTCGTCATCCCTTGTCTTTTCTAACACGATGATCGCTTCTTCCGAGCCTTCATCATAATACCACTAGCGAAAACGAGGGCTGAAATGTTGCAGCATCTATTTCAGTGGCACTTTCTTCACGTAGTTCCCACTTTAAATTTGGAAATACATTTCTTTTCTCCCGTTTTCTTGTTTGTCCGATAGAAGATCTTCGCCAACTGCGGTCGAAATCCTTCAAAGTTCTTCGCCATAAATGATCTTTTTATTAGTCATGCAATAGTATCAGAGGTTCCTGCATAATCTCTCTACAACATCTTCAACCTGGCCACTTCCATGAATTCGAAGTAAGGAAATGAGTTGAAGTCCCATCCATATTTGAGATAGTCAACTCCAAACTTCTTTCTGACCGCATACACGTCCAATTTCTTGATGTAGGCCCAGGCGAGAACTTTTCCTTTAGCCAAACAATTGTTCTTACACTCAATGAATTTAGCAAACTTTGGTTCTATTGTTGGCTTCTCATAATATATCCTAATCCTCATTAGGATCTTCCATTGTTCTTCTAAAACCTCAACCTTTTCATTGTTTATTCTGATTGGTAAAAACCCCTCGGCAACACTTTGGTCTTTTCTTTCTCTGCACATTACGGTTCAAAACCTCTTTCATCAAACTTGAAAAACTCAACAAAAGTAGGTTGATCATCTATATTTACATCGTCATACTTTGGATAATCCTCAGTCGTGACATCTTCGATGACCACATCGTCATATTTATCATTGCTTTCATTCTCAACAACTGTTTCAAAAGATTCATCATTAGCGTTGGAGGTACCTGCAAAATATGTATTAGCTTGGGCGTCAGCAGATGAACTTGCATGTTGCTCTTGACGCACTAGCTCGTCGATCTCTTCACGGCTCAGATTGCTTGGGATCTCCCCTTCCTCTAGATCATCAATTATAGTGGAATGTTTTAAGCGATCCCGCATTTCCAGATAATTACGTAAAGAATAATCATCATTAAGTGAAATTACTGACAGTGGGAGTTCATCAGTGCCTTTAGCAACATCCGACGTTAGATCATCTAAACCTTAATCATTCAAATCACCAAAATTAATATCTTCTTCAAATTTAAGTTATTGATGATATTAGTGCTAAAAATAAAGTTAAAAAAGGTCATGATGTATCTCTGAGAAGGGAGGTAAGGAATAATATGGAAATCCCCATTGATGTTGATGAAAGTGAAGAATTCGTTAGAGGATCGAAGCCACAACGTTCTTACAGTCCTATTGATAGGTTTACATCTTTTAATAAAGGAAAGAGTAAACAAACCAATCTTAATAGCATTATGAGAAAATAAAGTGGGGATCGTTTAAATGCTTATGTTGCTAGGTGGGCTTATCAGCATGCGATAATGATAAATTCGTACGTGTATTAGAGCGGTCGGTCAACATGGACCAAATGGTAAACCTCCAACAAGATATGATTTAAGAGAACCTTTATTAAAGAAAGAGGTTAATAGAACTAAAACTCGCATGAAAAGGTATGAAGATGATTGGAAAATAAATGGATTCTTCATTTTGACGGATGCATGGTCCGATAGAAACAGAAGGAGCATCATGAATTTATGTGTAAATTCGAGTTTGGGTACTGTGTTCTTGACTTCAAAAGAATCTTCGAACCAAGCTCACCCAAAGAGATCACATATACTAATATGTGGTTGCATCAAAAACGTTGGTCCCGAAAATGTGGTTCAAGTTGTGACCGGCAATGCCTCTAATAATATGGGAGCAGCAAAGTTGTTGAAGGTGAAATGACCTACAATATTTTGGACATCATGTGGGTAGCACACAATTAACCTTATGCTTGAAGGTGTATATATATTATAAGTAACTAGGGGGTGAATAGTTACTTAATACATTTTTAACACTTTTTCGATTGATCACCAAATTCGATATAACTTTGATCAACCGACTCAACTCAAACTTGATGTGTGTAGTGTATATGTTCAAAATGATAAATGAAGTAATGTAAAGAACATCTACACAAGGATTTATAGTGGTTCGGGTGGATGTTAACTAATCCACCTTAATCCACTCCCCGATTACACTAATCGAGATTTGTTGCTTCACTAAGCACTTTTCTCCAAACCCGGTGGAGATCCGATTTACAAGTCTTCAACTTCTTTGGTAGACAACAAACCTAATCTTTCTATCCCTTTGAAAGATCAACTCCAACCTAGATCAACTTGTCTTCACCTTGGACAAGTATTAATCTCCAAATAAGATTAATCAACTTCCTAAGTCCCTTTAAGGAAGTAGATCAGTAAGCTAGCCTATACTTCTACTAATTGAAGTTACAAGACTTATACACTTTGCAATGATGATCCTAACACAATACTAGGACATACATTACATTAAGTAAACTCACAAGATAAATGATTTTGATTAGTAAGTTTACAACAACCCAATTCTATATCTATAAGATCATAGAATCTTCTCTTGCTTGATCATATTTGAGTAGTAATTGATACACTTGTGATCATTGGAAATAAGCCTTTGAAATATGCAAGAGGGTCCACTTCAAATGCTCTTAAATGTTTGCCTTTTATAGCGAGATTCAAAAAGTAGCCGTTGACACACGGTTGCCATCACGGTCGACCGTGCGTGCTCCAGTCCAAATTTGGTATCCATTGTATAGCTGTTTGACTCAAATTTGAACACTACATTTTGGCAACTTTACTCCTTCTAGAACCTACAAAAGAAACCAAACATCCTATACAAGTACTATATGCATTAAGTGTGTGAGATTTGGTCTTAATGCATGAACGTGAGTAATCATTCCAAAAGTGGTAAACCCAACATTCTTGGAGAAGTGTCTTGATTGATATTTTGGGAAATCTCAGTTTGGTCAACACTTATGAAACAACCCAACCCGTATTAAAACCGGCCCATAAAAATTTTTCCTTTTAATACACTTTAAATAATACTTTAGGTCCCAATTGTGTTTCCATAAACATCTTTAATACAATAGAAGGTTTAATAAACCTTAAAACATTTAATACATTGATTAATTGTCCAAACGGACATACACGACCTGACCAGTTTAGTTTCCAACCAAAACCGAGCATGGTGATTTGGGACTACGCTACCCAAATCCTAATCGAATACAAAAGCAAGATCTTCTAAGCAACCTAGCCAAGATCTCTAATTCCCAAGCTTACCCGAGCCGCCGAGCATGCGAACCTATAAAAATAGCAACAACGAGAGGGTAAGCTAACGCTTAGTGAATGATAATATACTACATACATATATATGTATAAAATGGACACGCCACACAAATATCAAATACCGCATACTGAAGCATCCATGTATAAGGCAACTACACTAAGCATACCGTATGATCTCTAAGCAACAAGCTAAAGATATCAACAAAGTATAAGTTCACCAACGACGATGTGAACAACGCCAATAATCTACACCCGGAGGGTTAGCTACAACACAACATTACATTAATATATATATAACAATATATAAATAACCAAGGTTAACCCCTTAACCCGACATCGAGAACCAAATACCACCATGAAGATTGGCCGAACTACACGAGCCTTAGTAATCCGAAACCACACGAGATTACTATCTTCACAACACAATATCGAGGTTGGCCGAACTACACGAGCCTTAGTAATCCGAAACCACACGAGATTACTACCTCAATAAGATGACCGAACTACACGAGTCATCGTGAATCCGAACTACACGCGATTCACTTCTCAACATCAAAACCCACGGTCACGGGATTATAAAATCCACCACATCGGGGTCATCCACTTCACAACAATATCAACCCTTCGCCATTGGGGTTATAACATCCAAATCACAACCACGTGTGATAACGTACACACAAGCGTGTACCTCGCCAAAGGTGGTCAACCAAAATGCACAACCGTGCCAATTGGACCTAAACGCAAGTCCATCGAATCCACCTACATGTGAAGTGAGCTCTATAACCGAGAACCACTTCACCCGACCCGTACCCATCCTACACATACACATGTACATAGGATATTAACACTCACCTTGTCGCCTTGAAGAATGCTTCCAAGTAATCCACAACTCGTCAATGGAAAATACCTATTCCATTATCACAAATTCAACAACACACTTAGATTGGATTTACAAACCAACCCAATTTGACACTTAGTGCAAATTTGACCCAAGTGCACCTCCAAGTACAAACCGCGCCCAAACTAACCAATAATCACTAACACGAGTGATAATGGTCCTAATATGCCAATTAAACCCGAACACAAATGTTAAACACTTATCGTTCTCAAAATCGCCCATAAACCCTAATTTTGACCCATTAAGTCGAAGTCTCACCATTTACAAGTTTTAACACCAAAATATCGTTAACTCGGTTTTATACCTCAACTTAATCCATTTTAAGTTTATAAACCTCAACGAATCGACATTCGGGTTATAATCCTCAACAAACCCTAATTTTGACTAGTCAAAATTAGTCAACCACGAAAACCCTAAAAGTCTCCAAAACACCAATAATCACGAATGCTAGTGATTGTACATCATTTACAAGTCTTAAACATGGTTAAATCATTAACCAACCCAAAACCCGACATTAACAACAATAAACCCGAATCTTGGTGTTAACCTTCAATTAACAACAAAATGGGTTCTATCTATGAATCATACAATCAAAAGCCCCAAAATTGAATGATGAACACGAAAATGAAATTCGGAGTTAGAGCTTACCACTAGTATCAATGTGTAGCCAAGAACGAGGAGAACACACTTGTCAACTATGCCAAAGATCAACTCCCGATCCTTCCTTTCCAAAAATCCTTTTGAAATCAAATGGGTGTTTGAGTTTGAGAGGAAAAATGAAAAGAAAAGGCAAATTAAAATGAGAAATGAAATGAATGGATGAGGTTAAATCCTCAAATTTGGCTCAAACGCGAAAAGACCAAATTTCCCTTGAGCTTCATTTAAAATTACAAGAATCTGGTGCCAGTCCGTGCAGTATGCCGCGCCGCGGCATTAATGGTCGCGCCGCGACCTTTGCCTGAGTCTGGTGCCTTCTTTACCACACTTTCTGATCTGGATTTATTCGAAACGCCGTGCCGCGGCTCCCTTTGTCGCGCCGCGACACTAAACTTGTCCTGACTCATTTTCTCGCATACAAGACTTTAACACCCGTAAATGTCCCGAACCCATCATACGCCTATCGTACATATCCAATTCACCTATAAATCATATACGGGAAAAACGGGGTGTTACAACTCTCCCCCACTTAGACTCGATCACGTCCTCGTGATCCTCATCACTTAACCAAACGGACCACACTTCACGGTCCTCAAACATAAGTCCCAACCGACTTTTCTAGACAATTCTTCCCAGTGAATCGCCTTAACGACTAAAGTCATCACTCGTAAATTATCAAATCCACCAATCCGAGCACTAAAACTATGCTCATTCCCTAACATCGGGAAAACTCAACCAATCTCGTACCGAGATATCAACCCCTTAGCGTACCATTACCAAGTACAATGCTAAAAGCAACTAAGTCTCAACCTAAGGTCAACAATCCGAGACGATGAAGACCAAACCAAATGAATCCTGACGGATAACACCAATCACTAAACATCCCTTGTAGTGCGCAATACGACCAATACGCAACTACCGTAACATCATAATCCAACGGCTAAAACCGATAGCGCCCAAAACGACTATGGAAACGCAAATCTCAAGGTGTACCAAATCGACTATTGTCACACCCGTAACAACATGTGAGCGAAACACGGCTATCGCATCACTAATCAGACAATACGGTCCTCACGACCCTACCATCGGCGTATAAAATAACCGATAGTTCACACAACAAGAAGGCTGGCCAAAAACACACACGCCTTAGTGAATCCGAACTACACGCGACTCACTACCTTCATCACAACAACAATCGGGATTGGCCGAACTACATGTAGAGACCCATCTTAATCCATCCGGACGAAGTCCCTATCGATTACAAATGATTCACAACAGTTGATTACATCGCGAGGTAATTGACCTCTATATGATACATTTTACAAACATTGCATTCGTTTTTAAAAGACATACTTTCGTTACATCGACAGTTGACAGGCATGCATATCATTTCATAATATATCCAAATATAATTGACTTAATAATAATCTTGATGAACTCAATGACTCGAATGCAACGTCTTTTGAAATATATCATGAATGACTCCAAGTAATATCTCTAATATGAGCAAATGCACAGCGGAAGATTTCTTTCGTACCTTAGAATAAACATGCTTTCAAGTGTCAACCAGAAGGTTGGTGAGTTTATTAGTTTAACATAAATAATCATTTCCATCATTTTAATAGACCACAAGATTTTCATTTCTCATAAATATACGTCCCATGCATAGAGACAAAATAATCATTCATATGGATTGAACACTTGGTAACCGACATTCACAATATGCATATAAGAATATCCCCATCATTCCGGGATCCTCCTTCGGACATGATATAAATTTCGAAGTACTAAAGCATCCGGTACTTTGGATGGGGCTTGTTGGGCCCGATAGATCTATCTTTAGAGTTCGCGTCAATTAGGGTGTCTGTTCCCTAATTCTTAGATTACCAGACTAAAAAGGGGCATATTCGGTTTAATAATCCAGCCATAGAATGAAGTTTTAAGTACTTGTGTCTATTTCGTAAAACAGTTATAAAAGCAGCGCATGTATTCTCAGTCCCAAAAATATATATTGCAAAAGCATTTAAAAAGGGAGTAATGAAACTCACCTAATGTATTTTGTAGTAAAAATACATATGACTATATTGAACAATGCAGGGTTGGCCTCGGATTCACGAACCTATATCATGTATACATATATATTAACACATTGTAATATAAACTAACTAAGTTTATATATTCTGGTATGTATTAAGATTAACTTTTATATATATAATTTCATTAATACTTATAATATTTTGTAATATTTATTTGATATAAACTTTAATTAACGTTATAATATTATATCAGTTAAAACATAATATTATGTGATATTAGTATACTTAGTTAATAAATATATTTTTATATAATTTTTCTTGTTTGCAAAATGTTAATTATAATAATACTAAAATAAGGCTAATAATAGTTATAACATTAATGATAACAATAACGATAGTAAAAATAATAATTTTAATAAAAACGATAAGTTTTCTAATAATGATAATAATAGTAAAAAAAAAATACTTTTAATAAAAATGATAGTTTTTAATAATAATGATAATAATAATAATAATAATAATAATAATAATAATAATAATAATAATAATTAATATTAATATTAATAATAATAATGAAATAATAATAATAGTAATAAAATTATACCTCACAAGAATAGCCTAAAAAAATATAGTTTCTCTGCCCGGGCTCGAACCCGTGACCAGTTCCCCAATCGCACACCCAACCGTCTGAGCTAATATATTTTTCCTGATTATAATCATACCTAAATTTATTTAACCTAATTAACTGTCAATTCCACTTATTCTTTTTCTAAAAAGAATGCCATAGGCCAGGCTCGAACCTGTGACCTCCCGCTTAACAACCCATCCTCTTAACCATTACGCTGTATCAGTTTTTCTGATATAACTCCTAGCTTGTTTCTATATAATCCAATTAATACCAGCCTGTTTGAATATTGAGTCACAGCCCATCATAAATCGGCCCACCAGGAAAATACAAGGTCCAACATCAGTTTTTCTTGAAAAAAATAATGTAGTGGCCTGGGTTTGAACCCAGGACCTTTCGTTCCCTAAGCACTCACTCTAACCATTCTTCTACTGCATACTTATCTGATTAATTTGATTCCTAAATCTAATTAATCCGTATAATTCTGTTTCCCTTTCTTCTTTAACAAAAAAGAAACCCAGAACTATTCATATCTTTCTTATGTATCATTTCATCAACTCTTTTGCTAAACATCATCATCATTTAACAAATCATCACAGGATATCATCATCCCATAGTCACCATGGTTGTTACAGTAAATAAAAAAAAACGGCAGAAGCTTTAAGGTGTTTGAAAAATGGCGGTTTCAAGTAGAAGTAGAATCAACGAAACATCGTGCAATATCATAATCATTTCACGTTTCATTTTACTTTGTCGACCATCAATATCACGTTCACTATTGATCGTCCTTCTCGTCGTTCATCTCGATCACTGTTGCATGTTCATGGGGACCGAAGTAAGAAGCAAAAAAAAAAAAAAAAAAAAAAACAGCAGCAGCAGTAGTAGCGATAAGAGGCTGCAAGTTGGAGGTTTTTTTTTTTTTTGGACTGTTTTGATGGAGGAAAATAGTAGCAAAAATTCTGTGGTAGTGGCAGTTTACAAACGAAACAAGAAAAATATATCGGGTGTTCTCGGTTGTGGTTGTGGAAATATATAATAACGATGGTGAATTCAAGTGGTAGCCGATTGTGATCAAAATTCGAAGGTGATGATTGTTTCACGAAGATGAAAATAAGAGAGAAGGAGGAGAGAGAGAGAGAGAGAGAGAGAGAGAGAGAGAGAGAGAGAGAGAGAGAGAGAAAAGATGAGGGAGAGATGGTGGTTACCGGTTGTTTATCATGGTGGCGGTTGTGGTGGTTCATCAAGGTTGTGGGTGGCCGATGGTGTATGTGTTGGAGCTCGGTTTTTCCTAAACACACAAGTTCTAATACATATCTATATAGATATATTTAGATGTAATATATGTAATATAATAATTTTATTATAATATAAGTAAAACATGTAATTATTAGGAACACAGTAATCTCAAATGATTCAATCAATTATCACGGGAGTACATGATTATTTATCTGCCGACACTTCTTCACGGCCCGTGTATCGTGCACTATTTAAAATTAGGGGCGAATAAAAGTCTTCGGAAAAATCTCAAAATTTTAATTTAAGTATCTTTATTTATTTAGGTCATTATGGTATAAAGTTTGGTCTTTAACTATTAAATAAAAATTACATTAATTAATCACTCCCAACCCCCAAGCAAAATATAAAAAGTTTTAAAATTTGACAAACAACATCTGAATATATTATTAATAAGCCTAAAATTTATAAAACTCATTTTCGTATCACCGTTTATTTTAAAATCATGTAAGTTTGAATTTAGTTTGCTTAATATCAATTGGAACATCAAAAGAGTATTTCAATCATTTAATATTTATTTTTAGTATACTTTATTTATATATAGTTATGTTGTAAATAATAATTATTATAATATTCTATTTTTATTTTTATTTTACATAATTCGTTTTAATAACAACAACATATAATGTTTCGAATTATATTTTCAATTATATATATATTCACACATAACTATTTACAAATAGTGGTTCGTGAATCGTCGGGAGCAGTCGAAGGTCAATTGAATATATGAAACAGTTCAAACTTTTTGAGACTCACCTTACAGACTTTGCTTATCATGTCAAAAATATTAAATCGTATCGAGAGTTTGGTTTAAAATTAGTTGAAATTTTCCGGGTCACTACACTACACGCGCCTTAGTGAATCCGAACTACACGAGAGTCACTATCCTGGAGGAATGACCGAAATACATGAGTCATTTGTGAATCTGAACTACACGAGACTCACTCCTCGATACAATGACCGAAACCACACGAGTCATTTGTGAATCCGAACTACACGAGATTCACTTCCACAATAAGATGACCGAACTACACGCGTCATCGTGAATCCGAAAACACACGCGATCCACAATCTCAACACAGGAATGGTACTAGCATTTCCCACCGGTACTCGCATTTCCCGATAATGTTACACCATACCGACATAACACTACTCCCTTGATGAAGTCAGCGGACCCCGAAGGTCATGCTCTACCAATCAATAATCCCATGATGAAGTCAGCGGACCACGAAGGTCATGCCTCACCAATCTCAACACCGGATGAAGTCAGCGGACCCTGAAGGTCATGCTTCACCGATATAACACCTCGCTCATGATGAAGTCAGCGGACCCCGAAGGTCATGCTCCACCAATCGCATACTCCCATGATGAAGTCAGCGGACTCGAAAGTCATGCTCCACCAATCAATAACCATGATGAAGTCAGCGGACCCCGAAGGTCATGCTTCACCAATCAACGACCTTTTGGCCTCGAACAATGAGTAGCGTAACATCGCGCTCTGATACACTATAGTGAACCCTAACGGATACCACTAACCATCCACACAATCGAGCAAGAACCACCTATATCAAACATATGCACAAAACAAAAGTTCTCTAGAAGAGAATTCGATACGCACATCCCTTAACCGAGGGATTTCACCTTGCTCGTTAAACACGTCCATTATTTCTCAACGAGATTTACCACATTACCACATCGGTGATAATTCAAATCCAAAATCATAAGTACAATTTAACCGAAATTGTACTCTACCACAAACCGACCAAAACTAGGTCCCAACACAATTTTCAGACCTACTAAAACGTCATCCGAAATCTCACCCTAAGGCCTCCTCGTGCGGGAGTGTAACTCCCCCACTTGGAACTACGTTACATCTCCACAACTCGTACAACCGTATAATGCTACCAAGGGTAGACTTTACAACAACTGGGTTCACACGACCCATCACCATATCTTGCTCCAACCTTGAGCATACTAAAGATCTTAACCTATCTTTAAACACTTCGAACGAAAAAGTGTACCACGATTACACAAACCACACCCTCGCAATCATCCAATTGCTCTAGTTTGTCAATTTCCATCTAGTCACTCATGTACCTAAGGGTTTCACTTCGGTACCCTAAGTACAATGTAACCACAACATAATAGGAGTCGAATACCATGCTAGTAGGTATAAAAGAGGCACCTAATGTCGCGTCTTATATACTCCATTACCAACATACATCTAGATTCAAAACACTCGATCTCAAGGGTTCCAACCACCCGACGAACCTCACGGTTCATCAACTTTAACACGAGAGCGAACACGCTCTAACATCCGAACACCAAAACCCTTTCCCAAGGCTTGGCAGAACATTTCTCAATACTAAGGAATGCTTGGTGGCACCAAGTTTTACGCCCTTCGCCTGACAATCAACGTCACCATTGGGTACTTCCATTAGGAATGTCACCCATAACAACAATATGAACAACACAAGGCATTTAATCAACTCAAATTCAAACGGCACTTAATAAATAATCAAAGGGCATATTTATTAAAACGAAACGTACCTTAACGTCTCCTTTCCGCACCCGTCCCCCCTAACTTGGGACATTCCGACTTACGATGTCCTTCTTCTTGGCAAATGAAACACACCATACCATCACCCTTTGGTACCGAACATTCCCAAGACTTGTGACCCCTCATGCCACAATTGTAACATCTAGATGCACTAGAATCTGGTATACACGTCCGCGTATCACCCGTGCTCACACTCGGACCCTTAGTCCTCTTACGCGGAGCACCATACGAAACAACCCTTCTCTCACTTGAAGGTTCACCAATCTTTGATCGCGTATACGACTCGAAACCTCTAGTCACGGCTAATAATTTCGCAAACGATTTTGCGTAACCCCGGCTAATCTTATTCTTCAAGTCATCATTCAAGGTTCGATAGAAATCTTGCATCAACAAATTATCATTCCCCAAATACTCCGGGCAAAAACGAGCCTTCGTCATAAAGGTCGTCTTGAGAGTATTCAAATCCATAGAACCCTGTTGCAAATTTCGCAACTCATTACGCATTTCCGACAAATCGGCTGAAGTCCGGAACTCCTCGAAGAATTCCTTCTTAAACCCGTCCCACGATAACGCCATAAACGGTTCACCACCGACAAGATCAATCTTACCATCCAACCAATCCTTTGCCCTACCCCGCAACAAACTAGTATCGAGTCTTGTCCTCTTCTCAGGAGGGTATTCAATAGTACGAAAACACCCTTCGACATCCGAAATCCAAGTTGTGCTCACCAAAGGATCCGGTTTTCTGTCGTACATCGGGGGTTTAGTCCTCATGAAGCTCTTAAGACAATGCTCCATTTCACCACTACTCCGAAATTCGGAATACTTCCTATCCATTTCTTCTCGAAACGCACTCATTTGTTCCGCAACAGCGGCCGCAACTCTAGAGTTAAACTCAGCATTATTCGTCTTGATCCCATTTCCAGTCGCCATTCTAAGGAAGGCAAAGCGATTAGATCACGAACGTATAAAACACATACACAACACCGCCCCATCTTGCTAAACATTCGTCGTACATCACTTGTTAGACACGATTTGCACCCGTAATAAGGTTTTCAAGTCTTTATTGCGCACACACGTCATCTCAACTCGTTAGTACAACGACCACCTCGCTCGATGATATAAACAAACACACAAAAAATTCTACGCGATAAAAACACACGCGAGAATTATTATCACAACACAATAATATATTAATAATATCCGCATTACTAATATAAACGTTAGTCCACCTACAACAAGGCACTAACTATAACCCATTCTGACCCGTAATCCTACAAGTCCCGCAACAAATTAAGCACACACAAAAGTCTAAGTCTAGGCACCTATCTCAAGTTACCTAAATCCCTTAGACCATGCTCTGATACCACTTGAAACAACCCAACCCGTATTAAAACCGGCCCATAAAATTTTTTTCCTTTTAATACGCTTTAAATAACACTTTAGGTCCCAATTGTGTTTCCATAAACATCTTTAATACAATAGAAGGTTTAATAAACCTTAAAACATTTAATACATTGATTAATTGTCCAAACGGACATACACGACCCGACCAGTTTAGTTTCCAACCAAAACCGAGCATGGTGATTTGGGACTACGCTACCCAAATCCTAATCGAATACAAAAGCAAGATCTTCTAAGCAACCTAGCCAAGATCACTAATTCCCAAGCTTACCCGAGCCGCCGAGCATGCGAACCTATAAAAATAGCAACAACGAGAGGGTAAGCTAACCCTTAGTGAATGATAATATACTACATACATATATATGTATAAAATGGACACGTCACACAAATATCAAATACCGCATACTGAAGCATCCGTGTATAAGGCAACTACACTAAGCATACCGTACGATCTCTAAGCAACAAGCTAAAGATATCAACAAAGTATAAGTTCACCAACGACGATGTGAACAACGCCAATAAGCTAGACTCGGAGGGTTAGCTACAACACAACATTACATTAATATATATATAACAATATATAAACAACCAAGGTTAACCCCTTAACCCGACACCGAGAACCAAATACCACCATGAAGATTGGCCAAACTACACGAGCCTTAGTAATCTGAAACCACACGAGATTACTATCTTCAAAACACAATATCGAGGTTGGCCGAACTACACGAGCCTTAGTAATCCGAAACCACACGAGATTACTACCTCAATAAGATAACCAAACTACACGAGTCATCGTGAATCCGAACTACACGCGATTCACTTCTCAACATTAAAACCCACGGTCATTGGGATTATAAAATCCACCACATCGGGGTCATCCACTTCACAACAATATCAACCCTTCGCCATTGGGGTTATAACATCCAAATCATAACCACGTGTGATAACGTACACACAAGCGTGTACCTCGCCAAAGGTGGTCAACCAAAACGCACAACCGTGCCAATTGGACCTAAACGCAAGTCCATCGAATCCACCTATATGTGAAGTGAGCTCTATAACCGAGAACCACTTCACCCGACCCGCACCCATCCTACACATACACTTGTACATAGGATATTAACACTCACCTTGTCGCCTTGAAGAATGCTTCCAAGTAATCCGCAACTCGTCAATGGAAAGTACCTATTCCATTATCACAAATTTAACAACACACTTAGATTGGATTTACAAACCAACCCAATTTGACACTTAGTGCAAATTCGACCCAAGTGCACCTCCAAGTACAAACCGCGCCCAAACTAACCAATAATCACTAACACAAGTGATAATGGTCCTAATATGCCAATTAAACCCGAACACAAGTGTTAAACACTTATCGTTCTCAAAATCGCCCATAAACCCTAATTTTGACCCATTAAGTCAAAGTCTCACCATTTACAAGTTTTAACATCAAAACATAATTAACTCGGTTTTATACCTCAACTTAATCCATTTTAAGTTTATAAACCTCAACGAATCGACATTCGGGTTATAATCTTCAACAAACCCTAATTTTGACTCTAGTCAAAATTAGTCAACCACGAAAACCCTAAAAGTCTCCAAAACACCAATAATCACTAATGCTAGTGATTGTACATCATTTGCAAGTCTTAAACATGGTTAAATCATTAACCAACCCAAAACCCGACATTAACAACAATAAACCCGAATCTTGGTGTTAACCTTCAATTAACAACTAAATGGGTTCTAACTATGAATCATACAATCAAAAGCCCCAAAATTGAATGATAAACACGAAAATGAAATTCGGAGTTAGAGCTTACCACTAGTATCACCGTGTAGCCAAGAACGAGGAGAATACACTTGTCAACTACGCCAAAGATCAACTCCCGATCCTTCCTTTCCAAAAATCCTTTTGAAATCAAATGGGTGTTTGAGTTTGAGAGGAAAAATGAAAAGAAAAGGGAAATTAAAATGAGAAATGAAATGAATGGATGAGGTTAAATCCTAAAATCTGGCTCAAATGCAAAAAGACCAAATTGCCCTTGAACTTCATTTAAAATTACAAGAATCTGGTGCCAGTCCGTGCAGTATGCCGCGCCGCGGCATTAATAGTCGCGCCGCGACCTTTGCCTGAGTCTGGTGCCTTCTTTACCACACTTTCTGATCTGGATTTATTCAAAATGCCACGCCGCAGCTCCCTTTATCGCACCGCGACACTCAACGTGTCCTGACTCATTTTATCGCATACAAGACTTTAACACCCGTAAATGTCCCGAACCCTTCATACGCCTATCGTACATATCCAATTCACCTATAAATCATATACGGGGAAAACGGGGTGTTACAACTTAGTTAGTCACTTTAATGCCCTTGGTTCAATTCTAAAGACTAGTCACTATGTCATTAACTTCCCAGTTTCAGTTAATCACAAGTCATGTCCTCTTTGAGTTTAATTAGAGATTAATTGAATGATGTCTCTATAAGATAATCATGAAGTATGTAGAGACATTAAGGTTAAGTTATTCTTGAATAAGCAATCACACTTAGTTACTTAGACTAGACCAAATAGAAAATTGACTCTAATTTCATTGTGAACCATTTTACACTTAATCTATTGGAGTAGGTTAGTTACTTGAATCCTAACTAATGAGCACATAGCAAACATATTAATCAAGTTGACAAGTTTATGAGTATTAAGCATATTGACAAGTAGCAAGTAATACTCACATAGCAAGAGATAGTTATTCTAGGATCAATTATATAGATACTTGCACAACTTATAATTCAAGCACTTAATAAGTTTAATTTGCAATATAAGATATTACTTAATTAATGTTTAAGCGCATATTAATGTCCAACACATGCACAAGGGAAGATCAATCTCTAGTTGGGACTTGGTGACCATCCTAAATGTATCTAAGTGTGTTTTAGGATTAAAAGTCATTACTAGTTAACCTTAAGAGCATTGTTCCTCTTTTAGCCTTAATTAATCACTAAGTCATTTCTAATAGCAATCATTTTTCTAGTGGCATTGGCTTAAGTGTGTAGGTACTTGATGATCATACTAAGGATATCTAGATAAGAATTAAGATCACAAGTTGTTGATTAACACTTATGTGTTATGTAGTGACCCGAACTTTTCCAAGTTTATATATATATTAAATGAAATTGTTATTTACATGATTAAGTGTTTCCAACATGTTAAGCAATCAAACTTGTTAAGACTTGATTAATTGAAATAGGTTTCATATAGATAATTGACCACCCAAGTTGACCGGTGATTCACGAACGTTAAAACTTGTAAAAACTATATGATGACATATATATGGTTATATATATAGTTAACATGATATTATCATAAGTAAACATATCATTAAGTATATTAACAATGAACTACATATGTAAAAACAAGACTACTAACTTAATGATTTTGAAACGAGACATATATGTAACGATTATCGTTGTAACGACATTTAATGTATATATATCATATTAAGAGATATTCGTGCATCATAATATCATGATAATATAATAATTTAAAATCTCATTTGATATTATAAACATTGGGTTAACAACATTTAACAAGATCGTTAACCTAAAGGTTTCAAAACAACACTTACATGTAACGACTAACGATGACTTAATGACTCAGTTAAAATGTATATACATATAGTGTTTTAATATGTATTCATACACTTTTGAAAGACTTCAAGACACTTATCAAAATACTTCTACTTAACAAAAATGCTTACAATTACATCCTCGTTCAGTTTCATCAACAATTCTACTCGTATGCACCCGTATTCGTACTCGTACAATACACAGCTTTTAGATGTATGTACTATTGGTATATACACTCCAATGATAAGCTCTTAGCAGCCCATGTGAGTCACCTAACACATGTGGGAACCATCATTTGGCAACTAGCATGAAATATCTCATAAAATTACAAAAATATGAGTAATCATTCATGACTTATTTACATGAAAACAAAATTACATATCCTTTATATCTAATCCATACACCAACGACCAAAAACACCTACAAACACTTTCATTCTTCAATTTTCTTCATCAAATTGATCTCTCTCAAGTTCTATCTTCAAGTTCTAAGTGTTCTTCATAAATTCTACAAGTTCTAGTTTCATAAAATCAAGAATACTTCCAAGTTTGCTAGCTTACTTCCAATCTTGTAGAGTGATCATCCAACCTCAAGAAATCTTTCTTATTTATAGTAAGATATCTTTCTAATATAAGGTAATACTCATATTCAAACTTTGATTCAATTTCTATAACTATAACAATCTTATTTCGAGTGGAAATCTTACTTGAACTTGTTTTCGTATCATGATTCTACTTCAAGAACTTTCAAGCCATCCAAGATCCTTTGAAGCTAGATCCATTTGTCTCTTTTCCAGTAGGTTTATCCACAAAACTTGAGGTAGTAATGATGTTCATAACATCATTCAATTCATACATATAAAGCTATCTTATTCGAAGGTTTAAACTTGAAATCACTAGAACATAGTTTAGTTAATTCTAAACTTGTTTGCAAACAAAAGTTAATCCTTTTAAATTGACTTTTAAAATCAACTAAACACATGTTCTATATCTATATTATATGCTTACTTAATGATTTAAAACCTGGAAACACGAAAAACACCGTAAAACTGGACATACGCCGTCGTAGTAACACCGCGGGCTGTTTTGGGTTTGATAATTAAAAACTATGATAAACTTTGATTTAAAAGTTGTTCTTATGGGAAAATTATTTTTCTTATGAACATGAAACTATATCCAAAAATCATGGTTAAACTCAAAGTGGAAGTATGTTTTTCAAAATGGTCATCAAGGCGTCATTCTTTCGACTGAAATGACTACCTCTTACAAAAACGACTTGTAACTTATATTTCCGACTATAGACCTATACTTTTTCTGTTTAGATTCATAAAATAGAGTTTAATATGAAACCATAGCAATTTGATTCACTCAAAACGAATTTAAAATGAAGAAGTTATGGGTAAAACAAGATTGGATATTTTTTATTTTTGTAGCTACGGGAAATATTAACAATTCTATACAAACCATATCCTAGCTAACTTATATTGTATTATACATGTATTCTAATATATTATGTAATCTTGGGATACCATAGACACGTATGTAAATGTTTTGACATATCATATCGACCCATGTATATATATTATTAGGAACAACCATAGACACTCTATATGCAGTAATGTTGGAGTTAACTATACAGGGTTGAGGTTGATTCCAAAAATATATATACTTTGAGTTGTGATCTAGCCTGAGACGTGTATACACTGGGTCGTGGATTGATTCAAGATAATATATATCGATTTATTTCTGTACATCTAACTGTAGACAACTAGTTGTAGGTTACTAACGATGACAGCTGACTTAATAAACTTAAAACATCAAAATGTATTAAAAGTGTTGTAATTATATTTTGAACATACTTTGATATATATGTACATGTTTGTTATAGGTTCGTGAATCGACCAGTGGCCAAGTCTTACTTCCCGACGAAGTAAAAATCTGTGAAAGTGAGTTATAGTCCCACTTTTAAAATCTAATATTTTTGGGATGAGAATACATGCAGGTTTTATAAATGATTTACAAAATAGACACAAGTACATGAAACTACATTCTATGGTTGAATTATCGAAATCGAATATGCCCCTTTTTATTAAGTGTGGTAATCTAAGAATTAGGGAACAGACACCCTAATTGACGCGAATCCTAAAGATAGATCTATTGGGCCTAACAAACCCCATCCAAAGTATCGGATGCTTTAGTACTTCGAAATTTATATCATATCCGAAGGGTGCCCCGGAATGATGGGGATATTCTTATAAATGCATCTTGTTAATGTCGATTACCAGGTGTTCACCATATGAATGATTTGTATCTCTATGTATGGGATGTATATTGAAATATGAAATCTTGTGGTCTATTGTTACGATTTGATATATATAGGTTAAACCTATAACACACCAACATTTTTGTTGACGTTTTAAGCATGTTTATTCTCAGGTGATTATTAAGAGCTTCCGCTGTCGCATACTTAAATAAGGACAAGATTTGGAGTCCATGCTTGTATGATATTGTGTAAAAACTGCATTCAAGAAACTTATTTCGTTGTAACATATTTGTATTGTAAACCATTATGTAGTAGTCGTGTGTAAACAGGATATTTTAGATTATCATTATTTGATAATCTACGTAAAGCTTTTTAAACCTTTATTGATGAAATAAAGGTTATGGTTTGTTTTAAAATGAATGCAGTCTTTGAAAAACGTCTCATATAGAGGTCAAAACCTCGCAACGAAATCAATTAATATGGAACGTTTTTAATCAATAAGAACGGGACATTTTAGTTGGTATCCGAGCGTTGGTCTTAGAGAACCAGAATTTTGCATTAGTGTGTCTTATCGAGTTTGTTAGGATGCATTAGTGAGTCTGCACTTCGACCGTGTTTACTTGAAAAATGATTGCTTACCAAATTTTGTTGGAAACAATATATTTTTAACATGTGAATATTATGTGATATATTAATCTCTTAACGTGTTTGATATTATGTGATAGATGTCTACCTCTAGAACAAGTCCCATTGACTCACCTAATAATAATGAAGAGTCAAATGTAAATTGGAATGATTCGTGGACTGATTCACAAGTTCCCGAAGAGGAACCGGAAGAAGAGTCGGAACCGGAAGAAGAATCGGAACCGGAAGAAGAAATAGAACCGGTGGGGGAAATAATAAAATGGTTAAGTAGAAGAAAATCCTCAACCAACCGACCAAAGTTAATTATGGTCAATGGTGTTTCCGCCAAGGAAGCAAAGTATTGGGAGGATTACCAATTCTCCGATGAATCGGATCCCGACAAGGATTCTGATGATGTTATTACCCCAACACAATTTAATAAGGCAAAAGAGAACAATAAGGAAAAGGGCATAAAAATAGAGAAATTTGATTCCAAACCTGATGAACTTTATATGTATCGTCAACACCCGTATTTCTTAAGTTGTGACAATAACCCGGGAACCTCTAAACCACCAGGTTTTTCTAAACCAATGTGGAAAACGACGGCTCGTATTAGGGGAACATCATATATCCCTAGAAACTTGGCAAAACGAACCAAAACCGAAGAAGAAGAAACGAGCGAGTCAGAATAAGATAGTTGTATTCGTGTGGTGTAATATATGTAATATAGTGTGCTTATGCTTTATGATATATGTAAAAATTGCTTGTATTAATAAGTATTTTTTTATGAATCTAACTCTTGTCTATTTTACAGTATAAAAATACAAAATGGATAGACAACCCAATATTTTAAGAGACCTACCCGGAGACATGATTGACGAAATCTTGTCTAGAGTCGGTCAGAATTCCTCGGCACAACTATTTAAGGCGAGATCAGTTTGTAAGACATTCGAAGAACGTTCCAAGAATGCCTTGGTTTATAAAAGGCTTTCGTTCGAAAGATGGGGGATATCACATTGGGAAATCCATAAGTTACGATGTGTTTACTTTGACGCATATATTGCGGGGAACCCAAATGCTATTTTACGCAACGGGTTAAGAAATTATTTTCACTCAATATATCCGAATATAGGACTTCGTGATTTAGAAAAAGCGGCTAACATGAAACATAAAGAAGCATGTTATGCTTACGGGTTAGTAATGTTTGCTTCTCACCAAAGTGAGAACAAGAACATCGGGCTACAACTATTAAACAAAACGTTCCCACAAGTGACGGAGTCGGTAATTGGGGTAAGAAATGAGGTTTTTAGGTTATTACGAGACTGTTGGTCATTACGTAACCTTCATCCTTTTGACGACGTTACAACACATTGTCTTACTATCGGTCACAACGGTTATGTTCCACAAAACCAAGGATGGGAAGTGGTATTAGTAAAACCAGAATGCATGACTTGTTTCTGGACGTATGAATTATGTGTCTTTATTGCCTTTGCTGAACGCCTTATTTATTAACTAGAATTATCTTCGTAACTACTTTGTATCAAAGTTTTATGTGCTATATTTCATGCTATATGTAAAATAGCGGTATTGTAAGTTTGCAAGTTATTGTATAAAGGTTTGAATATGATATTTTTTTTTTTGTGATTAGTTTTTCATATAGAATTGTAGTAGTTTAAATGGTATGTTAGCTACTAAGTATGAACTTAACGGGTAGGTACTACCCGAATTAAAGAGTATAAAACGCCAATATGAAGAAAGAGCTTTTATAAATAAGTTCATATTACGCTACGAAATACTATTGACTACTCTTGATATTCTATATGATTAACTCGTTTCATTTGACTATTTTTGAAGGAAATGGCACCGACTACTCGACACACCTTGAATATGAGCGAAGAGGAATTTCGTGCCTTTCTTGCTTCAAACATAGCCGCAGTACAGGCCGCGCTACATACCAACAATAACTCTGAATCTAGCAAAACAGCTAATGGCACAAGAAATCGTGTAGGATGCTCCTACAAGGAATTCACTACCTGCAAACCTTTAGAATTTGATAGGACCGAAGGACCAATCGGATTGAAACGGTGGACCGAGAAAGTTGAATCGGTCTTTGCCATAAGTAAGTGTGCTGAAGGAGACAAAGTGAAGTACGCTACGCATACCTTCACAGGTATTGCGTTAACATGGTGGAATACCTATCTAGAGCAAGTGGGACAAGATGCTGCTTACGCGCTACCGTGGTCAGCATTCAAGCACTTGATGAACGAGAAGTACCGTCCTAGAACCGAGGTCAATAAGCTCAAGTCGGAACTTAGAGGGTTACGAACACAAGGATTCGATATTACTTCGTACGAAAGACGATTCACAGAATTGTGCCTATTGTGTCCGAGAGCGTTCGAAGATGAGGAAGAGAAGATCGACGCGTTTGTGAAAGGGTTATCGGAGAGAATCCAAGAAGATATAAGTTCACATGAGCCTGCCTCCATACAAAAGGCATGTAGAATGGCTCACAAACTAGTGAACCAGATTGAGGGAAGAATTAAAGAACAGGCGGCCGAAGAGGCCAACGTGAAGCTAGTCAAAAGAAAGTGGGAGGAAAACGGTGATAAGAGTCACCAAAACAACAACAACTATCCCAACAATCGCAACATCAATCGCAACTACAACAAACGGCAAAACAACAACAACAACAACAACTACAACAATCATTCCAACAACAATAACAACCACAACAACAACAACAACAACAACAATCAGAAGCATCTATACCAAAGGTGTGAAAAGTATCACTCGGGGTTCTGCACCAAATTTTGCAACAAGTGTAAAAGAAATGGTCATAGCGCGGCGAAGTGTGAGGTCTATAGACCAGGGGTTAACAGAACGAAAGGAACAAATGGTGTCGGAACAAGTAATGGCGGAGCAAGTAGTGTCGGAGCAAGTTATGCCAATGTAGTTTGTTATAAATGTGGAAAACCGGGCCACATTATTAGAAATTACCCGAACCAGGAGAACACGAATGGACAAGGCCGCGAAAGAGTTTTCAATATTAATGCGGCAGAGGCACAGGAAGACCCGGAGCTTGTTACGGGTACGTTTCTTATTGACAATAAATCTGCTTACGTTTTATTTGATTCGGGTGCGGATAGAAGCTATATGAGTAGAGATTTTTGTGCTAAATTAAGTTGTCCATTGACGCCTTTGGATAGTAAATTTTTACTCAAATTAGCAAATGGTAAATTAATTTCAGCAGATAATATATGTCGGAATCGAGAAATTAAACTGGTTAGCGAAACATTTAAGATTGACTTGATACCAGTAGAGTTAGGGAGTTTTGATGTGATAATCGGTATGGACTGGTTGAAAGAAGTGAAAGCAGAGATCGTTTATTACAAAAATGCAATTCGCATTATACGAGAAAAAGGAAAACCCTTAATGGTGTACGGAGAAAAGGGCAACACGAAGCTACATCTTATTAGTAATTTGAAGGTACAAAAACTAATAAGAAAAGGTTGCTATGCTGTTCTAGCACACGTCGAGAAAGTACAAACTGAAGAAAATAGCATCAATGATGTTCCCGTCGCAAAAGAATTTCTCGATGTATTTCCGAAAGAATTACCGGGATTACCCCCACATCGATCCGTTGAATTTCAAATAGATCTTGTACGAGGAGCTGCACCAATAGCTCGTGCTCCTTACAGACTCGCACCCAGCGAGATGAAAGAACTGCAAAGCCAATTACAAGAACTTTTAGAGCGTGGTTTCATTTGACCAAGCACATCACCGTGGGGAGCTCCTGTTTTGTTTGTCAAGAAGAAAGATGGTACATTCAGGTTGTGTATCGACTACCGAGAGTTGAGCAAACTTACCATCAAGAACCGCTAGCCACTATCGAGAATTGGCGACTTATTTGATCAACTACAAGGCTCGTCTGTTTATTCAAAGATTGACTTACGTTCCGGGTATCATCAAATGCGGGTGAAAGAAGATGATATTCCAAAGACTGCTTTCAGAACACGTTACGGTCATTACGAGTTTATGGTCATGCCATTTGGTTTAACGAATGCACCAGCTATGTTCATGGACCTTATGAACCGAGTGTGTGGACCATACCTTGACAAGTTTGTCATTGTTTTCATTGATGACATACTTATTTACTCAAAGAATGACCAAGAACACGGTGAACATTTGAGAAAGGTGTTAGAAGTATTGAGGAAGGAAGAATTGTACGCTAAGTTTTCAAAGTGTGCATTTTGGTTGGAAGAAGTTCAATTCCTCGGTCACATAGTGAACAAAGAAGGTATTAAGGTGGATCCGGCAAAGATAGAAACTGTTGAAAAGTGGGAAACCCCGAAAACTCCGAAACACATACGCCAGTTTTTAGGACTAGCTGGTTACTACAGAAGGTTCATCCAAGACTTTTCCAGAATAGCAAAACCCTTGACTGCATTAACGCATAAAGGGAACAAATTTGAATGGAAGGATGAACAAGAAAAAGCGTTTCAGTTATTGAAGAAAAAGCTAACTACGGCACCTATATTGTCATTGCCTGAAGGGAATGATGATTTTGTGATTTATTGTGACGCATCAAAGCAAGGTCTCGGTTGTATATTAATGCAACGAATGTAGGTGATTGCTTATACATCTAGACAATTGAAGATTCACGAACAAAATTATACGACGCATGATTTGGAATTAGGTGCGGTTGTTTTTGCATTAAAGACTTGGAGGCACTACTTATATGGGGTCAAAAGTATTATATATACCGACCATAAAAGTCTTCAACACATATTTAATCAGACACAACTGAATATGAGGTAGCGTAGGTGGATTGAATTGTTGAATGATTACGACTTTGAGATTCGTTACCACCCGGGAAAGGCAAATGTGGTAGCCGACGCCTTGAGCAGGAAGGACAGAGAACCTATTCGAGTAAAATCTATGAATATAATGATTCACAATAACATTACTACTCAAATAAAGGAGGCGCAACAAGGAGTTTTAAAAGAGGGAAATTTAAAGGATGAAATACCCAAAGGATCGGAGAAGCATCTTAATATTTGGGAAGACGGAACCCGGTATAGGGTTGAAAGGATTTGGGTACCAAAATTTGGAGATATGAGAGAAATGGTACTTAGAGAAGCTCATAAAACCAGATACTCAATACATCCTGTAATAGGGTAGATGTACAAGGATCTCAAGAAACATTTTTGGTGGCCGGGTATGAAAGCCGATGTTGCTAAATACGTAGGAGAATGTTTGACGTGTTCTAAGGTCAAAGCTGAGCATCAGAAACCATCAGGTCTACTTCAACAACCCGAAATCCCAGAATGGAAATGGGAAAACATTACCATGGATTTCATCACTAAATTGCCAAGGACTGCAAGTGGTTTTGATACTATTTGGGTAATAGTTTATCGTCTCACCAAGTCAGCACACTTCCTACCAATAAGAGAAGATGACAAGATGGAGAAGTTAGCACGACTGTATTTCAAGGAAGTCGTCTCCAGACATGGAATACCAATCTCTATTATCTCTGATAGGGATGGCAGATTTATTTCAAGATTCTGGCAGACATTACAACAAGTATTAGGAACTCGTCTAGACATGAGTACTGCTTATCATCCACAAACTGATGAGCAGAGCGAAAGGACGATACAAACGCTTGAAGACATGCTACGAGCATGTGTTATTGATTTCGGAAACAGTTGGGATCGACATCTACCGTTAGCAGAATTTTCCTACAACAACAGCTACCATTCAAGCATTGAGATGGCTCCGTTTGAAGCACTTTATGGTAGAAAGTGCAGGTCTCTGATTTGTTGGAGTGAAGTGGGGGATAGACAGATTACATGTCCGGAGATAATACAAGAAACTACCAAGAAGATCATCCAAATTCAACAACGGTTGAAAACCGCCCAAAGTCGACAAAAGAGCTATGCTGACATTAAAAGAAAAGATATAGAATTTGAAATTGAAATTGGAGAGATGGTCATGCTTAAAGTTGCACCTTAGAAAGGCGTTGTTCGATTTGGTAAACGAGGGAAATTAAATCCAAGGTATATTGGACCATTCAAGATTATTGATCGTGTCGGACCAGTAGCTTACCGACTTGAGTTACCTCAACAACTCGCGACTGTACATAACACTTTCCACGTCTCGAATTTGAAGAAATGTTTTGCTAAAGAAGATCTCACTATTCCATTAGATGAAATCCAAATCAATGAAAAACTTCAATTCATCGAAGAACCCGTCGAAATAATGGATCGTGAGGTTAAAAGACTTAAGCAAAACAAGATACCAATTGTTAAGGTTCCATGGAATGCTCGTAGAGGACCCGAGTTCACCTGGGAGCGTGAAGATCAGATGAAGAAGAAATACTCGCATCTATTTCCAGAAGATTCGTCAACACCTTCAACAGCTTAAAATTTCGGGACGAAATTTATTTAACGGGTAGGTACTGTAGTGACCCGAACTTATCCATGTTTATATATATATTAAATGAAATTGTTATTTACATGATTAAGTGTTTCCAACATGTTAAGCAATTAAACTTGTTAAGACTTGATTAATTGAAATAGGTTTCATATAGACAATTGACCACCCAAGTTGGCCGGTGATTCACGAACGTTAAAACTTGTAAAAACTATATGATGACATATATATGGTTATATATATAGTTAACATGATATTATGATAAGTAAACATATCATTAAGTATATTAACAATGAACTACATATGTAAAAACAAGACTACTAACTTAATGATTTTGAAACGAGACATATATGTAACGATTATCGTTGTAACGACATTTAATGTATATATATCATATTAAGAGATATTCGTACATCATAATATCATGATAATATAATAATTTAAAATCTCATTTGATATTATAAACATTGGGTTAACAACATTTAACAAGATCGTTAACCTAAAGGTTTCAAAACAACACTTACATGTAACGACTAACGATGACTTAACGACTCAGTTAAAATGTATATACATATAGTGTTTCAATATGTATTCATACACTTTTTAAAGACTTTAATACACTTATCAAAATACTTCTACTTAATAAAAATGCTTACAATTACATCCTCGTTCAGTTTCAACAACAATTCTACTCGTATGCACCCGTATTCGTACTCGTACAATACACAGCTTTTAGATGTATGTACTATTGGTATATACACTTGATAGTGCTCCAAATGAACATATATTTAGTAGCAATATCCTTCCAATATGTAAAGTTTTTAGTTGCAATTGTTCGATTTTCAAGTAATATTTGTTTAAATAAATAAGTACGAAGACAAAAGGCGAAAACGACGATTTGAAGACGCAAACGTCCAAAAAGTTCAAATGTACAAGATACAATCTAAGTGGTTCAATTTATTGATAAGAAACGTCTAAAAATGATAAGAGTACAAGTTGTGGAACGCAAAGTACAAGATATTAAATTATACGAAAGGACGTTCGAAAATCCGGAACCGAGACTTGAGCCAACTATCAACGCCCGACTCAACGGACCAAAAATTACAAGTCAACTATGCACAAGAATATAATATAATATTTAAATAATTATATAAATTATTTATATATTATATATATTTAAATATAACGTCGACAAGCAAATGGCCAAAATTGGTGAGCTGGATTCCTGACCTCCGCACTCGCGGAGCATTTAGCCTACAAAACTCCGCACTTGCGGAGCAGTCTGTTTCAGAAATGTCCTATAAATGCAACGAATTCTGGCCGAGTTCTATACACCAAAAAAAAAATAATACTCCCTCTGTAATAATATATATATATATATATATATATATATATATATAGTATAGGTTAGTTTTATATTAGTTAGTTTGAGTTATGTAAAGGTTATTTTATGGGTTTTGAAGTCGAAGTTCTGTCCGTGTAACACTACGCGATAAATAATCAATGTAAGATATGTTCTCCTTTTTAAATTAATTTCTCGTACTTAAGTTATTATTATGCTTATTTGAGCCGAAGTAATCATGATGTTGGGCTAAATATTAAAGATGGGGTAATTGGGCTTTGTACCATAATTGGGGTTTGGACAAAAGAATGACACTTGTGGAAATTAGACTATGGGCTATTAATGGGCTTTATATTAAATTAACGATACCTCGTTAATTTAATATAAAGGTTACAATTTGACGTATCTATATATAACCACATACGCTTAATCGGACACGATGGGCGGGATATTTATAAGTATGAATTATTGTTCATTTGACCGGACACGGGGATGAATTAATAGTCAATGGACTCATTAAAACAGGGGTGGATTACATTCAAGGGTAATTGGTGTAATTGTTAACAAAGTATTAAAACCTTGGATTACACACAGTCGATAACCTGGTGTATTCATTAAACAAAGTATTAAGACCTTGTTACAGTTCGGATCCCTAATTAGTTGGAATATTTGACTTCGAGTATAAGGTTAAAATTGTCGAGCATTTTATAATTATGACTGATGAACTATTATGGACAAAAACCAGATAGGTTTCAAATACATCCAGGACAAAGGGCAATTAACCCATGGTAATAAATTAAAATCAAAACGTCAAACATCATGATTACGGAAGTTTAAATAAGCATGATTCCTTTTCTTATCGCATTTTATTTTACGCACTTAAATTATCGTCATTTATATTTTGCATTAGGTTTTAATTGTGACTTAAAATATAAAATCGACAAACCGGTCATTAAACGGTAAACCCCCTTTTTATATGTTATTATATATAATTATATATATATTGTACAAATTTAGTTATTTAAAAATATAGTGTGAAATAAGCCATCTCCCTGTGGAACGAACCGGACTTACTAAAAACTATACTACTCTACGATTAGGTACACTGCCTATAGTGTTGTTGCAAGATTTAGGTATATCCCATTTGTAAATAAATAATTAAAACTTGTTTAAATTGTAACGTATTTCGTAATAAAAATATATAACTATTTCGTACCCCGCTCCAACATCATCAAGTTTTTGGCGCCGCTGCCGGGGACTCGGCGAAATGCTATATTTTTAATTTATATTTTTATAAATATATTTATATATAATTTTTAGAAAAACAATATAAAAGTAAATAAAAAAAGAACCAGTTTGAGCCTGCATTAATCCACACTCGCGGAGCTTTTTGGGTTGTAGGTATCCGCACTCGCGGAGCTGCTCTGACAGCTGCAACCTTGTACGTAATAATTACACAATTAGGGTTAATTAATATATTATTATTACTTAAACCTAATTAGGGTTTTATTTAATAATATATTTTTATATCTAGTTATATTAATTTGTAATTTTAAGTATTATTATTATAGATTAATAATTTTATATAATATATAATAATAATATAAAAATAATATTTTTATTAAAATTGTAATTTTGCCATTTTTAGTTTTTTTTTATAAATTGTATTTTTTTATCGTTTAATTCGTAATTTTTATTGTCGTTCGTATTTAGTTTTAAGTTAGTATTTTGCCATAGTTCTTTTAGTATTTATAGATTTTTAGGTTTTTCCGTAAAATCCCTTAAGTGTTTTTTCTTTAGACTAAGATTTAGATGCTTTAGAATTTTGCGACGCTGTTTATAAATTTTAGTATCTTTTAAGTTACGACGCGCTACTTTCTTATTTTTATTTTTCGACGCTTATTTTTCGACCTTTTATTTTTCGACGTTTTTCGACGCGCAATCTTTTTTTTCTTATTTCTCGACACTTTAGTTTTTAGGACATAGATTTTCTACTTCTTCTCTAAAATTTTAAACGAAAAATTATTTTAAGCGGTTAAATTGATAGACATCCAAATTTTCTGGTTCGTAGTAATAGTTGGATTTGTTAGTGGCGAGTTGTGGGCTTCCGATTTAAAGGGTCCTGGCTACCTGCTGCATCTATTGGCTATTCGAAACGTGGGCAAAATCAGAAAAGTCGATTAATTTGATAACTTATATAATTTTTAGTTTTATAACTAATAGGATAATTAGTAAATGCACCACATTGTAGCTAAAATTTGGTAATAAGCGCATTATGGAAAATCTCGAGAATATTTTGAAAACTCTTTATGACATCCGAAATCAATTTAATCAATACTCTCAAATGAGTGTTGATGAAAATTTGTTCGGTCAATCTTGGATCATGAATAACGAAACAATAACTGGTTATGAAATCTATGGAGATTATCACTCAACATGGGAATGTTATTATTACGTTCCTATAGAAAATTATGCACCCACAGAACCTGAATGGAACGATTACGAAGAATACAATTCAAATTGGGATTATTCCCAAGAATATTTCCAAACTCAACAACCAGAGGACGAGGAAAATTATGTGTCTGAAAATACTTTAGATTATATGACAATCAAACTCGAAGAACTTGATGCTCAAAATGAACAAATAAGAGAGTTTGTAAATCGGCAAGCTGAAACTCTATCAGATTACACACCTGTTAATTTGAGGAGTATTGTGCAAGAAAATCTCATATCATCGAATTTTGATGAATTCGAGAGCTCCGAAATCACCAATTATCCCGATGATACTTTTTATTCAGCTTTACCAATTTCACAACATATCGACACATTAGCCTCTACCGATGAAATCATCGATCAATCAATGAATGAAGAAGAAGTAAGGGTGACAAATTGGTACTCTTGGGAAAACGATAACGTTGAAAATTTTACCCCCGAGACCAAAGTAGTGGGACTGATAAGTACCGTTAATGAAGAAAAATCTACTTCGATCTCGAAATTCACCATTCCACAACCTTCCTACCCAATATTCTCAATAGACGAGTCATCCATCGAAGATGAACTACGAGCTGTAATAGATATTGACACCTCGAATTTTACCCAATTGGGTAATAAAGGTGAAACCTTTGATCCCGAGAATGAACGGAAGGAAATGTTAGGAATTGTCCACCCTATAGTATGTATGTTGGTGTATAACGATCCATTTGACCAAGAACCAGAAAAGAGACATATCCATTTACTAAAAGCTACACTTAAAAAAGAATTAAGTAGTGACGATCGGGTGGGTCTAAACTTTAAACCCATTGATATATTATACACCACCCGAGATGTAAATAACTGAATCACTATTTTAATTCATGGAACTTATTCTACCGACTTCACATGTCGTCAGCTAAGTGTGGGGAAGTCTAACCCCACTTAACGTTAAATTAGGGGTTCGAGTTAGTGTATAACTCGTTAATAAAAATGCACGATTAGGGTAAAAGACGCATTTTCAAATATTAGCAAACAGTTCAGAAAAGCAACCGTTTTTGAAGAAAAACATGTGTGATAAAACAAGAAGGAATGAACGATGAGGCGCGACATCTATCATTCGACGAGCTTTGTAATTCCAAACTGGGTATTTTTTATCACTTTTCTACACTAATCACCCTCATGAATTTATAATTATAGTCTAATTTCATGCAAATGAGGGCATTGCATGATCTCGAGTGTGGGGAAGGGTTATAAATTCTCTCGGGTTTATACTTGGCTTATTTTCTAAATTTTGTGAAAATTTTAAAAATTTTCAACTAAATGAATTCAAAATCATGTTTATATATATTTATGAACGATAAAACTAGGTGTTAATTCCGAAATTATCGTTACCTCGAAAAGGACATAAATTGAGAAACAACTAAAACGCTTGAATTTATTTATTAAGATATAAAAAGACGCATGAAAAAAATCAAGTGTGGGGAGAATGTACCAAGTTATTCAATTAAAAACTATCTATCACATGTTTCTGTAAAGTTATTGCAGGTGCTTTTGTTTTGGACTAAATTAACCGCTTTACCCGGTTTATCTGAAAGAATAGATGGATCTACATGATGAATCAATTCCATCATTAAAAGGAAGTAAAGTCTTCCGAAAAAGACACGCGCTTCTTGATTTAGGTCAAGAAGTTGTCGTCCAGACCAGCTGTAGGTTGACAAAAAATCTAGAAAAGTCATCTCTAAAATTAGCAGGAAATCCACGGACCTCAGCATCAAACAGGGTCGCCATGTGGTCAGACTTATCCTAACCATGAGAGGATCTGTCTCGTAAAATGGGGAGGGCGCCGTGCAAATTAGCTTGATAAGACTAATGAATCAGACCCCCAGAAAGGATAATCTAATTAAAGATTAAAAATCAGCTTTTAAGCCTGATATTACTCAATCCTTGAGTTTGACCTTAAAGATTGAGAATTACAAACTCATGAAATTCAATAATATCTAAACTCGAGCTTGAACGAGAAAATAATTTGATCAAAAATAAAACCGATTTGTTTTCTGAAAACCCATTTTCAATGCATTCATTACCATTGAACGCAAAATCCTGAGAATGCATCAGAATTCATTAGGTCACCTGAACCAAATCGGGTGTCAACCGTAAGAACGGTGGTTGCATAGCATGGTCGGAGACAGGACCTTGTGCCAGACCGAAAAATTATAGGATGATCTTTACTATTGCTCCTACAAAGGATAGTAATAGCATCCGACACATTTTTGGACCATAATCAAATGCATGTCATTAGACATTGCCTTAACAATTGCTTGTTCATCGCTTTCCTTTACAACCGGACGGTAGTTTGCCGAAAGGTAATATACGGGACAAGTAAACTGGACGTGTTGCTTTCCTAATACAAGGTTAGCAAGTGGGTAACACAAAACCGCAAGTTTTGAGCTAAAATTTTCAAATCTGAAACCCACAAAACCCACAAAAATATTTTACAACACCGGTGAAGGGTTATTCCGGAAAACTTGTCTAGGGTAAAATCTAGCTTAAATTTTCAAAAGATCAAAAGTTTTCATAAAGATCCAATTTCCTTAAGGATCTAAATTTTCATTGTCACGTGGGACTTTAAACCGCCTTTTAAATGTGCACTTTGCTTTGGAAACCGAAAGTAAATCGACTATTTGATTGCAAGTGTCGTTGACCTGAACCCGAGGCAACTGTGGATGAAAAACCCACCTTTAACCATGGTTCTATCGTTACTATCATTGTTCATACCGCTATATCAAAATTACTGATGTATAAAGTGTGAAGAATAAAGAAGTGATTCGTGTGATTTAATTTCAAGTTCTGTATTGCTTGAGGACAAGCAACGTTCAAGTGTGGGGATATTTGATAGTGCTCCAAATGAACATATATTTAGTAGCAATATCCTTCCAATATGTAAATTTTTCAGTTGCAATTGTTCGATTTTCAAGTAATATTTGTTTAAATAAATAAGTGCGAAGACAAAAGGCGAAAACGACGATTTGAAGACGCAAACGTCCAAAAAGCTCAAATGTACAAGATACAATCCAAGTGGTTCAATTTATTGATAAGAAACGTCTAAAAATGACAAGAGTACAAGTTGCGGAACGCAAAGTACAAGATATTAAATTATACGAAAGGACATTCGAAAATCCGGAACCGGGACCTGAGCCAACTATCAACGCCCGACTCAACGGACCAAAAATTACAAGTCAACTATGCACAAGAATATAATATAATATTTAAATAATTATATAAATTATTTATATATTATATATATTTAAATATAACGTCGACAAGCAAATGGCCAAAAATTGGTGAGCTGGATTCCTGACCTCCGCACTCGAGGAGCATTTAGCCTACAAAACTCCGCACTCGCGGAGCAGTCTGTTTCAGAAATGTCCTATAAATGCAACGAATTATGGCCGAGTTCTATACACCAAAAAAAAAAATACTCCCTCTGTAATAATAATATATATATATATAATATGTATATAGTATAGGTTAGTTTTATATTAGTTAGTTTGAGTTATGTAAAGGTTATTTTACGGGTTTTGAAGTCGAAGTTCTGTCCGTGTAACACTACGCGATAAATAATCAATGTAAGCTATGTTCTCCTTTTTAAATTACTGTCTCGTACTTAAGTTATTATTATGCTTATTTGAGCCGAAGTAATCATGATGTTGGGCTAAATATTAAAGATGGGGTAATTGGGCTTTGTACCATAAATGGGGTTTGGACAAAAGAATGACACTTGTGAAAATTAGACTATGGGCTATTAATGGGATTTATATTAAATTAACGATACCTCGTTAATTTAATATAAAGGTTACAATTTGACGTATCTATATATAACCACATACGCTTAATCGGACACGATGGGCGGGATATTTATAAGTATGAATTATTGTTCATTTGACCGGACACGGGGATGAATTAATAGTCAATGGACTCATTAAGACAGCGGTGGATTACATTCAAGGGTAATTGGTGTAATTGTTAACAAAGTATTAAAACCTTGGATTACACACAGTCGATAACCTGGTGTATTCATTAAACAAAGTATTAAGACCTTGTTACAGTTCGGATCCCCAATTAGTTGGAATATTTGACTTCGAGTATAAGGTTAAAATTGTCGAGCATTTTATAATTATGACCGATGAACTATTATGGACAAAAACCAGATAGGTTTCAAATACATCCAGGACAAAGGACAATTAACCCAGGGTAATAAATTAAAATCAAAATGTCAAACATCATGATTACGAAAGTTTAAATAAGCATGATTCCTTTTCTTATCGCATTTTATTTTACGCACTTAAATTATCGTCATTTATATTTTGCATTAGGTTTTAATTGTGACTTAAAATATAAAATCGACAAACCGGTCATTAAACGGTAAACCCCCTTTTTATATATTATTATATATAATTATATATATATATATATATATATATATATATATATATATATATATATATATATATATATATATATATATATATTGTACAAATATAGTTATTTAAAAATATAGTGTGAAATAAGCCATCTCCCTGTGGAACGAACCGGACTTACTAAAAACTATACTACTCTATGATTAGGTACACTGCCTGTAGTGTTGTAGCAAGATTTAGGTATATCCCATTTGTAAATAAATAATTAAAACTTGTTTAAATTGTAACGTATTTCGTAATAAATATATATAACTATTTCGTACCCCGCTCCAACATCATCAACACTCCAATGATCAGCTCTTAGCAGCCCATGTGAGTCACCTAACACATGTGGGAACTATCATTTGGTAACTAGCATGAATATCTCATAAAATTACAAAAATATGAGTAATCATTCATGACTTATTTACATGAAAGCAAAATTACATATCCTTTATATCTAATCCATACACCAACGACCAAAAATACCTACAAACACTTTCATTCTTCAATTTTCTTCATCAAATTAATCTTTCTCAAGTTCTATCTTCAAGTTCTAAGTGTTCTTCATAAATTCTACAAGTTCTAGTTTCATAAAATCAAGAATACTTCCAAGTTTGCTAGCTTACTTCCAATCTTGTAGAGTGATCATCTAACCTCAAGAAATCTTTCTTATTTACAGTAAGATATCTTTCTAATATAAGGTAATACTCATATTCAAACTTTGATTCAATTTCTATAACTATAACAATCTTATTTCGAGTGGAAATCTTACTTGAACTTGTTTTCGTGTCATGATTCTACTTCAAGAACTTTCAAGCCATCCAAGATCCTTTGAAGCTAGATCCATTTTTCACTTTTCCAGTAGGTTTATCCACAAAACTTGAGGTAGTAATGATGTTCGTAACATCATTCGATTCATACATATAAAGCTATCTTATTCGAAGGTTTAAACTTGAAATCACTAGAACATAGTTTAGTTAATTCTAAACTTGTTCGCAAACAAAAGTTAATCCTTCTAACTTGACTTTTAAAATCAACCAAACACATGTTCTATATCTATATGATATGCTAACTTAATGATTTAAAACCTGAAAACACGAAAAACACCGTAAAACTAGACATACGCCGTCGTAGTAACACCGCGGGCTGTTTTGGGTTTGCTAATTAAAAACTATGATAAACTTTGATTTAAAATTTGTTCTTATGGAAAAATGATTTTTCTTAGGAACATGAAACTATATCCAAAAATCATGGTTAAACTCAAAGTGGAAGTATGTTTTTCAAAATGGTCATCAAGACGTCATTCTATCGACTGAAATGACTACCTCTTACAAAAATGACTCGTAACTTATATTTTTGACTATAGACCTATACTTTTTCTATTTAGATTCATAAAATAGAGTTCAATATGAAACCATAACAATTTGATTCACTCAAAACGGATTTAAAATGAAGAAGTTATGGGTAAAACAAGATTGGATATTTTTTATTTTTGTAGCTACGGGAAATATTAACAATTCTATACAAACCATATCCTAGCTAACTTATATTGTATTATACATGTATTCTAATATATTATGTAATCTTGGGATACCATAGACACGTATGCAAATGTTTTGACATATCATATCGACCCATGTATATATATTATTTGGAAGAACCATAGACACTCTATATGCAGTAATGTTGAAGTTAGCTATACAGGGTTGAGGTTGATTTCAAAAATATATATACTTTGAGTTGTGATCTAGCTTGAGACGTGTATACACTGGGTCGTGGATTGATTCAAGATAATATATATCGATTTATTTCTGTACATCTAACTATGGACAACTAGTTGTAGGTTACTAACGAGGACAGCTGACTTAATAAACTTAAAACATCAAAATGTATTAAAAGTGTTGTAATTATATTTTGAACATACTTTGATATATATGTACATATTTGTTATAGGTTCGTGAATCGACCAGTGGCCAAGTCTTACTTCCCGACGAAGTAAAAATCTGTGAAAGTGAGTTATAGTCCCACTTTTAAAATCTAATATTTTTGGGATGAGAATACATGCAGGTTTTATAAATGATTTACAAAATAGACACAAGTACGTGAGACTACATTCTATGGTTGAATTATCGAAATCGAATATGCCCCTTTTTATTAAGTATGGTAATCTAAGAATTAGGGAACAGACACCCTAATTGACGCGAATCCTAAAGATAGATCTATTGGGCCTAACAAACCCCATCCAAAGTATCGGATGCTTTAGTACTTCGAAATTTATATCATATCCGAAGGGTGTCCCGGAATGATGGGGATATTCTTATATATGCATCTTGTTAATGTCGGTTACAAGGTGTTCACCATATGAATGATTTTTATCTCTATGTATGGGATGTATATTGAAATATGAAATCTTGTGGTATATTGTTACGATTTGATATATATAGGTTAAACCTATAACTCACCAACATTTTTGTTGATGTTTTAAGCATGTTTATTCTCAGGTGATTATTAAGAGCTTCCGCTGTCGCATACTTAAATAAGGACAAGATTTGGAGTCCATACTTGTATGATATTGTGTAAAAACTGCATTCAAAAAACTTATTTCGTTGTAACATATTTGTATTGTAAATCATTATGTAATAGTCATGTGTAAACAGGATATTTTAGATTATCATTATTTGATAATCTACGTAAAGCTTTTTAAACCTTTATTGATGAAATAAAGGTTATGGTTTGTTTTAAAATGAATGCAGTCTTTGAAAAACGTCTCATATAGAGGTCAAAACCTCGCAACGAAATCAATTAATATGGAACGTTTTTAATCAATAAGAACGGGACATTTCATGTTATGCCTAATCTTGGTTAATTTGTCATTAAGATGTCATTAGGCGTAATTAATCACAAATAGTGTTTATATGACCAAAACTCGGTTGAGTATGAAGAAGGCATCTATTCTAAGCATGTTGAGAAAGGTTTCATGAATTATAGATGTCGGGAACTAGTTTATTTGGTCAAAAATGGTAACAGAGAAAACTGTGGTAGCAATGCGGTTGATCATGGTGGCGACCGTGCAACTTGTTTTCACAAAACTGCGTTGCAATTCAGTTTGGGGTTTCACGGTTGACTATACTGTCGATCGTACCTCGACCGTGTGTTTAGCTAAACTTTTGATTTCATTCTTTAACTTATGCTTGACTTGGTCGTTTGCAAGATAAAGTATGGATTAGTGACCTTGCGTGTTTTATGTGTAGATCTCAGTCATCACTTATGCATATGCGTGTGTCATCATCAAAACATATTCTTTGGTTAATCATACTTAAGTTTATCGTTTAGTGCATTAACCCACATTCAACCAACATTCTCCCCCTTTTTGATGATGACAAACATACAAGTGATGAGGGACATTTTGCTATAAATACGCAAGTGTTAACAATCACTTGTATTCATCTTTCTCCCCCTTTTGTCGAAGCAAAAAGGTTAGCTCCCCCTAGAACTAAGCTCGCCCTTAGAGCAAAACTCCCCCTTAAATTGTGCACGTTGGAAAAACATATATTAAAACATAACAAGCATACATTTTATTCAAAGCAAGCATGAAACATAGTAATGCATATATGAAAATATGCATGGAAGATACATAAATTGAATGTATAGGTAGGCATTCTTCAAATTTCCTTGGCCTATTTCTTGAGGTGAATGTAGCGATGAGTGTGTCTTATAATTCTTTCTAGCTTGTTTAGATGCCGTCCGATTTTTAGAACATTTTCGTGAATGACACTGCTTTGTCCTGTGGTCGAAAGGAGGTTAAAGTTTGGAGGGTTATCAAGAGAAGGTTCAATAAATGGTCTGGTTGAAGCTCTGAAAATCGGGTATGATGAAACTTGAGCAGTGTAGTGATAGGAAGTCGTCAATTTGAGATGAGCAAAGATTTTAGTTAAGTGAAGGCCATATGGTAGTTTCAAGAAGGGTTCTTGAGCAGCATGTTGCATTCTAGATGCCATCAGAAATGCAATGTTTACCTTAAGTGAGTGTATGAGACACCACAAAAGTGTAACCTCATTTGCATTCATTCTCCAAAGTAATTCACCCTTTCTATATACGTTTATGGAGATGATCTATTGCCATAGATCATATGTTGAAGCAAGGTGATGCACTAAGAAATCCTCTTTATTGACAGACTCAAATTTGAGTGGTCCTTCACTCAGTGTTTCAAGAACACATTCTTTTTCTAACCATTCTGGAAACTCATCAAATGAGTTTGGGTTAAGAAAGAATTTGATCCCGTTACTTGGAACATCCATGATATTTCCAAATTCTTTAAGTGTCAAGGAGTAGCTTTTGCAATAGAGAGTGAATGATATCTTCATATCATCATGAAATTGGAAGTTTGCATAGAATTCATTCACATGAAGAGGATATAGAGGTCCTCGAAGATTGAGAAAGACATTCCAATTCACACTAGAGAAGTTGGCCAGTGAATAGGTTGAGAGTTGATGGGTCGACACTTCTCTTCCTTTGGCAATTTGTCTCATGATTTGATTGTGGGTTTTTAGGGATTGTGATGGTGGGTATGAGTTTTAGTTAAATGTACTAGTTCTTATAGAGACTTACTAGGAATCACTTTTACTTTTTCACAAGAGATGTAGGCTAAATGAGAAAAGTCTTTTGGTTGACAAGTCAATTTTCACTTGAGAAAAGTTATTGAGCCTAATAGGACAAAATGATTCGTCAGTTTATGCAGGCTGCGATTGAGCTGCGGTTGTCTGTGATGTATGTAGTGACCCGAACTTTTCCATGTTTATATATATTAATTGAGATTGATATTTACATGATTAAATGTTTCCAACATGTTAAGCAATCAAACTTGTTAAGACTTGATTAATTGAAATATGTTTCATATAGACAATTGACCACCCAAGTTGACCGGTGATTCACGAACGTTAAAACTTGTAAAAACTATATGATGACATATATATGGATATATATATAGTTAACATGATACTATGATAAGTAAACATATCATTAAGTATATTAACAATGAACTACATATGTAAAAACAAGACTACTAACTTAATGATTTTTAAACGAGACATATATGTAACGATTATCGTTGTAAAGATATTTAATGTATATATATCATATTAAGATATATTCATACATGATAATATCATGATAATATGATAATTTAAAATCTCATTTGATATTATAAACATTGGGTTAACAACATTTAACAAGATCGTTAACCTAAAGGTTTCAAAACAACACTTACATGTAACGACTAACGATGACTTAACGACTCAGTTAAAATGTATATACATGTAGTGTTTTAATATGTATTTATACACTTTTGAAAGACTTCAATACACTTATCAAAATACTTCTACTTAACAAAAATGCTTACAATTACATCCTCGTTCAGTTTCATCAATAATTCTACTCGTATGCACCCGTATTCGTACTCGTACAATACACAGCTTTTAGATGTATGTACTATTGGTATATACACTCCAATGATCAGCTCTTAGCAGCCCATGTGAGTCACCTAACACATGTGGGAACCATCATTTGGCAACTAGCATGAAATATTAAATTACAAAAATATGAGTAATCATTCATGACTTATTTACATGAAAACAAAATTACATATCCTTTATATCTAATCCATACACCAACGACCAAAAACACCTACAAACACTTTCATTCTTCAATTTTCTTCATCTAATTGATCTCTCTCAAGTTCTATCTTCAAGTTCTAAGTATTCTTTATTAATTCCAAAAGTTCTAGTTTCATAAAATCAAGAATACTTTCAAGTTTGCTAGCTCACTTCCAATCTTGTAAGGTGATCATCCAACCTCAAGAAATCTTTGTTTCTTACAGTAGGTTATCATTCTAATACAAGGTAATAATCATATTCAAACTTTGGTTCAATTTCTATAACTATAACAATCTTATTTCAAGTGATGATCTTACTTGAACTTGTTTTCGTGTCATGATTCTGCTTCAAGAACTTCGAGCCATCCAAGGATCCATTGAAGCTAGATCCATTTTTCTATTTTCCAGTAGGTTTATCCAAGGAACTTAAGGTAGTAATGATGTTCATAACATCATTCGATTCATACATATAAAGCTATCTTATTCGAAGGTTTAAACTTGTAATCACTAGAACATAGTTTAGTTAATTCTAAACTTGTTCGCAAACAAAAGTTAATCCTTCTAACTTGACTTTTAAAATCAACTAAACACATGTTCTATATCTATATGATATGCTAACTTAATGATTTAAAACCTGAAAACACGAAAAACACCGTAAAACCGGATTTACGCCGTCTTAGTAACACCGCGGGCTGTTTTGGGTTAGTTAATTAAAAACTATGATAAACTTTGATTTAAAAGTTGTTATTCTGAGAAAATGATTTTTATTATGAACATGAAACTATATCCAAAAATTATGGTTAAACTCAAAGTGGAAGTATGTTTTCTAAAATGGTCATCTAGACGTCGTTCTTTCGACTGAAATGACTACCTTTACAAAAAATGACTTGTAACTTATTTTTCCGACTATAAACCTATAATTTTTCTGTTTAGATTCATAAAATAGAGTTCAATATGAAACCATAGCAATTTGATTCACTCAAAACGGATTTAAAATGAAGAAGTTATGGGTAAAACAAGATTGGATAATTTTTCTCATTTTAGCTACGTGAAAATTGGTAACAAATCTATTCCAACCATAACTTAATCAACTTGTATTGTATATTATGTAATCTTGAGATACCATAGACACATATACAATGTTTCGACCTATCATGTCGACACATCTATATATATTTCGGAACAACCATAGACACTCTATATGTGAATGTTGGAGTTAGCTATACAGGGTTGAGGTTGATTCCAAAATATATATAGTTTGAGTTGTGATCAATACTGAGATACGTATACACTGGGTCATGGATTGATTCAAGATAATATTTATCGATTTATTTATGTACATCTAACTGTGGACAACTAGTTGTAGGTTACTAACGAGGACAGCTGACTTAATAAACTTAAAACATCAAAATATATTAAAAGTGTTGTAAATATATTTTGAACATACTTTGATATATATGTATATATTGTTATAGGTTCGTGAATCAACCAGTGGCCAAGTCTTACTTCCCGACGAAGTAAAAATCTGTGAAAGTGAGTTATAGTCCCACTTTTAAAATCTAATATTTTTGGGATGAGAATACATGCAGGTTTTATAAATGATTTACAAAATAGACACACGTACGTGAAACTACATTCTATGGTTGAATTATCGAAATCGAATATGCCCCTTTTTATTAAGTCTGGTAATCTAAGAATTAGGGAACAGACACCCTAATTGACGCGAATCCTAAAGATAGATCTATTGGGCCTAACAAACCCCATCCAAAGTATCGGATGCTTTAGTACTTCGAAATTTATATCATATCCGAAGGGTGTCCCGGAATGATGGGGATATTCTTATATATGCATTTTGTTAATGTCGGTTACCAGGTGTTCACCATATGAATGATTTTTATCTCTATGTATGGGATGTGTATTGAAATATGAAATCTTGTGGTCTATTGTTACGATTTGATATATATAGGTTAAACCTATAACTCACCAACATTTTTGTTGACGTTTTAAGCATGTTTATTCTCAGGTGATTATTAAGAGCTTCCGCTGTCGCATACTTAAATAAGGACAAGATTTGGAGTCCATGCTTGTATGATATTGTGTAAAAACTGCATTCAAGAAACTTATTTTGTTGTAACATATTTGTATTGTAAACCATTATGTAATGGTCGTGTGTAAACAGGATATTTTAGATTATCATTATTTGATAATCTACGTAAAGCTTTTTAAACCTTTATTGATGAAATAAAGGTTATGGTTTGTTTTAAAATGAATGCAGTCTTTGAAAAACGTCTCATATAGAAGTCAAAACCTCGCAACGAAATCAATTAATATGGAACGTTTTTAATCAATAAGAACGGGACATTTCAGTTGGTATCCGAGCGTTGGTCTTAGAGAACCAGAATTTTGCATTAGTGTGTCTTATCGAGTTTGTTAGGATGCATTAGTGAGTCTGGACTTCGACCGTGTTTACTTGAAAAATATTGGGAGGATTACCAATTCTCCGATGAATCGGATTCCGACGAGAATTCCGATGATGTTATAGAAATTACCCCAACTGAATTTAAAAAGGCAAAAGAAAATAATAAGGGAAAGGGCATAAAAATAGAGAAATCTAATTCCAACCCCGATGAACTTTATATGTATCGTCAACCCCCGAAGTCCTTAAGTTGTAACAATGACCCGGGAACCTCTAAACCACTAGGTTTTTCTAAACCAATGTGGATCACGACGGCTCGTATTAGGGGAACATCATATATCCCTAGAAACCTGGAAAAACGAACCAAAACCGAAGAAGAAGAAACAAGCGAGTCGGAATAAGATAGTTGTATTCGTGTGGTGTAATATATGTAATATAGTGTGCTTATGCTTTATGATATATGTAAAAATTGCTTGTATTAATAAGTATTTTTTTACGAATCTAACTCTTGTCTATTTTACAGTATAAAAACATAAATGGATAGACAACCCAATATTTTAAGAGACCTACCCGGAGACATGATTGATGAAATCTTGTCTAGAGTCGGTCAGAATTCTTCGGCACAACTATTTAAGGCGAGATCAGTTTGTAAGACATTCGAAGAACGTTCCAAGAATGCCTTGGTTTATAAAAGGCTTTCGTTCAGAAGATGGGGGATATCACATTGGGAAATCCATAAGTTACGATGTGTTTACTTTGACGCATATATTGCGGGGAACCCAAATGCTATTTTACGCAATGGGTTAAGAAATTATTTTGACTCAATATATCCGAATATTGGACTTCGTGATTTAGAAAAAGCGGCTAACATGCAACATAAAGAAGCATGTTATGCTTACGGATTAGTAATGTTCGCTTCTCACCAAAGTGAGAACAAGAACATCGGGCTACAACTATTAAACAAAACGTTCCCACAAGTGACGGAGTCGGTAATTGGGGTAAGAAATGAGGTTTTTAGATTGTTACGGGACTGTTGGACATTACGTAACCCTCGTCCCTTTGACGACGTTACAACACACAGTCTTATCAACGGCCATAATGGTTATGTTCCACAAGACCAAGGATGGGAAGTAGTCCTAGTAAAACCAGAATGCATGACTTGTTTCTGGACGTATGAATTACGTGTCTTTATTGCCTTTGCTGAACGACTTGTGTACTAGCTAGAATTATCTTCACAACCATCTTGTATCAAATTTATTGTGTGCTATATTTCATGCTATATGTAAAATAAGCGGTATTGTAAGTTTGTAAAATATTGTGTAAAAGTTTGAACGCGAAATATTATTATAATCAGTTTTTCATATAGAATTGTAGTAGTTGAATTGTATATTAGCTACTAAGTATGAACTTAACGGGTAGGTACTACCCGAATTTAAACTTATAAAACGCTAATATGAAGAAAAAGCTTTTATAAATGAGTTCATATTATGCTACGAAATACTATTAACTACTCTTAATATTCTGTATGATTAACTTGTTCCATTTAACTATTTTGAAGGAAATGGCACCGACTACTCGACACACCATGAATATGAATGAAGAGGAATTCCGTACTTTTCTAGCTTCAAACATAGCCGCAGTACAGGCTGCGCTACATACCAACAATAACCTTGGATCTAGCAGTACAGGAAATCGTGTAGGATGCACCTACAAAGAATTCACTGCCTGCAAACCTTTGGAATTTGATGGAACCGAAGGACCGATCGGATTGAAACGGTGGACCGAGAAGGTCGAATCGGTGTTTGCCATAAGTAAGTGTACTGAAGAGGACAAAGTAAAGTACGCTACGCATACCTTCACAGGTTCTGCGTTAACATGGTGGAATACCTATCTAGAGCAAGTGGGACAAGACGATGCGTACGCACTACCGTGGTCAGCATTCAAGCACTTGATGAACGAGAAGTACCGTCCCAGAACCGAGGTCAATAAGCTCAAGACAGAACTTAGAGGGTTACGAACCCAAGGATTTGATATTACCACGTACGAAAGACGATTCACAGAATTGTGCCTATTGTGTCCGGGAGCATTCGAAGATGAGGAAGAGAAGATCGACGCGTTTGTGAAAGGATTACCGGAAAGAATCCAAGAAGATATAAGTTCACACGAGCCCGCCTCCATACAACAGGCATGTAGAATGGCTCACAAACTCGTGAACCAGATTGAAGAAAGAATTAAAGAACAGACTGCTGAAGAGGCCAATGTGAAGCAAGTTAAAAGAAAGTGGGAGGAAAACGGTGATAAGAATCACCAATACAACAACAACAGCAATTACAACAATAATCGCAACAATTATCCCAACAATCGCAACATCAATCGCAACTACAACAAACGGCCCAACAACAACAACAACAACAACAATAGCAACTACAACAATCATCCCAACAACAATAATAACCGCAATAACAACAACAATCAGAAGCAGCTATGCCAAAGGTGTGAAAAGAATCACTCGGGGTTCTGCACCAAATTTTGCAACAAGTGTAAAAGAAATGGTCATAGCGCGGCGAAGTGTGAGGTCTACGGACCAGGGGTTAATAGAACGAAAGGAACAAATGGTGTCGGAACGAGTAATGGCGGAGCAGGTAGTGTCGGAGCAAGTTTTGCCAATGTAGTTTGTTATAAATGTGGAAAACCGGGCCACATTATTAGAAATTGCCCGAACCAGGAGATCACGAATGGACAAGGCCGTGGAAGAGTTTTCAATATTAATGCGGCAGAGGCACAGGAAGACCCGGAGCTTGTTACGGGTACGTTTCTTATTGACAATAAATCTGCTTACGTTTTATTTAATTCGGGTGCGGATAGAAGCTATATGAGTAGAGATTTTTGTGCTAAATTAAGTTGTCCATTGACGCCTTTGGATAGTAAATTTTTACTCGAATTAGCAAATGGTAAATTAATTTCAGCAGATAATATATGTCGGAATCGAGAAATTAAACTGGTTAGCGAAACATTTAAGATTGATTTGATACCAGTAGAGTTAGGGAGTTTTGATGTGATAATCGGTATGGACTGGTTGAAAGAAGTGAAAGCGGAGATCGTTTGTTACAAAAATGCAATTCGCATTATACGAGAAAAAGGAAAACCCTTAATGGTGTACGTAGAAAAGGGCAACACGAAGCTACATCTTATTAGTAATTTGAAGGCACAAAAACTAATAAGAAAAGGTTGCTATGCTGTTCTAGCACACGTCGAGAAAGTACAAACTGAAGAAAAGAGCATCAATGATGTTCCCGTCGCAAAAGAATTTCCTGATGTATTTCCGAAAGAATTACCAGGATTACCCCCACATCGATCCGTTGAATTTCAAATAGATCTTGTACCAGGAGCTGCACCAATAGCTCGTGCTCCTTACAGACTCGCACCCAGCGAGATGAAAGAACTACAAAGCCAATTACAAGAACTTTTAGAGCGTGGTTTCATTTGACCAAGCACATCACCGTGGGGAGCTCCTGTTTTGTTTGTCAAGAAGAAAGATGGTACATTCAGGTTGTGTATCGACTACCGAGAGTTGAACAAACTTACCATCAAGAACCGCTACCCACTACCGAGAATCGACGACTTATTTGATCAACTACAAGGCTCGTCTGTTTATTCAAAGATTGACTTACGTTCCAGGTATCATCAAATGCGGGTGAAAGAAGATGATATTCCAAAGACTGCTTTCAGAACACGTTACGGTCATTACGAGTTTATGGTCATGCCGTTTGGTTTAACTAATGCACCAGCTGTGTTCATGGACCTTATGAACCGAGTGTGTGGACCATACCTTGACAAGTTTGTCATTGTTTTCATTGATGACATACTTATTTACTCAAAGAATGACCAAGAACACGGTGAACATTTGAGAAAGGTGTTAGAAGTATTGAGGAAGGAAGAATTGTACGCTAAGTTTTCAAAGTGTGCATTTTGGTTGGAAGAAGTTCAATTCCTCGGTCACATATTGAACAAAGAAGGTATTAAGGTGGATCCGGCAAAGATAGAAACTGTTGAAAAGTGGGAAACCCCGAAAACTCCGAAACACATACGCCAGTTTTTAGGACTAGCTGGTTACTACAGAAGGTTCATCCAAGACTTTTCCAGAATAGCAAAACCCTTGACTGCATTAACGCATAAAGGGAAGAAATTTGAATGGAATGATGAACAAGAGAAAGCGTTTCAGTTATTGAAGAAAAAGCTAACTACGGCACCTATATTGTCATTGCCTGAAGGGAATGATGATTTTGTGATTTATTGTGATGCATCAAAGCAAGGTCTCGGTTGTGTATTAATGCAACGAACGAAGGTGATTGCTTATGCGTCTAGATAATTGAAGATTCACGAACAAAATTATACGACGCATGATTTGGAATTAGGCGCGGTTGTTTTTGCATTAAAGACTTGGAGGCACTACTTATATGGGGTCAAAAGTATTATATATACCGACCACAAAAGTCTTCAACACATATTTAATCAGAAACAACTGAATATGAGGCAGCGTAGGTGGATTGAATTATTGAATGATTACGACTTTGAGATTCGTTACCACCCGGGGAAGGCAAATGTAGTAGCCGATGCCTTGAGCAGGAAGGACAGAGAACCCATTCGAGTAAAATCTATGAATATAATGATTCATAATAACATTACAACTCAAATAAAGGAGGCACAACAAGGAGTTTTAAAAGAGGGAAATTTAAAGGATGAAATACCCAAAGGATCGGAGAAGCATCTTAATATTCGGGAAGACGGAACCCGGTATAGGGCTGAAAGGATTTGGGTACCAAAATTTGGAGATATGAGAGAAATGGTACTTAGAGAAGCTCATAAAACCAGATACTCAATACATCCTGGAACGGGGAAGATGTACAAGGATCTCAAGAAACATTTTTGGTGGCCGGGTATGAAAGCCGATGTTGCTAAATACGTAGGAGAATGTTTGACGTGTTCTAAGGTCAAAGCTGAGCATCAGAAACCATCAGGTCTACTTCAACAACCCGAAATCCCGGAATGGAAATGGGAAAACATTACCATGGATTTCATCACTAAATTGCCAAGGACTGCAAGTGGTTTTGATACTATTTGGGTAATAGTTGATCGTCTCACCAAATCAGCACACTTCCTGCCAATAAGAGAAGATGACAAGATGGAGAAGTTAGCACGACTGTATTTGAAGGAAGTCGTCTCCAAACATGGAATACCAATCTCTATTATCTCTGATAGGGATGACAGATTTATTTCAAGATTCTGGCAGACATTACAGCAAGCATTAGGAACTCGTCTAGACATGAGTACTGCCTATCATCCACAAACTGATGGGCAGAGCGAAAGGACGATACAAACGCTTGAAGACATGCTACGAGCATGTGTTATTGATTTCGGAAACAGTTGGGATCGACATCTACCGTTAGCAGAATTTTCCTACAACAACAGCTACCATTCAAGCATTGAGATGGCGCCGTTTGAAGCACTTTATGGTAGAAAGTGCAGGTCTCCGATTTGTTGGAGTGAAGTGGGGGATAGACAGATTACGGGTCCGGAGATTATACAAGAAACTACCGAGAAGATCATCCAAATTCAACAACGGTTGAAAACCGCCCAAAGTCGACAAAAGAGCTACGCTGACATTAAAAGAAAAGATATAGAATTTGAAATTGGAGAGATGGTCATGCTTAAAGTTGCACCTTGGAAAGGCGTTGTTCGATTTGGTAAACGAGGGAAATTAAATCCAAGGTATATTGGACCATTCAAGATTATTGATCGTGTCGGACCAGTAGCTTACCGACTAGAGTTACCTCAACAACTCGCGGCTGTACATAACACTTTCCACGTCTCGAATTTGAAGAAATGTTTTGCTAAAGAAGATCTCACTATTCCGTTAGATGAAATCCAAATCAACGAAAAACTTCAATTCATCGAAGAACCCGTCGAAATAATGGATCGTGAGGTTAAAAGACTTAAGCAAAACAAGATACCAATTGTTAAGGTTCGATGGAATGCTCGTAGAGGACCCGAGTTCACCTGGGAGCGTGAAGATCAGATGAAGAAGAAATACCCGCATCTATTTCCAGAAGATTCGTCAACACCTTCAACAGCTTAAAATTTCGGGACGAAATTTATTTAACGGGTAGGTACTGTAGTGACCCGAACTTTTCCATGTTTATATATATTAATTGAGATTGATATTTACATGATTAAATGTTTCCAACATGTTAAGCAATCAAACTTGTTAAGACTTGATTAATTGAAATATGTTTCATATAGACAATTGACCACCCAAGCTGACCGGTGATTCACGAACGTTAAAACTTGTAAAAACTATATGATGACATATATATGGATATATATATATATATATAGTTAACATGATACTATGATAAGTAAACATATCATTAAGTATATTAACAATGAACTACATATGTAAAAACAAGACTACTAACTTAATGATTTTTAAACGAGACATATATGTAACGATTATCGTTGTAAAGACATTTAATGTATATATATCATATTAAGAGATATTCATACATGATAATATCATGATAATATGATAATTTAAAATCTCATTTGATATTATAAACATTGGGTTAACAACATTTAACAAGATCGTTAACCTAAAGGTTTCAAAACAACACTTACATGTAACGACTAACGATGACTTAACGACTCAGTTAAAATGTATATACATGTAGTGTTTTAATATGTATTTATACACTTTTGAAAGACTTTAATACACTTATCAAAATACTTCTACTTAACAAAAATGCTTACAATTACATCCTCGTTCAGTTTCATCAATAATTCTACTCGTATGCACCCGTATTCGTACTCGTACAATACACAGCTTTTAGATGTATGTACGATTGGTATATACACTCTAATGATCAGCTCTTAGCAGCCCATGTGAGTCACCTAACACATGTGGGAACCATCATTTGGCAACTATCATGAAATATTAAATTACAAAAATATGAGTAATCATTCATGACTTATTTACATGAAAACAAAATTACATATCCTTTATATCTAATCCATACACCAACGACCAAAAACACCTACAAACACTTTAATTCTTCAATTTTCTTCATCTAATTGATCTCTCTCAAGTTCTATCTTCAAGTTCTAAGTATTCTTTATTAATTCCAAAAGTTCTAGTTTCATAAAATCAAGAATACTTTCAAGTTTGCTAGCTCACTTCCAATCTTGTAAGGTGATCATCCAACCTCAAGAAATCTTTGTTTCTTACAGTAGGTTATCATTCTAATACAAGGTAATAATCATATTCAAACTTTGGTTCAATTTCTATAACTATAACAATCTTATTTCAAGTGATGATCTTACTTGAACTTGTTTTCGTGTCATGATTCTGCTTCAAGAACTTCGAGCCATCCAAGGATCCATTGAAGCTAGATCCATTTTTCTCTTTTCCAGTAGGTTTATCCAAGGAACTTAAGGTAGTAATGATGTTCATAACATCATTCGATTCATACATATAAAGCTATCTTATTCGAAGGTTTAAACTTGTAATCACTAGAACATAGTTTAGTTAATTCTAAACTTGTTCGCAAACAAAAGTTAATCCTTCTAACTTGACTTTTAAAATCAACTAAACACATGTTCTATATCTATATGATATGCTAACTTAATGATTTAAAACCTGAAAACACGAAAAACACCGTAAAACCGGATTTACGCCGTCGTAGTAACACCGCGGGCTGTTTTGGGTTAGTTAATTAAAAACTATGATAAACTTTGATTTAAAAGTTGTTATTCTGAGAAAATGATTTTTATTATGAACATGAAACTATATCCAAAAATTATGGTTAAACTCAAAGTGGAAGTATGTTTTCTAAAATGGTCATCTAGACGTCGTTCTTTCGACTGAAATGACTACCTTTACAAAAAACGACTTGTAACTTATTTTTCCGACTATAAACCTATAATTTTTCTGTTTAGATTCATAAAATAGAGTTCAATATGAAACCATAGCAATTTGATTCACTCAAAACGGATTTAAAATGAAGAAGTTATGGGTAAAACAAGATTGGATAATTTTTCTCATTTTAGCTACGTGAAAATTGGTAACAAATCTATTCCAACCATAACTTAATCAACTTGTATTGTATATTATGTAATCTTGAGATACCATAGACACGTATACAATGTTTCGACCTATCATGTCGACACATCTATATATATTTCGGAACAACCATAGACACTCTATATGTGAATGTTGGAGTTAGCTATACAGGGTTGAGGTTGATTCCAAAATATATATAGTTTGAGTTGTGATCAATACTGAGATACATTTACACTGGGTCGTGGATTGATTCAAGATAATATTTATCGATTTATTTATGTACATCTAACTGTGGACAACTAGTTGTAGGTTACTAACGAGGACAGCTGACTTAATAAACTTAAAACATCAAAATATATTAAAAGTGTTGTAAATATATTTTGAACATACTTTGATATATATGTATATATTGTTATAGGTTCGTGAATCAACCAGTGGCCAAGTCTTACTTCCCGACGAAGTAAAAATCTGTGAAAATGAGTTATAGTCCCACTTTTAAAATCTAATATTTTTGGGATGAGAATACATGCAGGTTTTATAAATGATTTACAAAATAGACACAAGTACGTGAAACTACATTCTATGGTTGAATTATCGAAATCGAATATGCCCCTTTTTATTAAGTCTGGTAATCTAAGAATTAGGGAACAGACACCCTAATTGACGCGAATCCTAAAGATAGATCTATTGGGCCTAACAAACCCCATCCAAAGTACCGGATGCTTTAGTACTTCGAAATTTATATCATATCCAAAGGGTGTCCCGGAATGATGGGGATATTCTTATATATGCATTTTGTTAATGTCGGTTACCAGGTGTTCACCATATGAATGATTTTTATCTCTATGTATGGGATGTGTATTGAAATATGAAATCTTGTGGTCTATTGTTACGATTTGATATATATAGGTTAAACCTATAACTCACCAACATTTTTGTTGACGTTTTAAGCATGTTTATTCTCAGGTGATTATTAAGAGCTTCCGCTGTCGCATACTTAAATAAGGACAAGATTTGGAGTCCATGCTGGTATGATATTGTGTAAAAACCGCATTCAAGAAACTTATTTTGTTGTAACATATTTGTATTGTAAACCATTATGTAATGGTCGTGTGTAAACAGGATATTTTAGATTATCATTATTTGATAATCTACGTAAAGCTTTTTAAACCTTTATTGATGAAATAAAGGTTATGGTTTGTTTTAAAATGAATGCAGTCTTTGAAAAACGTCTCATATAGAGGTCAAAACCTCGCAACGAAATCAATTAATATGGAACGTTTTTAATCAATAAGAACGGGACATTTCAATGTAAGCCGTGGATTAATCGTTAAAAAAAACTTAAACTCGTTAGTACAGGACATACATGGTTAGGTTCACAGTCGACATGTTTGGACTAAAAACATGTAATAAGCACACACGAATACTTTATTAAACATGCATATTGATGTTCTCAAATGTTATTGTCTTAAACATTCAACTACTCAACCATAGAAATTTTTCATGGGAGTTTGTTAGAATTCTTCGCTCGAATCATCATCCTTCTCATTTCCTGACCTACAGGTCAAGTTTCTGATCACTCATTTCAGTAATTTCTTCACATTTGATTCCTTTTTCAGACTTTTGATTTGATTCTGATATATCTTATCCATCTTGGCATTGACCCCAAGATCCCTTACCGATTCATTTTCTTCTTCATTTTCACTGTCTGATATCTCAATAGCTCCTCTGCTTGTTCCTGCCTCATTGGTAGTTCTTCTTCGTTTGGATGTTGATCCTCCTGTTGTTTTTGGTGGTAGGATTGGTTTATGAGTGAGTGGAAGAGAGTCATCACTTGTGATTTTGAGGTGCCTAAACAGTTTGTTTAGATGCATTCCATAAGGAAATCCTCGAGTTGTTTCGGTGATGAGTCCACTCATCCTGGTTGCCATCAAATAGGAAATATTTACTTTAATTCCATTTTCCAAGCACCACAAGAGAGCAACTTGAGTAGCATGAATGTTTGAGTGATTTCCTGATCTGCAGTAGATGTTGCAGTCAATGACTTTATTCCAAACTTCATACTCAGATGAAAGATGTCTTCCCATTACTCCATACATCTCGATCTCATCTTGAGGAGCACTTTCTTTGCATAGTGTATCTATCACTGCCGTTTTGTTGGAGATAAAATTTGGGAGATATGCCAGTCCATGATGTGAACTGAAGAATTCTTCACCATCTGTTGGAACTTGGAGAATTCGACCGAAATCTACAAAAGAGTAGCGATAATTTATCCCTTGAAGACTAAAGGAGACTACATTATTCACGAAGTTGAAATTTGCATAAAATTCGCGAATGAGAGATGGATAAATGGGACCATCAAGAGTGATAAATGCTTCCCATCGAAGAGTTTTGAATTGTGTAACAAGCTCTGGCATTTGATCGTGGGCAACTTTTCTTCCTTCAGTGCTAGGACGTCTAGAGAGAAACCAAGCATTGTACTTAATTCTATCTGTAGGATCTGACGGTGGGTCGTATGAGTCCTTTCTTCTTGGTTCGTTTCCTCTTGCCATTTTCTACACAATGACACTTCAGATTAGTTCAAGGTGTATAATTCAATTGTAAGCAACAATTTTTGCAAACTTTAATTATCATCAATACTTAGGTGTTTTGATGTTAATATTCTTCACATTTTCACTCTTCAATAGTGTCAATGAGTTTGCAACTAGATTAAGATTTTCACAAGGTTCATATGTGTTCTAGACTTTTGAGATCATCATCAACACATGTTTTGACATCTAACATTATTACACTCAATTTGCAACAATGTTGTTTATATCATATGAACAATGCTTCTATGAAAATCTAACCTAGATGTATAATGAACCCTAGAATTAGTCATTGTTAAATTAAATGTAACGACCCTACTTTTTCCGTTATCTTTTACCGTTAATTATTTAACGACCGTTAACTATTGTTCTTGCCACGTCATTTCTATGACCTATATTATTATTTTTGTAATAATATATATATTAATTATTATGTGCTATGTGAATATTTGTATTCATATTTTAAGATATACGTTTCTACGTGTCGCGGGTTTCTATCCGGCGAATCTTTTCGGTTTTCAAACCAACGGTCGAGCTTTTGGGATTTTTGAGTCCTAAATATTTTAAATATGATATTTTAATATCATATGATTATATATAGTATTTATATATATTTTTCGTCGCGTATTTGTTATCTCTCCGAATTTTCAATCGCGTAGTCGTGTTTTCGCGTTTCGGGTTTCGTTCGGGCATTCGGGCCACAAGGAAATTATCATTTATCATTTTTGGCCCACTTATGGGGCCCACCCCATACCCATTGGCTGAATTAGGGAGGGGGAGTACTCCCTTGATTTTCCATTTTTTTTTCCATTTCATTATTCATTTCACTTCTAAAACACCAAAACCTAATACTTAGAATTTTGCTCTCGTTTTTCTCTCCTCCCTCCTCTTTGCCATCGCCACACCACCACCCCAACATCATCATCATCAATTAAAAAGATTGTTTGAATCATCAATTCATATACATAAACGGATTCTACGCGTTCTCCTCTACACGATTACATCACTTGATTCTTGATTAGGGTATAAACCCTAACCCTAGATTTTTAATTTTTCTTTACTTTTCTGTATTTTGATGTTATATTGATAGTATGATGCTTATATGTTATTGTAATGTTGATTGTATGCGTAGAAATGCTCGATTATATATGTTTTCGGTTTGATTAATTTGGGACAGCAGCATTTTTGTTCATTTATGGTTATGTAACTGATATAAAAGTGAAATTAAAGTGTTTAGATGAGTTCCTCTCATCAAGACATTAATTTTAGACTCCGGATTCATGTCATTTCGATTCCCGGAACTCTAGATATGATTAAAATAGTATTTTGTTGGAATTAAATTGTGAAAACGAATTGAACCAGGTTTGGTCCGACTTTGTGACCACTTTTGGAGTCTTTAAGGTGTACTAGTGTATTAGGATTGATGATGGGATGAACTTTCATGTTCGGGTCATCTAAATCCGAGCCACGGATCACCCGTTATGACTAAAACGTGTTTTTGAACGGATTAAAGTTCCAAGTGGGGTAATGGCTGATCATCACGACTTGGTTACTGTTCTTGGAGTGTTCTTGAGTACACCAAAGTGTCGGGTGGTGATGTGTGCAGAGGTGTATATGAAATAGCTTTATATTTTACTAGGAAAAACTATTAAATATGATACAATTTTACACAAGATATTTATTTATTTATAGAATGGATATACCTAAACCTTGCTACAACACTTATAGGCAGTGTACCTAATCGTACAGTAGTATAGTTTTTAGTAAGTCTGGTTCGTCCACAGGGAATCTTTTAAACAAAGCTTAACGCTATATTAGTTTTAATTTATAAAAATACAAATATATATATAAGTAATATTATTATTATAAAGGGGGGTTTTTACCGTTTAATGACCGGTTTGTCGCTTTTAAAAACTTTAGTCGCAGTTAAAACCTAATGTAAAATAATAAAAATAAATATAACTTAATTTAAAGTGTAAAGTAAATAACGATAAGGAAATTGCGATAAATAAAAGTGCGATAAAATAAAATTGCGATAATTAAAAAGTACGATAATTAAAAGTGCAATTAAATACAATAACAATAAATAAAAGTGTGATAATTAAAAGTGCAATTAAATATAAAATAAAGGAAATTAAATATGAAATAAAAGAATTATGCTTATTTAAACTTCCGTAATCATGATGTTTGACGTGTTGATTTTAGTTTTATGCCCATGGGTTAATTGTCCTTTATCCTGGATTATTTAATATGTCCGTCTAGTTTTTGTCCATAACAGTCCATCAGTCATAAATATAAAGTGCGAGTATCCTCGTCAAATTATCCTTATACCCGAAGTCAAATATTCCAACTAATTGGGGACTTAAACTGTAACGAGATTTTAATACTTTTTTTAATAATTACACCAGGTTATCGACTGCGTGTAACCCAAGGTTTTAATACTTTGTTATCAATTATGCCAAGTGTCCTTGTACATAATTTCACCCATGTTTTAATAATTCCATAGACTATTAATCCATTCTCGTGTCCGGTTAAATGAACGATTATTCGTACATATAAATATCCCGCCCATCGTGTCCGATCGAGTGTATATGGTTATTTATCGGGACGTCCAATTGTAAATCTTTATATTAAAATTAACAAACTATCATTTAGTTAAACAAATATAAAACCCATTAATAGCCCATAGTCTAATTTCCACAAGTGTCGTTCTTTTGTCCAAACCCCAATTATGGTACAAAACCCAATTACCCAATTTTAATATTTAGCCCAACATCATGATTACTTCGATTTAAATAAGCATAATAATATCTTAGCTACGAGACATTAAATTAAAAAGGTTGAACATAACTTACAATGATTAAAAATAGCGTAGCATTACACGGACAGAATTTCGACTTACACCCTTACAACATTCGCTAACATACCCTTATTATTAGAAATTAAAATTAAAATTAAAATTAAAATATAAATATATATATATATATATATATATATATATATATATATATATATATATATATATATATATATATATATATATATATATACACATTTAGATAGAGAGATTAAAGGATATATATAACGTTCAGAATGCGCGAGCTTTTATAGGCATTTTCAGAATTTGGGGCTCCGCGAGTCGCGGTATTTTTGCCCTTCAAACTCCGCAAGTCGCGGAGATCGTAAATCCAGCTCACACAAGTTTGGATCCTAGTCTGCCGACGGTTTTAATATATAAATATAATATATATATAATTTATATAAGTAATTATATATTATATTATATTTATATACATAGTTAACTTGTAATTTTTAGTCCGTTGCGTCGAGCGTTGAGAGTTGACTCTGGTCCCGGTTCTGGATTTTCGAACGTCCTTGCGTACAATTTAATATCTTGTACTTTGCGTTTTGAATCCTGTACTCTTGTAATTCTGAGACGTTTCTTATCAATAATTGGAACCTCTTTGATTGTATTTTGTACTTTTAAACTTTTTGGTCGTTTGCGTCTTCAATTCGTCGAATCTGTCTTTTGTCTTCACCTTTTATTATTTAAACGAATATCACTTGTAAATAGGACAATTGCAACTAAAAGCTTGTCTTTCTTGAGGGATAATGCTATGAAATATATGTTCGTTTTTATCATTATCAGGTGGTTTGATTAGAGGGAGGTATATATAAGGCTCGCCGAAAACCGACGCCCGGGGCTCAAGATATGACCCGATGAACTTTTAATTAAAACTTATGGTTAATTATTAAAACTTATGAGATAAATAATGATTTTTATTATTATTAAATTACTTATGATATAAAAAGTAATTATTATAATTTAAGACTTATGATATATATTTATTATATCATTATTTAATTACATATGATTTAATTAACATTTAATTAAACTTAATAATACTTTTATTATTAATGAAAAATACTTATGATAAGTATTAAACTTATATTATGAGATTATTATTATAAGACTTATAATAAGGATTAATTAATTATTTAATTATTATAAGACTTAGTTATTATTTAATTATAATTTAATTATTAAATACTTATGATTTAATAATTATAATTAGAAACTTATGATATGATTAATAATTCATTATTAATTAATAATACTTATGATATGATTTAAAATTTATTATTAATTAATAATACTTATATTATGACTAATAATTAATTAATTAATTAAATACTTATGTTATATTAATTATATCATTTAAACTTATGTTAACTTTAATAATTCATTTTAATTTAATTAAACTTATGTTATGACATAATTATATATATTTAACTTTAATTAACATTATAACTTATATTATTATTACAACTTATACTTTTAAAATTAACGTTGGCTATATTTGACCAAGGTTGACTTTTGAGTTGATTTTCGGTTGACTTTGACTTTTAGTTGACTTTTGTTGACTTTCTAATTAAGGAAACTTTCCTAAAATAGAAACTTTCCTAAAATAGAAACTTTCCTAAAATAGAAACTTTCCAAAAATAGAAACTTTCCTAAAATAGAAATTTTCTAAAAATGGAAACTTGCTAAAAATAGAAACTTTCTAAAAATAGAAAGTGTGTGTCCGTACGCTATTTTGATCAAACCAATGCATGTTGAGTGTTGTTCTATGCCTACTTGCAACATGTACCATAGCTATCATACTAAGACTTGACCTAAGTTAGTTATTTATATCGACCAGCTTTATTTATAGGTCGGTGTTGTGATCATTCCTGATCACTTTACTTCATTTGCTGTTCGCTTATTGTGTGGTTACTTCGTTTACTATTAAGGTGAGTTATAGTCCAGTTTTTACATACTTTTCAAAGTATATTTTTGGGATGTGATTACATGCATTTTGTTTTACGTTTAGACACAAGTGACAATTAAATTTGAATTATTCGTTATGAGTTGAACAAAAATATTCCCTAGTCTGGTAACTGTAATAACTGATTTCTACTGGTGAACGCAAATCCTACGGATAGATCTATCGGGTTTGACAACCCCATTTCGAGCTAGTCGCGCTAGCAATTTATAATCGGAATGTTTAGTACTTCGTATTTTATTGTAGATACACTGTTCAGTGTATAATATTTATTGTGTTTGGCATGGGTAAATAAAGGGTTAAGTGGTTACCAGGTGGCTCATTGATAATGGATTAATGTTTTATGTTTTCTAACATTTTAAATCTTGTGGTCTAAAGTTTATTCAATTATTTAAACCTATAATTCACTCAACCTTTGTGTTGACAGTTTACTCGCATGTTTTCACAGGTACTTGAGTTTATGTGATGCTTCCGCTGTGTTAGAAGAGTCTGCATGCATTTGGGCAGATTTTGTTAAACAATTATGAAACTTTAAACTTGCATTCTGTTTTTGGAATAATTTAAACTTGTGGGTTTGCTGACAATGTTTTATGTCAACTTTGGTTATTTAATATGTTGGGTTATTTAAACTACATATTTTGGTATATTTTCCTTTTTGGGAAATTTTTGAAATAAAAGAATGCAATGTCGTTTATTAAATTCATTTAAGTTCGATCAAGCTGTGGGACCAAGTGACGGAACCATTAAGTGTATTGACGGGGCCATCATAGTTGGTATCAGAGTTCTGGCTGTAGGGAACTAGGCGGTCTTAATGTGATCAACCCGTGGTTTTTAGGGTGCATTAGAGTCTAGTCTACAGCCCGACCCTTTTGCTATAGCATTATTATGCATTTCATTTCGTATGAGTTATATCATAAGCATTTATTCTATGTTGTATGTGGTTTGCGGTTTTACTGTTTGCAAATGTCGACTTCGAGCAATAACTCCGTTCCTGCTCCTGCTCCTTCGGCTGCTGCCAGGCGCCGTGCTGATCAACCTTTGATCGATGATCCTGTTAACTATTACATGGCCACCATCACTCACATGACTAGAGCTTACAACTACAGGATGCGTATTAATGCCCTCAACGACTGTATGTGTACCTTGCCGCATAACGAGGCGATGGACGAGATTCGAGCTAGTATGGATTTGTTTGTCAGTTTCAAACATAATGTTAGGTTCGAGAACCGAAAGCGTAACCGTGAGGTGGATGCTAAGTTCGAGGCTCTCGAGAGCATAGTTCGTGGTTTGAAGACAGAGTTGGAGGAGGTGAAGGGAAAGTTGCGGAAGTATGAGACTCCTGCCGAGACTCATACCGGCCCAGCTTATCACACCCGCTCTAAGCAAATGTGATATGATGATTCATGATTGATTATTTATTTCATAAGACTTAATGTCCTTTTATACATACATTTTTGGGTTATGTACGGCGTTTTGCTGAGGATTTTATTAAGGTTTTGTTATGGGATATTTTCATTATGTATGGATGGTTATTTCTTTATGATATCTATTATCATTATCATATTTTATTTCTGATGTTGTGACTCTTGGCATGTTATATTATGCGTAATGTAGATCATGTATGTTAGGTGCTATGTATGTTGTATGATTTTATCATAAAATATGTATGCAAGTGGTGGTTATTTCTATAACGATCATAACTGTCATGTTATTACTCAGAGTGTTCGTTGACTATTATTTTAATGGTTAATCTTTTTGTGCTCGATCTATTCCTTTTAACACTAGTATTATTCTTAGTACTAACAGTTGTGTTATTCTGTTTTGAAGATCATGCCTCCCCGCGAGTCCAACGAAGCCCGTATGCAACGTCTTATCTCCGAAGGAATAGCAGCTGCTATGGCAGCTAATACTAATGCTAATGCGAATAACAACAACCAGGTGGGATGCTCCCACAAAACGTTCATGGCAAGTCGTCCACAAGAATTTAGTGGTACTGAAGGACCCATTAGACTTACTAGTTGGTTCGAAAAGATTGAGTCTATTTTCAGGGTTAGCCGAGTCCGAGAGGAGGACAAGGTTAGTTTTGCTAGCTGCACTCTTAAGGATAGTGCATTGACTTGGTGGAACAACTTGGTTAGTAGTTTGGGTAATGATGTGGCATATGGTTTGACTTGGAACAACTTTAAAGAAAGAATGATCAACCGTTATCGCCCTAGGGGTGAACTTAAGAAGTTAGAAGCTGAACTTAAGAACTTGAAAATGAAGGGCACCAAATTAAATGCCTATGAGCAAAGGTTCTTCGAGTTGACTTTGTTGTGCCCTAATGTTTATGCTGATGAGAACCTTAAGATTGAAGCTTATATTGATGGGTTATCCGAGAAAATTGAGCATGGGGTTGACTCTAGTGAGCCCCAGACTATTGAAGTTGCTATGTCTATGGCTCATTAACTCAATGATAAGATTTTGAGGAGAAGTAAGGCTGCTGTGACCGATGCCGGTGAGGAAGTTGTTAAGAAGGCTGATAATGGGAAAAGGAAGTGGGATAATAACCGCAACCAGAACCAAGGTCAGTAGAAGAAACAAGATACTTCTGGTTCTAATAACCGTAATCAGCGTGTTTGTCCTCGGTGTTATAAGGCTCATGAGGGTTATTGTACGGTTACTTGTAAGAGGTGTTCCAAGCAGGGACACATTGCTAAAGATTGTACGGTGCTTCTGCCGGGTTCTGCTACTCCTGCTACGGGTGGTAGTAATAATGCCAATAATAATGGTGGTAATGGTAATGTGAAGCCGATAAATGGTGGGAATCAGAGGGTGTGTTATGAATGCGGTAAGCCGGGGCATTTCCACGATGCCTGCCCTAACAAGAAGACTACTGAGAATGCACGTGGAAGAGCATTCAACTTTAATGCCAGGGATGCTGAGGAAGATCCTAAACTTGTTACGGGTACGTTCTCGGTCAACGATTTATCAGTTTATGTCCTATTTGATTCTGGGACTGATTTGAGTTTTGTGTCGAGTAAATTAAGTCCAAAAATCAAAACACCGTTAACTCCTTTAGACAATACTTATGTTGTTGAGATAGCTAATGGTAAAGTGCTTACTGCTAAGACTGTGTATCGTAAATGTAACATTAATTTGGCTGGTAGAGACTTTGAGATAGATTTGATACCGATTGAACTTGGTAGTTTTGATGTTGTTATTGGAATGGATTGGTTGTCTGCGAATCGTGCTGAGATTGTGTGTTATGATAAAGCTATTCGTATTACTAATGTGGCGACCGTGCAACTTTTTTTCCACAAAACTGCGTTGCAATTCAGTTTGGGGTTTCACGGTTGACTATGCGGTCGACCGTACCTCGACCGTGTGTTTAGCTGAACTTTTGATTTCATTCTTTAACTTATGCTTGACTTGGTCGTTTGCAAGATAAAGTATGGATTAGTGACCTTGTGTGTTTTATGTTAAGATGTCAGTCATTACTTATGCATATGCGTGTGTCATCATCAAAACATATTCCATATTCTTTGGTTAATCATACTTAAGTTTATCGTTTAGTGCATTAACCCACATTCAACCAACATATATATATATATATGTGTGTGTGTGTGTGTGTGTGTGTGTGTGTGTGTGCGCGCGCGTGTGTGTGCGCGCGTGTGCGTGTGTGTTATAAAATAATCTAGCTACTGCTATTAAATTACTTTGTTGTTGTTTGTATGTATGTATGTTTTTTGCTACTGCTATTAATTACTTGAAGCTACTGCTATTATATGTGTATATGTTTATATGCGTACAAAACAAATTGAAGCTAAAAGTTTCTATTCTTGAAGGTATCGGGGGAAAAGAAAAGTACAAAAAAACACTTGAAGAAGCAAGAAAAATAACGGTGTTCATTTATTCACCACATGTCATTGGCTTTAATGCGGAAATACACAACTAAAACACATGTTTTTGAGTGAGAAATGGGAAAAATGTAGCTTATCAAAGAGAAAGAAAGGGAAAGACGTTAAATCTTTTGTGAGTGCCGACAAAACTTGGGCCGTTGTGGCAAGATGTCCAAGTGTTTTTGAACCTTTAGTCAAAGTCTTAAGGATAGTAGATGCCGATTGGAAGCCTTTCATGGGTTTCCTACATGGTGAGCTTAAGAAGGCACAACAACAAATCAAAGAAGTTTTGAACAATAATCCAGAAATATATAATCCCACCATGGAAGTCGTATCAACTAAGATGAAAGGTAGACTTGATACATGCCTACATTTGGCGGCTTATTTTTTGAACATGTTTTATCTTTATAACGATGTAAATATCCTATGATGAACTTGCGAATGATGCGGTTGTTGAATTTACTGAGAAATTGTATCCCGAAGATCATGATATGCAAGATACAATATGTAATGAGGAGTTGCCAATTTACAAGCTTAAGGGAGAGAAGTTTAGTCGGATAGTTGCAATTAAAGGATGTGAGGTGAACGATTCTAAATTTAATCAAGGTAATGCATTTCATATCTGATATTTCTGATTTTATACTACTGCTGCTACTTTTTGTTTGTTCAGTTTATACATCAGCTGCTACTTTTTTGTTTGTTCAGTTTCATACAGTTGCTGCTACTTTTTGTTTTTTCAGTTTCATATCTGCTGCTGCTACTTTTTGTTTGTTCAGTTTATACATCAGCTGCTACTTTTTTGTTTGTTCAGTTTCATACAGTTGCTGCTACTTTTTGTTTTTTCAGTTTCATATCTGCTGCTAGTCTGCTACTTACTTTTTTTCTTTGTAAGTTGAACCAAGTCAGTGGTTTACTTGAATTATTGGTTTACAGAATGTTTGACCTTGAATTGTAGCGAATTGGTGGTCAAACTATGGTGCCTCAACTCCTAATTTGAGAAAAAGTTGCAATGAGTATACTTTCTTTAACCACCGCCTCATCGGGTTGCGAAAGAAACTGGAGCACATTCGAAGTGGATAGTGACTATAAGTGTTTAGTAATCTATTCGAAGTGGATAGTGACTATAAGTGTTTAGTAATCTATTTATTTTTAAGTTATATTTATTTGTTGGCTTATTTTAACTTTGTAGATCCATACGAAAAAGAGAAATAGGCTCGAGGAACAATCTTGTCTATGCTTTATTCAATGCTAATTTAATGAATAAAAGCGAAAGAAGAAATGAACGAGTAGGTCATGATATACTTTTATCGCTTGATGATGTTGCAAATGAGGCGCAATATTAGATTGTTATTAGATTGTTGATGAAGGATTGACTTACGAGGTGATTGGTGAGGCTATGAGTGTGAATGAAGCTAATGAACCTCGAAGAAGTTGTAAAAGGACGCGGGAACTTTTCGAAGATGATTTCGAGTCGGCGAGTGAGGAGGAAGTAAATGAAGAGTTTGAGTATGAGTCTGATGGAGTTGAAATCTGTGAACAACATTATGAACCGTATAAGGACTTCGACATTGAAGAAGATTGATCAAGAATGACATGCTCTATTAACATGTTGTTTTTGTTCATAAACTGCTGCTATATTGTTCATGACCTGCTGTTTTTAGACGTTTACTTTACTGACTTGCTGTTATTTGTATCATTTACTTACTATTTGATGTTTAAAATTGCTAGTACTATTTATGTAAGTCTCATACAAAGTATTGAATCAAGCATAGAACCAACATATATACACTTTCGGGAAATATATTACAACATTATATATATATATATATATATATATATATATATATATATATATATATATATATATATATATATATATATATATATATATATATATATATATATATATACCCATATTAAAAAACTAAAAAGTCAACAAAATATATCTGAGTTCTCCTCGAGTCGCCGATAACTCCTCAAAAATCTCTTGCCGAGTTCTCCCCAATTCGCGAGTTTTACAACCTTGGCACACATACATACAATTATCGTACTCACCTCGATATAGCACAAGTAATCGCCAAATGAACTTATTCGCCGGTTCCAACACCAACAATTAGCCTATAAGAAATGGTTTCCAATAAGCTAACATTCACAACAAGTAAACACATCACACTAATCACACTACTCACACACAAGTGCAACTTGACCCAATTGCACTTGACACCCCTGACTTCCTAAAGTTGATCCATAATCACCACACCACACAAGTGCAACTTGACCCAATTGCACTTGACACCCCAATTGACTTCCTAAAGTTGATCCATAATTAGTAGTGAGTATGTTGAAACATATCACTTGCACATTAAGCACATGTGATTCATGTACTTTTTACCTATTTAACTCAAAACCCTAATTTAACCAATTAAAGTCAACAATCAGGTTTGATCAACACTTGATCGCTTGACACACTCAATCAACAAGACACATAATCAATAACAAAAGAACACCAATTGGTTGATTACATGACCACAACTCAATACCCAACCCTAAACCCACATACAAAGGGTTGCACACGACTAACTAAACCCCAATTCAGTACGTAAAGGGGTTTATTAATCTCAATAAACCCAAACCTAACTTAAATTCAAGAATTAAACATAGAACCCGGATTAGGGTTTACCTCAAGCACTTAAGTGAACTCTAATAGCTGAAACAACAAGGAAGAACACCAAATCAAGTTGGAATCACCACCTTCTTCCTTCAATTGATCTTTCTTTCACACTAGGGTTTGCCTCTTTTCAATTGGGTATAAGTTTAGAATAGTTCTGGAAGAAAAATGAGGGTTCCAGGTGTTTTCTAAAGCTTAAACCCGACTTCAAATTTATTTACACATGCAATCGGTCCCTCGAATTCAGAAGTTGTCAGAAACTGCCTAAAACTTCAGACAGGTTGGGCCGCGCGCCAAGAGCTCGCGTGGCGTGCAGTAAAGCAACCTGGTAAAACTGTGGACGTTACAACATGTATAAGTATAGTTAACAAAAAGGCTGTTGAAAGCTGAATGAATAAACTGCAACCTGGTTGAACAAAAAGGGTACGTTTTGTAGTTGTTTCTGGTTTTTCTACATGCTGGCTTTGTACATCAGGAGTGAGTGTTGGTGTGGGGGTGTATTTTTGGTTCCTGTCAGGTCTGCAAATTGACTTAGTACAGTAATTTAGTATTACATTCGTAAATAAAAATAAGTGGTGCGTTTTTCTTACCTAGTTCTGTAGCCTTTTCCAGGGTTAGCGTAACACTGCTTTCAAGTACGCTTTCATTGATTTGTGAACGATTGCCTGCCGTTCTGAAACAATAGCTGCACATCTAGAGAAAGTTATTATCAAGCATCTGATGTAGTTTCCATATAGCAATTGATCTGAGGATAGTTGTTATAATTTACGTTATAGCAATAAGCTGTAACATAAATAGTCCTATATATGCCTATTTATCATTTCTTGATTCAATTCAGCACAAGGGCAGCATTACAGTTTAACAATAGGAAAAACAATAGGTATATATATATATATATATATATATATATATATATAAGTAAATTGTTTTTACCTTCGTATTTTTTCGCCCAGCATGAACAGGTTTCGGGAGGGACTCGTACTCTGTAACATTAAAATCTGTTGCGTGTTCGTTCCACAAAGTCAAGGGCATGGTGTTGTTGCTGTTTATTGTTGATTTAAAAATATTGGTTGTTAGTATTGATTATATGTAAATACTGTTGAGATTAAAGTGATTAGTTATAGCACTTACTTTAAATTTACAATACTAATTACCTGTATGTTCGATTGGCCTGCAGGTCTTATTCGTCTCACGCTTTGTATGCACCCAATATAATCTGTTTAAAAAAGTATTAGTAACATTCAGAACATATTATTTTTTATTTTTTAAAATTTTATAATAGATAGTAGATACCTGTTGCGAATTCACATCAGTTGGTTTCAAATCAGCAATTAATATTGGTTGCTCCATCCTGCAGTAATTATAAAAATGAATAATCAGTATATAAGTATGATAAATTAGCCTATTTTGAATATTACGATGGCACAGTCTATAAGTATGATTAATATGTCTACTTTGAATAGCATGATTGCACAATTAGAATTTAGTATCATGTGCCACTTTTAACTGAAAGTATACGTACGATAGAAGTAGCAATACCTGTGTGAAAGTAGTTTTTTCCAAAAAATCCTTATACGTACGATAGAAGTAGCAATACCTGTGTGAAAGTAGTTTTTTCCAAAAAATCCTTGTACACAATGTTTTTCGTTACATTTGCTTCATGTTCTTCGTGTTTTTTCATTAAGATCTTCAAGCCATTGGGCGTTGTTGCTCTTGATAAAGCTGCATACAGCTGACCGTGGCCAAATACGGGCTTAGGTAGATAAATACCTATTTTATTCAACGATTGACCTTGACTTTTGTTTATGGTCATTGCGTACGAAACCTTGAGCGGTAGCTGTTTCCTTTTGAATATAAATGGGAGATTTGTATCTTTGTGAATCAAACACATTCTAGGTATGTAAACTTTTTGTCCCACCCGGGTCCCCGTTATAATTTCCGCTTCAACAGATTTAGTGAATAATTGAGTGATGATCATTCTAGTTCCGTTGCATAATCCGCCAGCTAAATTGATATTTCTTAGTAAAATTGCCGGCACACCAACTTTCAACTCTAGTTTATGAGGAGGTAAACCCGGAAAGTTTAACGTGTTTAGGTATTCTATAGGGTATAACAATTCCGACTCACCGCCGTCGTTAACGTAAGGTTTCGCACTGTCAGAGCTAATATAAACTTTATTTTTGCGGTGAATCTTATTTAAAATGAGCTCGTTTATCATATCAGTTGCGTCATTCTTTGGACAAACAATAACCTTTCTTTGAAGTTCAACTGCTGTCGGGTATTCAAGAAGTTGATCATCATAGATGAAACGGATGAGATTTTCGAGACCATTTTCGTCATCTGGTATGCAATATTTTTCAGGAATGGTTATCCATGCGGAGTTTATAGGATCTTCGTTGTCGGGTACACCTATCGTTCCATTTCCGATTTTAAGCAGCCATGAAGAGAAACTTTCGACCTCTTTTTTCTCTTCCTCGGGTAAATTCTTTTGCATTAACCTCAGGTTCTCGGTCAGGGTTATCACTTTAAAGTGCTCCCATAAATAAGAGCTGATAATTGAAGCGTCGATGATATCTAATTTGGAACCCTTTTTCTTGACCGGTAGAGTCTGCCTGAAGTCACCACCTAATATTACAGATTTACCGCCAAATAAAGAAGAATTGTTGTCCAAGATATCTTTAAGCGTTCTGTCAAGTGTTTCAAAACATTGCCGATTATTCATCGGTGCTTCGTCCCAAATGATAAGATGTGTTTCTTTAAGCAAAGACGCCAATTGTGTATTTTTTCTAATATTACACATTGATTCATCGGTCAGATTAATAGGCAGCTTGAAACGCGAATGAGCTGTACTTCCCGATGGTAGGAGTAACGACGCAATTCCGGACGATGCTACCGCTAGAACTATGTTGCCTTTAGCCCTCATGTATGAGATGATTGTTTTCCAAACGAACGTTTTACCGGTACCACCGTGTCCGTAGACGAAAAGTAGCTCCTGGTTGTTATTTGCTAATGCATTTACAACCAAGTCATGTATTATCTTTTGTTTCGTGTTCAGTTGTGATATTAGCATTTCATAATCTGTCGCCATCACATCTCTATCGTAATTCTTTTCCTCCATTATCAATCTATTTCGTAAATCACACGACAAATTTTCAGACAACGGTGGGAACCCGAAATCAGTTATCGATCTGGAAGATTGATTAAGAATGAATTCAACTTCGTATAAAACGTGTTGCTCAAGCCCAGGCGTATTCATGTACGGAATATCATCTGCCATAATTTTCCAATTTTCACTCCATAGTTTCATTGGGTTAACCACTTCGCAGAATAAGAGAATGTGTGCGAAAAGAGATCGTAGTTGGCTACTACTCGCTGACACACTTGCTTCTTCCAAAGTAGTAGTCCATTCTTTGTCGTCACCTAATAATCCAAGTGTTTCGCACGCTGATCTGTATGTTAGATGAATTATGCCGTCTACCGTTCTTATGTCGTCAAATGTTTGGCATCCTTTTTGATGACAAAGCAGCATTCTCAGGTAGAAAACTTCGCCGACAGCTGGATGCATATACGAAAGCCTTCCGATTGCAGGCTTATTCAGCTTACGACGCCTCGCCCAACCTTTTGCAGTTACATTCCAGACAAATTCAGACGGGAATTCAAGATAAGTAAGGTGATGTCCGTCAGAACAGTTACGGTTGAAGGTAAGCCATTCTGTTAACGTCGTCTTTTTCTTTTCTATATCGTTAACAATAGAATGTAACGGTTGTTGTGCATGGAAATTTAATAGTTGTTGGCCATCTAAGTGTACTGCTAGAATTTGCACTGCAGGCTCTCTATGGTGTATAGGAAACCCGAAAATCCTCCAGCTTGCCTCGTGAGCACATATGAATCTTCCGTTTATGAAATTTTGAATTTCATCAACCTTTGTAGCTGATTGGCTAGCAACTTCAGAAGATTCACCCAGTGGTCTCGAAATATGCATTGTGATACGGTCGGTGCCCTTCGATATGTATTTGAATAAATATTTAATTAACATCTTCCAACCGCAATATTCGACGTTGATATGCGCATGAAATGTTAGACAGAGAAGGCGGTTATAAGGCACAACATAAGTGTTATCGAGCTCATCATCTCCTTTGAGTATATGGACACCACTATTTCTTCTTCGATAATGAATGTAACCGTCTTTATCAAAAAAAGTGTTGTCGTTGTATGGTTTTGGAAATCTTTTTAAACATGTGTGTGATTGCATACATGGTGCGTCCTGTTTAAGGGGACCGCAAGGACCGTGCATCATTAATTCGGACACAACTTTGTAACCAATTGGGTCAAATATGGGATCCGGTAATTCTGCCGAAATGTATGTATCAACGTCGTCAACCGTAAAACCACCGCTTGGAGAACGAACCCATAAAAGGGTATGACAATGAGGCAATCCGCATTTTTGGAATTCTATTGTGTACAATTCTGTAGATTGCAAACAAAAGAATTTAGGAAACGGAATTACATATTTATTATCAAGAAGATACGAAGTACAATTAGTAGCATAGAGAGAGATTAAGAAATAGTAAGTTTGGGAGTACATAATGGTTGTTTACGTACCTGCCGCAACATGACCGAAAGGTTTTTCCTCCTTTAAGAAAGTGATAAATTGTTTGACTTTTAATTGGAAAACACGTGCTATTATGTCAGCACGATCTGATGGATTTACATGAGGATAATCCAGGAGGTATCTTCTAATTTCTGGCCATTTTACGTTGCACGTGAAAGTTATGAAAAATTGGGGGTTACCATGAGTACGGCAAATTGCTAAAGCATCCAGATAATGACTATACATATATCTGGGGCTCCCTGTAAATGAAGCTGGCAAAATCGTGCGCGTACCAACATCTGAGCCAGTATAGTCTCCCCTATTTATAGCATCGTAAAGTCCAGATAAATATTCATTTCTTATATCATGTTGATTTATCCTTATATATTCCATTCTATCTTGTTCAATACTACAATATGCGGTTACTATATATTGTTGGAAAAGTCTACCAGATCTAGTCAACGAATTGTACAAACCAAATCTATCTCTCAATTGATAGTTGTAGTACATATTCATTGTCATTCTCCTTGGTTTCCCACATTGACAGCCTCTAGTTGCACGTAGTTTTATACCAAGATGAAAACCGTGTTGACCATGTAAAAACAATAGTGGAAATTGTAGTGACATATACAGGGGATGCAATCTGTTAACCCTTTGTGGTGTTCCATCTCTTGATCTGATAATCAAATCGTAATCTCCTCCATTTTTCTGACTATCATCATGAACTATGGCTCCTAGAGAGTCGGATACTGGCAGCTCGTACTGTTTGTTTCCAATTACATTGTATAATCTAATTTCAAAAGGTGGTATATCGGAAGCCACACATTTATCTCTCACTGTTCTGAACAGCTGGATTAATTTATTATGTTCATCTAGTGTGCGTATCATTCGGGAGACAACCTCACTACACAAGGCACTACTGTCTCGTCCACCAAAATGAGCCATTCTGTTGTCTAATTCGTTATGAGTATCATATATATATAATTGAAGAAACCTGGGTGGACAACCTTCCGGCGGATATAAAGACCCCACCCAGTGATATACTTGTCCCGATATCTTAAAGACATACGGCCCCCTATTCTTGTTAATTGATTCGTCAACACGTGCACCATAAGATGTCATACTGAACATCTGGTTGTACGCTCGAATGTTTTCCATGAAATGCTTAGACGACAATAATTCCTTAAATAACGTGGGGGGTTCTTTATCACGTGGTAAACTAACACGTCCATCTTTACAACACTTGCTGTAACGGAGCTTCCTATCTGTTTTCAGCCGCTCATCGTACCAAAACGTGGCAAGGCAATAACTGCAAACGCAGTTACAATCTCCCAAATCTCTGTAGAAACTCGTAACACCTGCGCGGAAACATAAACATAAACATAAAATTATCAAATGAGTTTCACTATTAGATAAAACGAGTTGGACTGCCCTTGCGTTGCGTCCAGTGGCGAAACTAGGATTTTTTTCACCGGGGGCAAAAAAAAAAAAAATTTAAACCGTAGCAATTTTTTTGGACAAAATTTGGAGATTTTGGGGCAAAATTTGAACATTTTGGGGCAAAAGTTGGAGAATTTGGGGCAAAATTTGAAGGTTTGGGGGCAAAAAAAAAAAAAAAAAATCACGGGGGCAAAGTCGAAAACCCCAAAATTTTTACACTGAAAAAAAAATCCACTGAGGGCGGCCGCACCCCCTGCCCCCTAACACTTGCGTCGAGGATTGTTAGCTAAATTTGATTGAGAATAAAGAGGGGGGAAAATAGTAGTAAAAGGCATAAATTTAAATGGGTACAAAAACGCAAAGTTTACAAAAAAAAAAAAAAAAAGTTAAACGACAATATAATAACAATTACATTATTAATTAATATTAATAATAACCATAATAATTATAGTTAATTTGTAATAGTAAAAAGTTATGTGGTTGATTTGAAATAAGTAAAAAGTTATGTGGTTGATTTATAATAAGTGAGAAAGTAACTATTGACCAATTATTTTTTAGTTTATGTTTTGTTAAGTGAAGAACCCAAATGCCCCATTCATAAAGTGAGACGTACATCAAAACACTATAATAAATAGTTATTAAAAAGTAAAAAGTTATGTGGTTGCTTTGTCATATGTGAAGAAGTTAAAAATAATGAAGTGAAAAATTATGTGGTTGACTTGTGATAAGTGAAAAGTTTTGTGGTTGATTTGTAAAAAATGTGAAAAGTATTGTGGTAGATTTGTAAAAAAAAGTGAAAAGTTTTGTGTTAATTTAAGTTATGTGGTTCATTTTTAGTAAGTGAAAAATTTTATAGTTGATTTATTGTAAATATAAAATTTTTGTGAAAAGTTGTGGTTAATTAATAGAAAATGAAATTGTTGATGTAAATTTGAATGGTTGAAAACTAACACTACTTGTAATTTTGAGTTTTAAAAGAATGGTTAAGAAAAAGTTAAACAATAATAAATTGAAAAGTTATGTGGTTTTGTAATAAGTGAAAAGTTTGATTTGTAAAAAGTGAAATTTTGTGTGTTAATTTAAGCTATGTGATTGACTTGTAGTAAGTGAAAGTTTTGTGATTGATTTGTAAAAAATGGAAAAATTGTTAAAAAGTGTGAAAAGTTTTGTGGGTGATCTGTAAATAAGTGAAAAGTTTATGTTAAATTTAGGTTATGTGGTTGATTTGTAGTAAGTGAGAAGTTTGTGATAAATTTAAGTTATGTTAGTGAATAAAAGTTTTGTGTTTGATGTTTAATAAATGGAAATTTTGTGCCAACGTGAAAATATTAGAAAGCATACTATTCGTTGAGAAGTTTGTGGTAAATTTAAGTTATGTTAGTGAATAAAAGTTTTGTGTTTGATGTTTAATAAATGGAAATTTTGTGCCAACGTTAAAATATTAGAAAGCATACTATTCGTACATTTGAGTTTTAGAAGAAAGGTTAATAATAATTAATTAATTAATAATTAATTACCATTTTAAATCATTACTAAATAGTTTGTTACTACCAATCACTGTTGTAAAAAACTCAATTACTCCCCAATTAATCTTCGATTACTCGTTATCGAGAACGGTTCGTTCTGATTTTCTAAAACCATTTAATTAATCGATCAATGCCAGTTAATGGGTCAAAATAGGATTTGTTGATCAATGTCCATCAAAGTCAAAATTGGTCGATATTTATATTGAATTTAAACTAAAATTTTAGAGTTCTTGATCAAAATGAACGATTTTAAGCGATTTTAGACAATTATGTTGAAGGTGTCAGAGAATCAATTCGGTGTCATGCCGGGGGATCTTCGATGGAAGCAATCCATATTATTAGGAGCCTTATGAAGAAGTATAGGGAAAAACAAAAGAACCTACACTTGAATTTCTTAGAAAAAGATTATGATAGCGTCCCTCGAGAGCTAATTTGGAAGACAATAAATGATAAAGGTACCCCGAGAGTAGATATATAAGTGTTATTATAGATATGTACGGTGAATCCAAGACTTGTGTACAGACACGGTGGGATACTTATAGAAACAAAATTGACAAAGACGGTAGTAGGCTAGTATTTTATTAGAACAAACGGATAGTGGCCCGATTCGAGAGCGGCAAGGTCTCCAATTATAGTGAACGTTAAATCAGTAACAACTACAATGCTGAAAATGCAAGACTAGCCTACTATTTATTCGAATAATTTTCTGGAATCAAGGGCAATAACCACTCCTGATTTCCTGGAGAATCATTAATTAATTTATTGAATAATATCATTGATTGATTTGACCGAGTGGAATAAGCCAACTTCCAGAAATAAAATTGAACTCCAAATTAGCAGCTGTAATCTTCTTCTTTCTTCTGGAATATACTTTTAATGGGACTTTATCATTACTTCCCTCCCTGTAAAACGCCTTGTCCGCTTCTTCTGGAATATACTTTTAATGGGACTTTATCATTACTTCCCTCCCTGTAAAACGCCTTGTCCTCAAGGCGGAAGTCTGGGAATTGTTCAACCATTAGATCATAAGTCGATTGATCACGCCATGAAACCATCAGTTCAAGGAAGTTCAAGGACAAACTGTCCGGCTTCATGAATCTAACGATGAATGATAATAGAGCTTGGTTGCAAGTCGACTTCCCAGTCTTTGGTAATGGATAATGGAACAGCAGGTCACTGGAAAGGAGCCATAAGCAGGTTTAAGCATTGATACATGGAAGACATGATGGATCTTAGCTTCAGGTGGTAATTCCAATTCATAAGAAACTCACCCAACTACTTTTTTTTAACACGATTTGGACCAAAAAATCTTGGGGAAAGCTTCTGTATCGACGTTTGGCGAGACTTTTTTGACGATAAGGCTGAATTTTCAGAAAAACATAATCACCAATCTGAAATGTGAGTTCTGTAACATCCCGCCTTTTTCCGTTTACTTTCTGTTTATTTATTTAAAGTCCGTTATTTGATTATAACATCTTCCGTTAAAACGCGTTTTAAAATATCTCGTTTAGGTAATTCACGCACCCGCTTTTAAAGTCGAGGGACTAAACTTGCCAAGATACTAAACTCTTGACTAGGTCAACTAGTCAACCATGAACTCTCATCCATTCATTCACCTCCTTCTCTCTTTCAATACTTCAACTTTTCTCTCAAACACCAATTCAAAGATTCATCATCAATTTTCAAGTTAGCAATCAAACATCAAAACAAATTACATATTTGGAATCCTTGCATCTTCCTCTTCAATTCCATACCGATTTCATCAAGTTTGGGTAACTTTCTAAAAATACTAGATTTTGTGTTCTTGATAATTTTACTTATAAAAGTGTTAATTAGTGTCTATGGCTCAAGTCTAACATGAATATATGATTTGTATGCTCGATTTTGTTATTTTAAGTAACTAGCAAGAACTTGAAAGTTGGTGTGTTTGATTTTGTGATTTAGTTGCTTAAATGTTGTTAAATGTTAAAAGTTCATGTATTAAATGTGTTACTAGCATCACTAGCTTCATTTTGATGTGTAGGTTGATTAAGGAAACTTCATTAACATGATTATTGTTTTGGTGATTTGGGTTAGGGTTTGATAGGCTTGATTATGAACTTTGATGCCTTAAATGCTATGAAATGTTGTTGATAAGTGTTTAGTTGCAATGTGTGTTTAATTACCTTCGAAACGGCATATCACACATGTAAATTGGTTGCCCGAATCATGAAACGCATTTAATGGACTTGAATGTAATAAATGGTGAGCATTTAATGCGTTTTTGGTTGTAGTAAATGTTAAATTGATTGATGAAATGTGTTTAGTTGTTTTCCTTGTCAAAATACCTTTCCGATGATATAAGATACATGTTTTGATTGTTTGCGGATCATAAATTGTGATTGTTTGAAGTTTGGTTCGTGCACTTGTGTAATTTCAGCAAGCAGGACCTGTGCACTGATTTAGACGCCGTCCAAAATCTTGGACGCCGTCCAGGCCTTCACATCTGGACGCCGTCCAGCCAATCTGGACGCCGTCCAGATGAACTACCAGGTTCTGATTTGATTTGGTTGGCCGTTTACCATTTAATTCTAACTATGCTACGCACCTCCGATTCACATGTAACTTGTTCTAACATGCTTATACATGATTAAAAACATCGGAAAAATAGTTCGGGACCCGACCCGAACGTGTTGACTTTTTTGTTGACTTTGACTTGACCAAAGTTGACCTTTATCCAAACTTAACCAAATACTTATGCAATCGTTCCAACGTGCTTTTATCTTTGTATCTTGCATGAAACTTGACAATTTGACTCACATGCTAAAATAATCGAGTCATAACGAGCCATAGGACTAATTGAACACTTTGACCGACCGTGGTTACCGATATTGATACAACCTAATTGTTTAGGTCAAGACAGACTAGCATTCGTGCTTGCACACGTTACTTTGTGAAGTACATTTTACTATCCGTGTAACCAAGGTGAGATCATAGTCCCACCTTTTCAACAACTTTTACTTTTAAACTATGGGATGAGAAACATATACGTATCATACTTTTATGCTTTGAACACAAGTACGAAAACAAACATTCCACAGCGAGTTAGAACAAAAAGCCTCAATTCAATTATCATTAGTTACACTTGCAGGGTGTAAACGTGAACTTATGTTATGTGATCACATTGGGCTTGACGAGCCCTCATTCGGACGGTTCGCTACCGTTAGCGGATGAAATATATTTTCGAGTATAGTGTATGTTCTAACACTACGTAACAGGGTACAAAACAGTTAAGTCTTGATAATTGGGTGCTCGCGAACATACTTTTGGAATACAAACGATTTGGATAATCAACTATATTAAATCTTGTGGTTCAAAAACAACGTTACTATTACACCTATGATTTCACCAACGTTTTTCGTTGATAGTTTTCTATATGTTTTCTCAGGTCCTTGAACGCTAGGTGATACATGCTTCCGCACATTATTTTTGATACTTGCTTGGATGTCGAGTATACATGCATACGTGGAGCGTCTTTTGACTTAACTTAATTTGTGTCGCATAGGTTTCAATTGTACTTAAAACGTTGTAACATGTTTAGACGTTGAACTACTTTGTAAACTTTGAAACATCTTTATAATTGAAATGAATGCGACATATTTTTGGTCAAACGTTGTCTTAAAGACTTATGACCACGCAATGGGGCCTAAGTAGACGGCACCGTCAAATGACGATTTTGTCGGGTCGCTACAAGTTCTCTTGGCTTCACTTCAAGTTTGCCTGATTTCTCATTCGATCTTAGCTTTCTTGAGGTTTAGACGAAGGAGTTTCATCATATCATCCCGATCAATTAATTGTTGTTCTAGCTCTGCATTTTTAGTCTCCCCTGCCACATATAGCACCAATGAAGGCGATTCCTTGCCATAAACAATAGAAAATGGAGTGGTACCCGTGGATGTGTGGTACCCGGTATTATAAGGATATTCTGCCCATGGTAAGGAAGTACTACATTTGTTGGTTGTTCACTCGTAAAACAACGCAAGTAAGCCTCCAAGCAACGATTTAGAACTTCAGTTTGCTCATCACTTTGAGGGTAGTACCTCGTGTTTAGTTTCAGTTTAGTTTGGCTCAACCTGAACAATTCTTGGCAAAAGTTGCTGAGGAAAACAACATCTCGATCAGAAACAATCGAGCAAGGAAATCCATGAAGTCTTATTATATCTTTGCAGAATACTGATGCTACTCCCTTAGCTGTGAAGGGATGAGACAAACCGAGAAAATGGGCATATTTGCTTAAACGATCCACCACGACTAAGATAGTGTCAAAACGACTTGATGGGGGTAAACCCACGATAAAATCCATAGAAATATCCTCCCAGATTTGATTAGGGATCAGTAAGGGCTGAAGTTGACCCGCTGGTGACAAAGTTTGATATTTCAGTTGTCGACATATTACGCATTGCTGGACAAAGAGTTTGACATCTTGCTTCATCTTTGGCCAATAATATCGAGAAGAAAGTCTTTTGTATGTTTTTAAGAAACCCCTATGCCCACCGATTGGGGTATCGTGGGCTTCTTGTAACAGCTCAAGTCTTATAGAAGACTCCTTAGGTATTACTAGACGTCCATAATAGAACAACACATCTAATCTATAAGAGAAAAATTAGTAGCTGCTAATGGTTCCTCTTGCAATTTTTTGATTAAAGTGCTTGTAAATGGGTCGGATTTTAACTTTGTTTTAATATCAGACATCTCGATACAGTAAGGGACCATGAGTGTCAATAATATCCCTGAATGAGGTCGACGAGACAAAGCATAAGCACCTCGTTGTTCTTTTCCAGCCTTATGAACAACCGAAAAGTCATAAGGCATGCGCTTAAGTAGAAACCGTTGTTGATTTGCAGTTGTAATGCGTTACTCAAGTAAAAACTTCAGGGTATAATGGTCTGTGCGAATGAAAAGACCCAGCAAATAATGACTCCATTTTTGCACATCCATGATTAACGCCAACAAATCTATCATAAGCCGATTTGAACCAGTTGGACGGGGAAAACCCTTTGCTGAAAAAAGCCACATGATGGTCTTCCTGTGATAAAATTGCACCCGCACCATCCGACGAAGCATCACACTTAATAACAAAGGGTTTCGAGAAGTCGGGTAACCTTAAAACACGTGTAGAGAGCATAACGTTTTTTCAGATCATTAAAGGCTTTAAGGGTTGTTTCTGACCAACTAAACCCATCTTTCTTCGTCAATGCGGTGAGGAGTCGGGCTATGAGACTGTAATTACGCACAAAACGCTTGTAATTACCATGGTTAACTGGGAATCCTCTCACTTCCTTTATCGTTGACGGTATTGCTCATGACTTAACTGCTGTTATTTTCTCTTCCTCTACACTAACTCCCTTCACATTGATCAATTGACCAAGGACACAACTTGTTCTTGGATAAAACAACACTTTGATAACTTCGCAAAAAAGTGATTGTCATGAAGTAATTTTAGGGCCTGTTCTTGTTCCATGCTGGAGCTGTAAATTAAAATATCGTCAAAAAATACGAGTATAAAATGACGTACGTAAAGACGAAATAGATCATTCATTATAGCCTGGAGTGTGGAGGGAGCATTCGTCAAGCAGAAAGGCATGACCTTGACCCAAATGAGTACGAAAAGCTGTTTTTTCCACATCGTGGTCTGCCATTCTGATCTAGCAATAACTTAATCGCAAATCGAATTTTGAAAAAATCGTGGCACCATACAATTCATCAAGTAACTCATCAACATTAGGAATAGGATATTTATCGGCTAAAGTTATCTTGTGAAGGGCCTGGTAATCGACACACTGTCCATGACTTGTCCTTTTTTCTCACGAGTAACACGGGAATTGAGAAGGGACTAATGCTTAGTGGTATAAAACCGGCTACAGTCAATAATTGTTCTACTTGCTTTTCGATTTCAGTTTTTTGGGAATGGGGGTAACGATAAGGTCGTATGTTAGGTGGGGTGGAGTTGGGAGATAGAGGGATTGAATGGGTTTGTGATCTAATCGGGGTTAAGTGTTGAGGTTCTTCAAAAACACTGTTATGTTAACAATAGGTTGTAGTAGGGTTGGTATGTGGGGTGTGATTTCGTGGTCAATGACAAGGTGTTGAAAACTAGATGATTTTTGAGGTCCGGATGACACACCTTGTAATTTATACTGCTTCTCGTCTATTGAAAAGATCATAAACATCTCCTTCCAATTAGTTAGCTTGAACCGTATTCAAGGTGACGAACCGTTGAATTCCGAAGACTAAATTAGCTCCACCAAGAGTGAAAAGGTGGAAATCTTGAGTAATATTGAGATCATTCACTAATATAGACAGCTTTTTGCAAATATGGTTGCATCGAATCACATCCATGTTACCGATTTTAACACCAAATGGTGATACCGGTTGTGATGCTATCTTAAGTTCATTTACCGAGACATCAGAGATAAAATTATGTGTAGAAACCCCATCAATTAGAATTAAAACTTCGTTAAAATGAAACATAGCGTGGACCTTCATTGTAGTAGGGTGTGGTTTCCCTAAAATAGCATGCAAACTAATTTCAGCAGTTTCCTCTTATGCGCCATCAGAATTTGACGAATCTGTCTTGGTCGAATCTTGCATGTCCTCCTCTTCTTCAATCACTCCAAGGGTGCCGGTTTTACATCGGTGACCTGGGCCGTATTTGTCACCGCATCTGAAACATTCTCCTTTCAAAAACCGGTTCGCTTTTTCTGCATCGTATATCCGAGGGGTGACGAATCTTGCATGTCCTCCTCTTCTTCAATCACTCCAAGGGTGCCGGTTTTACATCGGTGACCTGGGCCGTATTTGTCACCGCATCTGAAACATTCTCCTTTCAAAAACCGGTTCGCTTTTTCTGCATCGTATATCCGAGGGGTGACTTTTGGCTGGGCTGATGTCGGGGTCTGAGTGAAGACTGTTTGTTTGGAGTTTGATAAAGGTGTTTTCGAGCTCCAAAGGGTACTTTTTCCTGGTGTGTGCAAGGATAATTTAGATTCAAACTCCAAAGCCAAGCTCATGGCATTATACATCGTTCTAGGTTTATGAATTCCGACATCGAACTTCGGTTCATCTTTAAGACCATTCAAGAATACCCCCAAGAGACAATGATCAGGCCAATTTGAGATCTGAGATGACCTCTTAGCAAACTCATATCGGTATTCTTGATCCGTTCCTGTTTGCTTGATGCTACAAAGGAATTCATCCGGATTTTGAAATTCTTGGGTTCAAAAATTTTTGGTGAGTGATTGATCCAACTCCTCCCAAAAACTAATGTGTTGGTCACTGGAGAGCCAAGAATAAAGGTCTAAGGCATCACCCTCAAGGTGCATGGATGCAATTTCGACCTTCTCCTCATCAGGTATGTGATAATACCTGCAATATTTTTCAGTTTAAGCAGCCACCCGAAAGGATCTCCACCACTAAAAGTTAGAAAATCAATTTTGTTATAAGGTCTACCGTGTTGTCGACCCCTCTATGAACTTCCTTCTTCGTCATTACTTCTTCCAAGAGATTGTTCTCCTGCTTTCAGCTCTGCTATATCTTCCTTCATTGTCTCAATGGATTCTAATTTTGCTTCTGCTATACCGAGTCTGCACCATCTTCGTTTCCCGACAATGGAACCAAATGATAGAAACAAAATTGACAAAGATAAAAGTAGGTTAGTATTTTATAGAACAAAGGGATAGTGGCCCGATTCGAGAGGGGCAAGCTCTCCAGTTATAGTGAACAGAAAATCAATAACAACTTCAATGCTGAAAATGCAAAGACTAGCCTACTATTTATTCTAATAATTTTCTGGAATAAAGGGCAGTAATCACTCCTGATTTCCTGGAAAATCATTAATTAATTTATTGAATAATATCATTGATTGATTTGACCCAGTGGATTAAGCCAACTTCCAAAAATATAATTGAACTCTAAATGAGCAGCTATAATCTTCTTCGTTCTTCTAGAATATACTTTTAATGGGAATTTATCAGAAACACAGATTTCCCCATAGAAATAGGTTTGCACCAAGGATCAACCTTTAGCCCATACCTTTTTGCGCTGATCCTTGATGAGCTATCTCGAGGGGTTCAGGATAGCATACCATGGTGCTTGATTTTTGCTGACAATATTGTACTCGTTTCAAAATCAAAGGAATAGCTAAATAGAAGACTAGAGCTTTGGGGGGAAGCATTAGAATGAAATGGATTGCGGATAAACAGACAGAAAACCAAATATCTTAGGTGTGATATCAACAAGAATGAAGACGATCACAGTGATGAAGATATTATCCACATCGGAAGCCAGGTTCTACGCCCGCAACACTCTTTTAGAAACCTCGGATCGGTGCTCCACAAGTCGGGGAGGATTGATAATGATGTGATCCACCGTATAAAAGTGGGATGGTTAAAGTGGAGAGCAGCAACAGGGGTCATATGTGACAAGAAGGTATCTCTTAAAGGGAAGGGAAAATTCCCCAGGGTGGCAATTAGACCATCTATGTTATACGGATCAGAGTGTTGGCCAATGACGAAGGCACAAGAGAGAAGAATGGAGGTGGCTGAAATGAGGATGCTAAGGTGGTCATGTGGTAAAACCATGTTGGATATGATTCCGAATGGAGTTTTTAGACAGTACTTAGAAGTCGGAAGCATCGTCAACACGATGAGAGAAGGTCGACTTAGATGGTTTGGCCACGTGATGAGGCGACTTCCTATGGCAACTGTGAGGAGAGTTGAGGCTCTTACGGTTGATGGTGTTAAGAGAAGAGGCAAATCTAGGCATAGGTGGGAGGATAGAATTAAGATCGACATGAGGGATCTTTATTTGAAGGATGACATGACTTCTGATAGGGATTTGTAGAGAAGTAGTATTAGAGTAAATGAGTAAGGGGCCCTACGGGTTAGATTGTGCATTTTGTTACGTTTTGACCTTTTTTATATGTTTCTATACGATTTTTAAGTGTGTGTACGTACGTGTGTATGTATATGTAGGCATGCGTATATATGTATGTATCGCTAGGTGTATGTTTATATATGTAGGTATGTATGTGTATGTATGCTTGTATGTACGTGTATGTATGTATGCATGTCTGTTTATGGTTGTATGTTTTTGTATGTATGTAGGTTGATGTTTGTATGTGTGTATGTATGTTTTGCAAGTACGTATATCTAGGTATGTATGTATGTTTATGTTTGTATGTATGTATATATGTATGTCCATGTTGGTATGTATGTCTATATATGTATATATGTTTATGTATGCATGTTGGTATGTGATAGTATGTATATGTATGCTTATGTATGTATGTATATATGTATGTCCATGTTGGTATGTATGTATCTATATGTCTATATATGTATATATATTTATGTATGCATGTTGGTATGCGATAGTATGTATATGTATGCTTATGTATGTAGATATGCGATTGTATGTATATATTTTTGTTTATGTTTGTACGTTTATGTTTTTGTTTATGTTTGTACGTTTATGCATGTTATGTGTCTATTCCTTTAGTGTAGCATTTATCGCCTTCCATTGAGCTAAGTATAGCACACTCGGGTACGTATCGATGTTTATGTTTGTACGTTTATGTATCTCTATATGTGTCCATTCCTTTAGTGTAGCATTTATTTCATTCCCTTGAGCTCAATATAGCACACTTAGGTATGTATCGATTTTTTTTTAGGCCGGAGGTCCACCCGAAATAAATCTTTGCCCTAGAGTAGGGAGAGAGATGACTTTCTCAACCAGTGTGGAGAAATCTTTCTCTACACGGGATGAAGAAACGACTCATTATCTATTCTAGGGTAGAGGAAGGATTGTCTACATCTTACCTCCCTCATACCTCCATGTGTGGAATGGAGTATTGTTGTTGTTGTTGTTCTATATATACTTTCAAAATTTATTATTTAAATGACAATCCAATTAATCCCCAAATTGCCAATTACTCCTTTCAAAATCCTGACTGATTAATCCCCCAGTAGCGAATTTTACAACCTTGCTACCATCTATAGTAACTTACATAAAATATTAACCTAACTTTCTTATAGGTTCCCATTTCTATAGTAAAGGAACAAATGTTAGGATTTAGGGCCCAACAATATGATTTCTAGAAAATCACTCTTCCAACAAAGACAAACGAAGACAATAACAAAGAAAATAAAAACACGACAATTTAACATGGTTATATATAATCAAGATTTGATTACTTTAATCCACGGACCAAGAGAGATTTTACTGATATAATTCGTGATCACGAGATATGTGTCGAGCATATTCTCCAGTCACGAACTCCTTTTTCCCACTCGCGAGTTCCTGTATACACCATTCTCGCGATCGCGACATCCAAGCTACTTCACTCCTGCTTTGTAACTTGAAAGCGACGTCGTGGATAAGTACTAAAAGATGATCAACTACTCTTATGTTATCGTATCCTTCTCCTTTGTAATTTCTCTTGTTACTTTTTTTTGAAAGACAAATTCACACACCCAACACGAATTTACATAAGTACATACAAATATGTCCACCCATGAACTTGAACTCACAACTTCTTAATTGGAAGGGTTCATTTTCATTCGATACCACTAGGTCAACCACTTGATAATTTCTCTTGTTACTTTAATTTCATCTGAAAATATTATTTTTTTAGTTGAACTAAAGGTTAATTTCTCTTGTTACTTTAATTTCATCTGAAAATATTATTTTTTTAGTTGAACTAAAGGTTCATAGTTGCTCTAGAATTTTGATATTGGAGCTCCTTAATTAGTACGGTTTTGCAAATGTGTAAGATGACCACGAATTGCATTTGGTTGTTCGACAGCAGATTAACCCAACTCAAAGTTTGCTAAGTGAACATTTCTTATCTTATTCTTTGATTTAAATTTCCATAGTTCATAGTTGCTCTAGAATTTTGATATTGGAGCTCCTTAATTAGTACGGTTTTGCAAATGTGTAAGATGACCACGAATTGCATTTGGTTGTTCGACAACAGATTAACCCAACTCAAAGTTTGTTATGTGAACATTTCTTATCTTATTCTTTGATTTAAATTTCCATGAGTGTATACCCATTTTGTTTGGGCATATATCTTACCTCATATCCGTATATATCTTACCTCATATCCCTATTATAAACTATGTGAAGGTGTATTTCTTAAAACAAAATGAAAGATGAAATTACACGGACAATCCCTGTGGTTCGTACCAAATATCTGATATAGTCAAAAAGGAAATTTTTTGCTCTAGATAGTCCATGTGGTTTGCACGCATTTCACGGATAGTCCAAAACCGCTAAAACTTTTTCGTTAAGTCGGGTCATGTGCGTTGCACGGGATGGGTAGAAAAGTCATTTTACGTTGTCTTCTTCACAAATTCATCTTCATTTATTCTCAAAAAATTCATAAACCCTAATTTTTATCTCTGATTTCCAAAACCTACAATCATGAGTTGTAATCATGAGTTGTAATCATGTGAATCCAACAATTTCCCTGAAATCCAATGGACCAATCAGACTGCGACATGTGGCGCGACAATCACATGTAATTGAAAAAAAAAATCAAAATTTTCTTCTTTTTTTTTTCAAATTTTTTTTTTCAATCATATGTGATTGGATTTGGCATGCAAAATCACATGTCATTGAGTTTTACAATCACATGTGGTTGGCATACAGAATCACATGTGATTTACAGCATGTCAAATCCAACCACATGTGATCGAAAAAAAAAATTTCAAAAAAAAATAAGTTTCGAATTTTTTTTTCCAATCACACGTGATTGTCGCGCCACATGTCGCACCTGATTGGTCTCTTGAATCTCAATTTAAAAGTTGGATTCATTTGAATATTCCTCCTAAAATCAAATCAAAATCTCAAACTAAATCACACAAATATAACCATTTAAATAAAAACAATTTACGTTTACCCTACTTTGATTGTTTTTGAGTAATAATTTGCAGGACAATATCTTGATGGTATAAGCAATCGACCACCACTAGATGATGAAACAACATATCTGCAACTCTGTTGATCGAGACTCCCAAAACATCGTTGATTTTGCAACGACATCGATGATTTAGTACGATTTTGCAACGAACTATGAATAATACTCGATAGCGATTTCCAATTATTCTATTCGATTTCTATTGTTTCTACTCAGTATCTGATGACTATCGATATCTGACAATTCAACTACGATATCAACGATTTGATTTTGGTTATCATGGGAAACTACCTTTATATATTTCATACTTGTTGGTGGGGTTTTTGGAGTATATAGGGCTTTCATTAGGAAGTATAAAAAATGATTGTTTATTTTCATACAATTTGGTAGTGTAGTTACATTGATTTTGAATCTATGATAGTCGATTGTGATGGTAATATTGATTGTTGTTCATTTTTGAATTTTGGTGATAATACCGTTTGTTGTTTATTTTTGGATTTTGGTTATAATTTTGATTTTGATTTTGTGAATTTGGCGTTAATAAAGTTTGGATTTTTAGGGTTCATTGTTTGATTTTATGGATTTGGTTAGAACAAGTTGCAAACTTGGGAAGACGATAGAAGATATAAAATACCGAAAATATCCTCACATGCTTTGCACGTGGCTTTGTTTTGACAGAAAAATTTAACGACATTAATGATTGGACTATCCGTGCAGTGTGTGTAAATCACAAGGACTATGCACATCAAAAAATTTCTTTTTTGACTATCCTAGCAATTTAGTACAATATTTTTGTCAAACTAAAAACTTACAAACTGCACTCAACATGAGTTCAAGTAGTAAGCTAACTTACCTATAACATGTAAAGAATGTCTTTTAAGGAATTCAAACTATACTACTAACCAGGGCTCCCTGTGAAGCCGGAGGTCACGAGTTCGAATCCTGCCATAGGCAGACGAACTTAATAGTGGCCCCTGACAAGCGGGTGCTTTTCCTGGCACAGGTGATACCTGGGTTGCCTGCTGCCCCAAAGTTTACGCGCTGCGTGGAGGCCAATGTGCCTATTCGTAGTAGTGGTTCCTCGGTTACCAAAAAAAAATAAAAATAAAAAAAAATAAAAAATAAAAAAAAATACTACCAACCATAAGTCAATTAACTTCCTCTTAATACTAACCATAAGTCCCTCTTAATACTAACCATAAGTCTACCAACTTCCTCTTTATCCAAAGTAAAAAAAAAATCTACCAACTTCCTATTAATATCAGTCAAACAAACAGAGACAAAATATTTTACCTTCAGAAATAGCTAATTTCGTAGCCAAACTGGTTGAGGCAACAACATCTACAATATTTGAAACCAAACGCTTACCTGACAAAAGTTGTAATGAAAATTAGATTCAATGTGTATGTATCTTAACTCGAACAAAGATAACCCAACAAAAGCTAAACAAAAAAAAAGTACATAAACAGTACCAGTATTAACAGTATTAGCAACAGTGTCCATTAATTGTTGACTATAGGAACTCTGGCACAAAAGATTGCTTGTAGATGAAGCACCCACAACATATACACTCTCTGGTTTAATATTCAAACCCCCACTCGGAACGCATGAATTAGACGAACACAAACTAACTTGAGAAACAGAGGAACTACCTAATCTATTCCTCCGTTGTAACTTATATCTGCAAGCGATTTGCCTTGGCGTCAATTTAGGAGTCGTAAAATCGAAACCGGGATTGGCAGTTGGCTGAGCAGATGCATCCCCATTCCTTTTACGTTTTCTTTGCCTATTCCTAGTCGACATCCTACTACTTAACACTAGTTAAAAATTAGAGCTCGAAAAGCAGATTTCGGGTACAAATGAAGCTTTAAATCAAACCTGAGAAAAAGAAAATACAAACGGAGTAATAACAACCTGTACTCATAACTTCAAACATACTTTAAAAACACTAAATAACAACAGTTACAGTAAGCTGATCGTTACATATTTAACTACAAATAAAATAAACCATTAAATGAACTTAAATTTCAACTACAAATAAGAGCAACTGTCGTTATCCAGGGTAACAGAATCAACTAAATATTCAAAAAAGAAAACATTATGCAAAAATATATCAACTGTATTCTATATATAATTCTATAACTCTAAAAAAAGAAGCAATAACCATAACCATATATCATTCAACAACGACAAAACAATAAACATATCATTAAAAAAAAAGTGAGATGTAGCAAGCAGTCAACTGAGGAAAAAAATCTTCTTTAAAAATCAGATAACAATACTAATAAAAAATACTACTCCATATAAATGTAATGAAAATCAGATAACAATACTAATAAAAAATACTACTCCATATAAATGTAATACAAAAATCTATTTATAACACTATCAACAATTAATGGAATGAAAAACCTTCCAAAGAATTTTTCTTCTTTTTCAAACATCAAATAACAGGAAACACTTTAAACCACTTGACTGTCAACAACACCAGTTCACAAAATAATACAGTACACAAAAATCCATTAGTGAAACAGAAAGATTCAGCAATGCATGAAAAGCATCATCAATGAAAAACAAACATTAACAAATCAACAACAGCATTATAAAGGTAAAGATGTAAACAGAATTTATATCAGAAAAATGGCTACCAAATAACAAACCCCCAAAAGAATTGATGTGAAAATCAGATGCAAAAAATTTCGCAAGTTTGGGTAATCAACGACCATCAACATCAAGATAATGCAACATATATCCATAAACAACATACATTATCCGCCAATTTTCAAAACCCTCACCAAAAAAAGAAAAAAAAAAAAAAAACACCGGTCGATTACGCCAGAAAAAGATAACGGACCAAAAAATTGGAAACAAGAAGGAAAGAAAAATAGATACCTGGATGCGAAATTGGATTAGCAGATCTATTAAGTTACTTAATTTTATGTGTATATGATTGGTAGTATTATTGATATAAAGTTGAGTACTGTGTTTTTTGGGTTGATCAAAACATTGCTCCTTTTAGACATTATAAAGAACAAGTTAAAGGTAACGTGGCATGCAATAAAAAGTCCTATGCATTATGTAGAGCAGTTGCTGTCACTAAGAAAAGTAAAAACGTGGCTTTCAAAAGTTGAGTGAAAGAGACACGTAACGGAGTTCTAGTCTTGTACCATTTGAAACACCACCCGTCATCTTGATTGTAGTGTTCTTTCTAGGCCGCTTAAACTTTGGTCAAAATTTTTGCATGCTCGGGCGAAATGATTATAAAATGCCCTTAACAGTTACGCAAACATATATCTTTATGAGGTTTAAACTATGAGTATTAATAAAAAATTTCAAATTGATGCCCCTAACCGCGTGATGTCCCGGGCCGTCGCCCGCTTCGCCCATAGCCTTAGCCGGCCCTGAGTTCTTTGTTTGCCACCATGATCTAGAAGTGCCTCGAGATTTTACTTTCTATGAAGGAGTCAATGTGCTTATTTACAGAGGTTTCCTCGTTTAAAAAAAAAAAAAAAAACGTTAAGTTTAACGTTTTTAAGTCGCTTCAAAATTAGAAATTTTCTAATGACAACCCTAAGGGTTGTGTTTAAGAGAAAATTGATGCATAAAGTTCTTGTATATTTGTTGACTTGGTGGTAGTTATTTCCAGAAAATGGGTGGTTATATTGATTGTACAAACAAAATTAGCATGTCTAAATATCTTAATGACAACCCTTAGGGTTGTCATTAGAAAATTTCTCAAAATTATTACATTTACATAGATGTACGGAGTATCATTATGTCATTTTTGCCTCAAGAAAAACCTAAGTTCCCTGCACATAAGTTAATCAAAGTACGTTAAAAAAGTAAAAAAAGAATGAAAGGTAGTTTCTTCATTTGAGTCAAAGTTTCCGCATTGATTGGGTAAACACTAGACAATTTTACGATTTTTTACTAATAGTACGAATCAATTTTATTGCCCTGGTTTATATTCCAAAGTTTTCCCATGACCGATCTATCACTAATAAAGAAAAAAAAGAAATATCAATCAATGCCCAACAGTTTTTTTTCGAAAAGCAAGTAATATTAATCAGAAAACAACCAAATTACAGATACCGTATTAGTTTGCAAAGGGAGCAAACCACATATGAAAGACCCGAGGAACACACGAAAATGCGAAACACGAAATACTCAGTTACATAAGAAAGTCTATGCTAATCTAAGATAAGAACGAGGGTCGTTTAACCACGTTAACCAATCTAATTTCCTCTTCCTCGATCTTTTTGAAATCCACTCAAAAGTCTTCACTTGTATTTCGTTTAACGCCATATGAGGGTTCCAACATTTGTCCCGAAAAACTTTCTCATTTCTATTCCTCCAAATTAAGTAAGCCGAGACCCACTCGACCGCTTGCCATAATTTGGAACCAAATGAAGTTGGAGAACTTGGCCCGTGGCCCCGTAGAAGTTCATTGATACTTAGGTTAGTCATGCTACCAAGATCCCACCACGCAAGTACTCGATCCCACACATCCATTGCATTTTTGCAAAAGATTAAGGAGTGATCAACGCTTTCTAGGTCATCATCACATAACGGGCATCTAACACTATTCAAATCTATACCCCGCTTGTCTAACTCGATTCGGACGGGCAATCTTTTTTGAACCGCCCTCCATACAAATAATTCGATCTTCTTTGGAACCAAATTATTCTTCATTGTTTCAAAAGCATTTGCGTTTATTACTTCACCAAGAATATTGTTGTCGATAATAAGGGATAGAGAACGAACAGAGAAGATACCGTTATTGGATAATGACCAAGAGCACGTATCCACCCCTGAATTGTTGAAAACGAAGGATGACACAAGAGATTCGAGGGCCATAAGCTCGTTTGCTGTTCTTCCTGATGGAGATCTACACCAGTCCGCACGTAAGGCAGCAGATCCATCGATTTTTAACTCGATTCTGTCACAGATTCTCGCGTCGGGGTCAGAATCCAGCCGATATAGCCTGCTAAATTGGACTTTGAGCTGCTGTTCGCCAATCCACAGTGAGTTCCAGAAGCTTTTGGTTGAGATGCTGCTTGTTGTTGTCGCGAATGATGCTTTAAAATTGATGCCGATATCCTCAAGCAATGTACCTGTCAAAATAATGTTTTTCCAAGTAGATGGTTTTAAAGAACGAATTGCTTCGCTCTCTAAATCCAAACCACCACGAGGACCATAGATGCTACGAATAATAGTTACCCAAAGTGAATCGGTTTCGGTATAAAACCTCCACCACCACTTTCCCAATAAAGCAAGATTTTTACTCTTTAAAAGCCCGAAATTTAACCCCCCAAATTCGTAAGAAGAAACAACTTTATCCCATTTGACCCACGGAATTTTTGATGATTCCGACCCGCCCCAAAAAAACTCTCTTCTCACACTCTCAAGTATTTTCAACACGCAAGGCGGGGCACGAAATAGAGAGAAATAGTACAACGGAAGGCTATTGAGAACCGATTTGATGAGGACCATTCTTCCTCCAAATGACATCGAACGTAGTTTCCATCCCGAAAGTTTGGATTTTATCTTATCAATGACCGGCTTCCAACTACTTTCTTTGTTCATTTTGGCACCAATTGGGAGCCCTAGGTATGTAAAAGGGAAGGTTCCAACTTGGCACCCCAAAATGGAGGCAACACGGTTTGATTCATCAACATCAACCCCAATTCCATATAAGAAACTTTTATGGAAATTTACCTTCAACCCCGAAGCTAACTCGAAACATTTTAGAAGGTTTTGCAAATTGTTAAAGTTCTCACAACTCCAATCCCCTAAAAAAATGGTATCATCGGCGTATTGTAAGTGAGATATATTGACCTTATCTTTCCCGATTTCTACTCCCTTAAAGAGCCCTTTTTCGGTGGCCGCTTTGGCAAGGATGTTTAATCCTTCGACCGCAAGGATAAAGAGGAAAGGTGACAATGGCTCGCCTTGTCTAATGCCTCTTTCAAGAGAAAACTCGTTGGTTGGGGAGCCATTGACAAGAACGGAAATTGAAGGTGTCATTAAACATGCAAGGATCCATTTTCTCCACCTCGATCCAAATCTCATACTACTCATAACCTCCACCAAAAAGTTCCAATTAAGACAATCAAAAGCCTTTTCGAAATCCACTTTGAAAATGAGTGCTTTTTTCTTTGCATCTTTCAAGTAATCGATGCTTTCATTAACAACTAGAGCACCATCAAGGATAAATCCTCCTTTCATAAAAGCACTTTGTTCCGGACCTATAAGATGTGGGATCACTTTCTTTAGGCGGTTAGAAAGAATTTTTGCCACCACTTTATAAAAACTACCTATCAAGCTAATAGGGCGGTAATCCCCAAGCCCGATAGGATCGGATTTCTTCGGAATAAGTGTGACAAAAGATGAATTGCAACCACTGGAAAATTCACCGTTATTCCAAAACCACCCGATGGCGTTAACAAGGTCTTCTTTTATTAAATCCCAATATTTTTTGTAAAACCTCATGTTGAAACCATCGGGGCCGGGTGCCTTGTTACTTCCACAATCAAAAACCGCCTCTTTAATTTCCTTTTCTTCGAATGGAGCTTCTAATGCCTCGACATTTTCCAAAGAAAGGCATGGATAATTAAGGTCTTCCATACTTGGCCTCTCTACATTTGATTCTTCAAACATCCGCTTAAAATGCCTAAAGACTTCACTTTTAATATCAAAAGGTGACTCATTCCATACTCCATTAATCAGAAGTCCTCTCATATTACTTTTATTATTTTTTCGATTAATAATGGAGTGAAAGAACTTTGTATTCTCGTCCCCTTCAAGCGCCCACTTAACCCTAGCCTTTTGTTTCATCATACTAGTTTTTATTTTTTCTTTTTCCATCCACTTCTTCCTATATTCAAGCCATTCTTTTCTTTCACTTTCACTAATGTTGTTTCTTTCCGCCTTTAATTCATAATTTAAACATAAAGATTTCAAGGCTTCAATTTCACAATCAATACCTCCAAATTTGTTCTTACTCCATTCCTTTAGGGCATTCTTAACATTCTTTAGCTTATTTCGAAACATGCAATCCTTTCGGTTAATTAAAGGAACCGGGGATGACCACGCATTCGTGATAATTTCATCAATTCCCTCTTCTTCAAACCACACATCAAAGACCTTGAAGGATTTTGGACCAAAATTCTTTTCTTCATCTTTCATTAGAATCGGGCAATGATCCGAAAATTTTCGTTCCAAGGCAATCGCCGAAACATTCTTCCATGAGTTGAAAAAATTATCGGAGACCAAGAAACGGTCAATTTTACTAAACTTCAACCCGTCATCGCTTATTCTTGTAAAATTCCTACCACCCAACGGAACTTCAATCAGACGGTTATTAGAGATGAACTCATTGAAACGTCTTGCTCTATATTCAATGAATTCGCAATTAAGTCTATCCGCCTGCTCTCTAACTTCGTTAAAATCACCACATATAACCCATGGATTGTTATTACCACTTAACAGATTTGATAATGCATCCCATAGTCTTGTCTTACCACTATCATCATGTGGACCATGAATATTCACGAAGTTGAAGGGTGTGCTTGTATCTTTCCAAGTACCTCGAATGCCCAGTAAACAATCACAAGAAATCACATCAGTAGCATCTATAGCATCTTTGTCCCAAATAACAAGTTGCCCCCCTTTCATCCCAGCCCGCTCTTTTTGAACAAAATCACAATTACTCCCACCCCACAATGATTGGATCCAATTAATATTAGTTTGTTTTAACAGCGTTTCTTGAAGAGCTAAGAAATTTGGTTTTTCTTTAACTAATAATTTCCGAATCCACCCGAATTTATCTACATCCCCACCTAACCCAAAACCTCTTATATTGAGAGACAATATAATCATTGATAGAAAAAAACGAAGGAAAACAAGGATCTTACATTATTGAGATTTTCTCTCCCGCCACTTCAACCCTAGCTTACACCCGTATACTTTAACTTCAGCTTCTTTCAGATCAGTTGGTCTTGTATCATTAACAGATTGGTTGATGGATGGACAGCTGCTACTGGTACTGTTTCCGTTATCTCTAACTCTAGCACACATTGAACATTCAGATCGTAATGGGATGTCTCCTTGTTTTACACTTCTAGCATTATGTTTTAGGTTGAGCATTCTCGATGATGATTTCCAGCG